>NW_027532025.1:275968-418315 GCF_008692635.1 Crocuta crocuta | reverse complement strand
TCAAGAGTCTCTCATGGTTTGCCTCCCTCCCTCTCCCCAACTGTTTTTCCCCTTCTTCTCCCGCTTCGTCCTCTGTTAACTTCCTCCTAATCCACCTATATGTGGAAACATATGGTATTTGTCCTTCTCTGCCTGACTTATTTTGCTCAGCATAACACCCTCTAGTTCCATCCATGTTGCTACACATGGCCAGATTTCATTCTTTCTCATTGCCATGTAGTATTCTATTGTGTAAATATACCACATCTTCTTGATCCATTCATCAGTTGATGGACATTTAGGTTCTTTCCATGTTTTGGCTATGTGGAGAGTGATGCTAAGAACATTGGGGTACATGTGCCCCTAGGCATCAGCACTCCTGTATCCCTTGGGTAAATTCCTAGCAGTGCTACTGCTGGGTCATAGGAGAGTTCTATTTTTAATTTTTTGAGGAACCTCCACACTTTTTTCCAGAGGGGTTTTACCAGCTTACATTCCCATTAACAGTGTAGGAGGTGCCCATTTCTCCACATCCTCGCCAGCATCTAGAGTCTCCTGATTTGTTCATTTTAGCCACTTTGACCAGCGTGAGGTGGTATCTCAGTGTAGTTTTGATTTGTATTTCCCTGATGATGAGGGACGCTGAGCACGTTTCATGTGATTGCTGGCCATCTGGATGTCCTCTTTCGAGAAGTGTCTGTTCATGTCTTCTGCCCATTTCTTCACTGGATTATTTGTTTTTCAGGTGTGGAGTTTGATGAGTTCCTTATAGATATTGGATACTAGCCCTTTATCTGTTATGTCATTTGCAACTATCTTTTCCCATTCCGTCAGTTGCCTATTAGTTTTATGGATTGTTTCCTTTGCTGTACAGAAGCTTTTTATCTTGATGAAGTCCCAGTAGTTCATTTTTGCTCTTGATTCCCTTGCCTTTGGGGATGTGTCAAGTAAGAAATTGCTGCAGTTTAGGTCAAGGAGTTTTTTTCCTGCTTTCTCCTCTAGGGTTTTGATGGTTTCCTGTCTCACATTGAGATCCATTATCCATTTTGAGTTTATTTTTGTTTATGGTGTGAGAAAATGATGTAGTTTCATTCTTCTGCGTGTTGCTGTCCAGTTCTCCCAGCACCATCTGTTAAAGAGGCTGTCTTTTTTCCATTGGATACTCTTCCCCGCTTTGTCAAAGATTAGTTGGCCATACATTTGTGGGTCCAATTCTGAGTTCTCTATTCTGTTCCATTGGTCTATGTGTCTGTTTTTTGCCAGTACCATGCTGTCTTGATGATTACCGCTTTGTAGTAGAAGCTAAAGTCTGGGATGGTGATACCTCCTATTTTGGTTTTCTTCTTCAATATTATTTTGGCTATTCGGGGTCTTTTGTGGTTCCATACAAATTTTAGGATTGTTTGTTCTAGCTTTGAGAAGAATGCTGGTGCCATTTTGATTGGAATTGCATTGAATGTGTAGATTGCTTTGGGTAGTAATGACATTTTAACAATATTTATTTTTCAGACCCACGAACATGAGATATTTTTCCATTTCTTGTGTGTCTTCTTCAATTTCCTTCATAAGTTTTCTATAGTTTTCATCACACAGATCTCTTATATCTTTGGTTAGGTTTATTCTCAGGTATTTTATGTTTTTTTGTGCAATTGTGAATGGGATCGGTTTCTTGATTTTTCTTTCTGTTGCTTCATTATTGGTGTATAAAAATGCAACCGATTTCTGTACGTTGATTTTGTATCCTGCAACATTGTTGAATTCATGGATGAGTTCTAGTAGGCTTCTGGTGGAGTCTGTCGGGTTTATTATGTAGAGTATCATGTTGTCTGCAAAAAGTGAAAGTTTGACTTCTTCTTTACCAATTCTGATGCCTTTTATTTCCTTTTGTTGTCTGTTTACTGATGCTAGGGCTTCCAGCACAATGTTATACAGCAGTGGTGAGAGTGGACATCCCTGTCGTGTTCCTGATCTCAGGGGGAAAGCTCTCCGTTTTTCTGCGTTGAGGATGATGTTAGCTGAGGGCTTCTCGTAGATGGCTTTTATGATGTTTAGGTAAGTTTCTTCTCTCCTGACTTTCTCAAGGGTCTTTATTAAGAAGGGATGCTGTATTTTGTCAAGTGCTTTTTCTGCATCTTTTGACAGGATCATATGGTTTTTATCTTCTCTTTTGGTAATGTGATGTATCACATTGATTTGTGAATATTGAACTAGCCCTGTAACCCAGGAATGAATCCCACTTGATCTTGGTGGATAATTCTTTTTATGTGCTGTTGGATTCAATTTGCAAGTATCTTGTTGAGGATTTTTGCATCCGTATTCATCAAGGATATTGGCCTGTAGTTCTCTTTTTTGTCTGGGTCTCTGTCTGGCTTGGGAATCAGAGTGATGCTGGCTTCGTAAAATGAGTCCAGAAGTTTTCATTCGTTTTCTGTTTTTTTTTGGAATAGCTTGAGAAGAATGGGTATTAATTCTGTTTTAAATGTCTGGTAGAATTCTCCATGGAAGCCATCTGGCCCAGAGCTCTTATTTGTTGGAGATTTTTGATAACTGATTTGATTAACTCACTAGTTATGTGTCTGTTCAGATTTTCTATCTCTTCCTGTGTGAATTTTGGTAGTGAGTGTTTAGGAATTTGTCCATTTCTTCTAAGTTGTCCAGTTTATTGGCATATGATTTTTCATAGTATTCCCTGATAATTGCTTGTTTTTCTGAGGGATTGGTTGAATAAGTCCATTTTCATTCATGATTTGGTCTATTTGGGTGCCCTCTCTTTTCTTTTTGAGAAGCCTGGCTAGATGTTTGTCAATTTTGTTTATTTTTTTCAAAAAATAACTCTTGGTTTTGTTGATCTGTTCAACTGCTTTTTTGGTTTCTATACTGTTTATTTCTTCCCTGATTTTTATTATTTCTCTTCTACTGGGTTTGGGGTGCTCCTGTTGCTCTCCCTCTAGTTCCTTTAGGTGCGCTGTTAGATTTTGTATTTGTCCTTTTTCCATCTCCCTTTTTAAAAACTATTTTATTGAGATATAATCTACATCTCATAGAATTCACCCATTTAAAGTGTACATTTGAGGGGCGCCTGGGTGGCTCAGTTGGTTAAGCGTCTTGACTTTGGCTCAGGTCATGATCTCATGGTTCGTGGGTTCGAGCCCCACATCAGGCTCTGTGCTGACACCTAGCTCAGAGCCTGGAGCCTGCTTCAGATTCTGTGTCTCCCTCTCTCTCTGACCCTCCCCTGCTCACGCTGTCTCTCTCTCTCAGAAATAAATAAAATAAAACATTAAAAAATTTTAATTTTAACATTAAAAAAAATAAAGTGTACAATTGATTGGTTTCTGTGGGGTTCACACATCAGTGTACCCATCACTCTAGTCAATTTTAGATCACTTTTATCATCTCAAGAAGAAATTATGTATCTTTTGCTATCATCCCCTTCTCCTGTTTCCTCCACATTCTTTTCTTTATTGAAATGGTTTGAAAGTTGAGTCCCCATGGTTAGCTATTACATGTAGCATAAGATGGGCCTTAAAAGTACCTGATGCACAATTGGTGGACAGCGAGTGTATACCGCTCCTCATTTAACTTTCAATGTTCTTGACAGCCCCAAAGCCCTCTAGAGATACCATTCCTAATTTTTTGGATATAGAAATTTGAACGTAAGGAATTAAGAAACATGTTTATGGTCACATTACTGGTCTTCAGAGCTCTTCTCTTTTGACGGCAGTGTCAGGGAGTGTGTGTCAAATTCATATTCATCAGTACCTCTGGGTCGTAATGTGGCACTCAGTGTTTTGATTCTAGGCATTGATGATCAAGGAGGAGGGTCTCACATTATGCTAATGAAGCAATGTTGTTCTGTACAAAATTAGAAACAGAAGTGTATTTGATGAGGTGCTAACCACTTTTTATTTCAATGTCATTAATGAGAGTTTGGACTTGAGTTATAGGAACAGTTTAGAAACCCATTCTTACCTCTTAGAACAACCATACATCTATTTCAAACTGAAATAGTGATAATTTTTTGTTTTTCCTTTCATGTCTGTATTTACTTATTTAACAAGTACATTTTTGAGATCCTATAATACCTTAGGTATCTGTAGCCTTCTAATTTGGGGATTCTTTTTCCTAAGGACATTATCTTTAGATAATTTGACATATAGAAAATGCTTTACGCACAAGGATGTTAACTATATTATTGTTTGTAACAAAGAAAAATAGGAAACTACTAAAATATTCAATAATGGAAATGGCTAATTGATTGATGCATTCCTAAATGAAAATATTATGTAAGTAACTAAAAAAATCACACTTAATCACTCAGGAAACACTTAGAATATAGTGTTAAATAAACAAAGTAACATTGAAAATTCAGAAATAGTAAATCAACTATACATAGCAAATGTAAAGAGAGATGACTGGGGAAATCATTGTGTGGTCCATCAGGCTAAATTTAGTTCCTCTTATTATAAGCTCCCAAACCACGTTTCCTTTGTTATATCCATCACATTTGTAATTACTTGTACATTGTCCACCACTTCCACTAGAATAAAGATTGGTCACAGCCAGAGACTGCCCTTACTTCTGTATCTCCAGCACCTAAAATATAGTGCCTGGTACAAACATGTAAAGAGATATCATTAAAGTGAATTACAAAAAAGGAGGAAATCTGCAATTAGATGAAGTGGTGGCAAACTTGTAGAAGATGAGTAGATGTGAGGGTTCTGGAGCCAGTTATTTTAAGTTTGTCATCTGGTGCTGTCCCTTGCTTGTATCTCTTGGTCTCTTTAGGCCTCTTTTCATTTACTATAAAATGATAATGATTGTAATATTTACCTCATGGAGTTATGGTGAAGATTATATGAGATAGTATGTGAAGCACAGTGCACAGAGAAAGTGTTCATTGACAAAAGTTATGATCATTATTATTTTTTCCCTGTATTTTCTGTTTTCCACAGTGTGAGTCTATTCCTTTATGATTAGAAAAATCACATTTAAGAAGAAAAAAAGTTTGTATATTGCATGAGTCTTCCCACTTATTTGTCCCAGAGAGGAATTTAAAATATATTGGCTGACTATTGACTGAAATGTTTTCTACTTTTTGAAAGTATTGTGAGACTTTCTTTTCCATGAATCTCTATATTTTACTCTTTGGAAGGCACCAAAAAGCCCATGTTAGCAAAATCTAGAGTCCATAAATTTATCTTCAAGTTAAAGTTTTTATGGAATAGACAAATAGCTTGCTGAGTGTTCCCCGCACATATACAAAAGTTTGTTGAAAATCCTTTAGTCAATATGTGTAAAATACAGAAGATGAATAACTTGACATTAGCATTCCTGAGGAATCTATGTTAGGAGAACTTTTCTTTAAATTCAAATGCCTGGAAAATAAGGGATTCTAGTCAGAAAATGCCAGAACAGCTATGCCTAGGATAATTGTCACCTTTGCGTGTTGTTAATGGTGTTGCACCACTAGAGGCTCATACTGGTTAGCATGCACCATAAAGACAAATTCCATATCCATCTCTACCATCACCTCTGATAATAAAACTTCTGGCAAACTCTAACTCCTTTTTCAATACTGAAGTTAAATGTTATCTTCACTGAGAAACTTTTCATGATTCCCAGGCAGAGTTATATTTACTTTGCTTTTAGGTTTACTGTGTTTCTTGTATTTATCTGTTTTCATTAAAAATGCCTCTGAGGAAAAGTATTTATCTTATTGTATTCTTGTACCATCTGTGCTTGGCAAAGTGCCTGATGTGGTACATGGTCAGGAGATATTTATTAAATGAGTGAATTATTGAGTGAATGAAAGAATCTTGTAGAGATTTTTAATCAAGCATAATTCATAGCCATAAAAAAGGGGAGAAAATATACATTTGTTTAGATTTCTAGGGCTCAGTGCAAATGTTGCTTCTGATCACATGCCAGAAGAGTATTGGTCAACACTGATGATTTTGTTGTTAATTTTTTAGTTAATTATAAATGCAGCTTGCCAAGCCAGGTCCTTAATTATGGGAGCCTTGTCTTGGTCATCTTTGGGTTCCTTGTGTCTGGCACCATGCTTATATTATGAAAAGCCTTCATTTCTGGAGGTACAATCTGCAGAAGTCTCCTTACGAGATATGATGTCCTGATATAATGGCTCTTGATTTTTAATCTCAAACTTCATCTCTCATTACAATGTTTTCCATGTGATATATTTAAAAAATTTCCTTCAATGTTTTATTTATTTTTGAGAGAGACAGAGTATGAGAGAGAGAGAGGGGCAGAGAGAGAGGGAGACACAGAATCCAAAGCAGACTCTTCAGACTCTGAGCTGTCAGCACAGAGATTGATGTGAGGCTTGAACTCACAAACCCTGAGATCATGACCTGAGCCGACGTCAGATGCTTAACCAACTGAGCAACCCAGGTGCCCCTCCATGTGACATTAATTTAAGAAAAACTATATTTACATCCTTCAAATTAAATGCATTTAAAACAAATTTATGTGAGATAAGTCTTGAGTTACATTCTACACACAGCTGATAGTTTATCAGAATCCCATGAAATAGTTTTGTAGTAGGTATCAGAGTCTCTATCTTAGAAGATTTCTCAGTTTACTGGTAAAGACAGACACGTAAGTCAGTGGTTGCAATGACCTGAGCCTAGAAGGATGCACTGGGAGTTAAGGGAAACAGGAAAAGGACTGTGCCTGTAGTCCAATCTAGGAGGGTAAGGATTAGCTGCGCCTTTCCAGGGAAGGTAAGCAGTTGAACTGAAATTTTTTTAAAATGGTGGTAATTTTTTATCCGGGCAGAGAAGAAGGAAAGAGATTCTAAGAAGAGAGGAAATAGATGCAAAAACATAGAAACAAGACAGAAATTAATGGTCTCCTTTGGAGGCCTGCGTAGAGCCACATGAGGGGACTGTAACTGTGTTTGTGGGAATGGTAGGAATCAAGGCTTACAGTCAGGTGGACACAGAGCCACGCAAGGCTTTGTATGGCATGATATGGCATTGAGACTGTTTGCAGAACATCGTGGGTGTTATAGGAGGACATTAAGGTGCCACTAGTCTGTGGAAGAAAATGTATGCAGTTGCAGTGGAGGAGGAGAGAAACAAATCTAGATCATTAGAACAAATCTAACAGTGGATTCTGATACTACAGTAACTGAATAGCAGAAGAGTCTAGGTTTGAAGTGTTTGGCCTGAAAGACTGGATGAATGGTGATGCCATTCCTTCCTTCCCTCATTTCTTTAAAAAAATTCAACAAATATTACTTTAGTAACCGGTCTTTGGCAAAGCATGGCTTTAAAAAATTTTTTTTAAGTTTGTATTTTAATTCCAGTTAGTTAACATACAGTCTTATATTAGTTTCAGTTATACAGTATAGTCATTTAGCACTTCTATACATCACCCAGTGCTCATCACAAGTGCACTCCTTAATCCCCATCACCTATTTAATCCATGCCCCCATCCACTGCCCTTCTGGTAACCATCAGTTTGTTCTCTATAGTTAAGAGTCTCTTTCTTGGTTCCTCTCTCTCTCTCTCTCTCTCTCTGGCAGAACACAGTTTTAAGTGCTGTGGATAAAATAATGAACATGTTATGGGCTTTCTAGGAGCTCATAGCCTAGCAGAGAAGACAGCGATTTAGACAAATAGTGACAATACAGTGTATTAATTGAAATATATGTATTTTTAAATTATAAGGTAGCCTGAGGAATTAGAACAGGATGTTTTCTTGGGAGTATCTAGGAAAAAATGTGAGGTGATCATTTTTGTAAAAGGTGAAAGATTTATACGATCTGAAGAGAAACCAGAGTATTGTGAGGTGATCATTTTTGGACTGGGTCTTGAAATAGGAGTAGACTGCTCCAAGCGGGAAAGTTTATTCCAGGGAAGGGGACATCATGAACAAATGCACCATGATTCCAAAAAACCACAAGTAGCACAGCATTACTTAGGCATATGTACTGAAGTGGAGATGGGGCTGGTATGTGGTGCTAAGCAGGAGTTAGCTATGATGACTCTAGTGACTATGCTATGGACTTTCGTCTGTAGCAGACAAATCAGTCTCCTTCACTGGGGGCACACATCAGACTTACTGAAGACTTCAAACACATTTGTGATATCTGTACTTACCCTAGGTTTCCTGAATTAGAAAGTCCAAAAGCAAGCCTTTAGTGTATGTTATTTTCACAGCTCTATGGACCAAGCTGGTGCCAGACCACATCACAGAATGGTAGAATCATTGAAAATTTTTTTATTGCCACATGAAGTACTCTTGCTTTTCTGTCACTGTGGAATGACCTACACCTGTCTTTAAAAAATATAAATTGGATTGTAACACTTACTGTCCAACCTTATAATAATCAATTGCCATTTTCCAATCAAATTCACCATATAAATGGAATCTAATGAGTATGGAATCAGCCTCCCTTGTGAATGTATCCTTGCCAGAAGTCACATAATGTAAAAATGACCATGAATAATTTTTCAAAACAACCTTAGTTACAAAACTCTTCCCCAAGCATATAATTGAATAATTCAGTAGGTTTTTATGAAAGAATCACATACTGAAGGTTGGTACTTGTCCTTTTTACAAAAGACATGGAAGTCAGTATTTATCTAGAGTGAGAAAAAGATTAATTCGTAGAAGCAGAAAGCAGAATGATGGTTGTCAGGGGCTGGAGGAAGGAGGAAATGGAGAGTTTCTCTTTAAAAGGTAGAAACTTAGTTATGCAAGATGAATAAATTCTAGAGATCTGCTGTACAGCGTTGTGCCCAAAGTTAACAATAGTGTATTGGGCACTTCAAAGTTTGTGAGCAGGTCGATCTCATGTTAAATGTTCTTACCACAATAGATAAATAAATAGATAGAAAGAAAATCCCTGTATTTGGAGTGTCTCTTGTCTTACTCCTTCCAATTTGCTCAGTAATTAATGAGGGAAATGTCTCATAATGTTTGACAGGTAGGGCAAACAAGAGTGGTATCTGTATCTTTTGTTATCAGAATAAATAAGCTACCCAGCCTGAAGACAGGAAATGAAATGATGATTTCAAGCAGAAAAGTAGATAATCTCCCTTCCCTGATGAAATGACAGAGGAGAATATGAAACACGTGGGAGATGGGCAATTCATGCCATATCACAGCTTGAGATTTCAGCAATCAGTTGTAAAGAGCTCTGTTGGAATGCCTAGATTTCACTCCTCAATTCTGAGTGGCATCTAATCTAATTCTAATCAGGATATTGAATAAGGGATGGAGTATAGGAATTGGGAAAGAGAAAATTAAGGGAGATGAAGTAATATGTTCCTTCTGTTTTAATTGTTTTAGGAACCACGTCATTATTTGGAATAGGGGAAATAAAGAGTTACAGAATTATATGACTAGAGAAACTAAAAACAATCATTCCATTCTGTTTTCTATGTCTTATTTAAATCTGCATTCTTGATGGGGTGCCTGGGTGGCTCAGTTGGTTAAGTGTCTGACTTTGGCTCAGGTCATGATCTCACAGCTTATGGAGCCATGCATCAAGCCCCACATCGGGCTCTGTGCTGACAACTCAGAGCCTGGAGCCTGCTTCAAATTGTCTCCATCTCTCTCTGCTCCTCCCTTGCTCATGCTCTCTCTGTCTCTCTCAAAAATAAACATTAAAAAAAATAAATCTTTTTTGAAATAGTCCTGCTTTCCATATAATCCTTAAATTGTAAAATAATATGACTTCTGCATAATAGATATTTAATGAATATGATTGCATGAACGAATACATGAATCTTTTCAGTAAGACACTAGTCTAGTGGTTTCCCAGCCCTTTCTTTTATACCTCTAGTGATAGGGATCCTACTGTATTTTGGAAATTATGTTTAAAAGCTTTCCTTTTATTAAACACATACCATTATGATAGAGAATATCCATTTTGGATGCCAACAATCCTAGGCTAGTATCGACTGTGCATCAGTCATAAATCATTTCACAAAATTATCTACTTTTCTAAGCCTGTATTTACTCACCTGTACAATGAAACCTATCACTTGCTTTATTGGAATTAAATGAGATGATTCACATAAAGTATGTAGACAGTGCTTGCTAGATAATAAATGCTTAATAAATGTTAGCTTATTAGTATTGTTAATATTATACAGTCTGCCACTAATCTTAGATCTGTTCTGTGGGGCCAACAGATCTAATTCATCCTGTATCACAAACACTTCTAATATTGGAAGATGCTTATTATATCATTTAAGCAGGTAGAAGTAAAGAGGAAAAAGTATAACTTTTTAAATTGAAGTATATTGACATATAATGTTATATTTGTTTCAGGTGTACAACATATTGATTTGACAATTCTATGTATTACTCATTGCTCACCACAATAAATATAGTTAAAACCTGTCACTATACCACATTATTACAATATTAAAAGAAGATCATTTTTATAAAAATGAATTTTATGCCATGGGATTTGATATTCAAACACCATCTTTCACTCTCTTGATATTTATCACAATCACTGTGGTATGTATATCCTTATTGAAGTGCCCTGGCTATATGTTAATTTCTTTATTTTTTGCAACATGAAACACTGATGATTCTTGAATAAAAGTAAAAATTTATAGCAAAACGTTCTAAGTAGATCAATTTGCCTGAAATTTCAATTAATCTTTCTTCATTATTATTAGGCCATTACTTGACAGTAATAGTTGTAAGTATTCAAGTTTCTCCATTTATGGTAAGTAATCCTTGTTTTTTGGGCTAGGGAAATTCAGCTGTTTTTTTAATAGCAAAATGCAGCATTTTTCAGACATACACAGGCTTTCCAGTCAGTCAAGCTTATGGGTTTATAACTACTTTGTAACATACAACCTTGGATAAATTACTTACACTTTTAAAGCTTTATTTTTCTTATTGATAAAATGGGGAGAAGATCTGTCACACTGGATTTGTGAGATATTATGATAATAATCATAACTAGAATTTATTAATCAACTATTATGTGATAGTTGTGCTTTGTACATTATATTGATCATCCTGCATTTTAGTGACTATTTTGCAAGGTAGAAATATATATATATATATATTCAAATACATGTTCCAAATATGTAGTGAGCATAGTCATCAAAGCGTTATTTTCTATTATCTTTCCTTGCAGCAAAGTTTCACAAGAACTTTTCAATTTCATGCTATAAAAACAGATAGCATGGTCGAGTGATTAAGAACAGACAGAAACTCAGTTTCAGTTTGGGTATACAGTCTAGCCCTGGCACATTCTAATTGTATGATGTTGGTTAAATTATTTAACCTTTCTAAGCCTCAACTAGCTACTTTTTCAGTTGTGGATGATAACAATGATATATGATAGGCTAATATTTATCAATCATTCTATATGTATTATTAATATATTCCCCTGAAAAATCTTTTAATAGGTAGTATATAAGAGTTCCCCAGAAAAACAGAGCTGTGGAAAGAAATTTATTATGAGTGACTGGCTTACAGGAGCCCTGAAATCATGACCTGAGCCAAAGTCAGACGCTTACCTGACTAAGCCCCCCAGGTGCCCTCGAACCATCTTATTTGGGATTTACATTAATGGTTCCATGAGATGAGACATTTTCCTTAGTGATTAAGTCATTTTGACTTGGACTTTCTACTGCTTTCAACCCAGAGAACCCTAACTGAAAAATAATTTGGGATCAGGAGAATGATCTCATAAGGGACAGACTCTAAAATTTTGGAATTGTTAGAGATAGTTAGAATCAGGATAGTCCCAATGTCTGTAAACATCCCTTTAAAGGGATTATCTAAATTCTTCCAGAATAATGATATAAACTCCAGGTATAAAAGGATATGGTGTAGCATACAATTTACATCTATTATATGCAGAGAGACTTGCATGAATGATATAACTGGCAACTATAGTCCCTATTAGAAAAACTGTGGTTACACAAGCTTTAACTGCCCCTACTCCATGTGGCATCCCTTTAGCATTTTGCTAAGTAAAGAAGTGTGTGTGTGTGTGTGTGTGTGTTTCATATGTTCAATTTCTAATAATCACTAGTTCATCTTATTTTTTGGTGCCATGAAAATAGAAAAATGAAGAAAGACACGGGGAACATAACAAAGATCTACAGGTAACCACTATAAGGCTGTAATAGGCTGAGTGTCTCATAACTGGTGCTCTCATAATCCATTCATTCTGAAACATGAGAAATCCCATCTGGCTTGCAGGAAGGAAGTCTCAAGATTCTGTAGCATTTTCTTCTCTTAGTTAAACTTCTTGGACATGCTTTTCACACCTATACAGCTCTTTCCTCACAAAGCAATCCTTGGGAATGAAAATATCATGGGTTTCTAAATCAAGAAAGCTCAAATTCTGATTCTAAGAAGTTGTGCTTAAATTTCACAGCAGTGGTTGAATGACCTTGGAAAATTCATTTTACCTCTCTAGGCTTCAATGTTCTCATGTAAAATGGGAACATTAAATTTATCTCAAAGGGTGGATATAAACATGAAATGCTTGTACATAGTAGGTAAGGCAACCCTCCCCCACCTTTACAACTTATTTTTTCTCCTTCTTTGGTTATAGTTAGTCCCCTCTTCTCTCTGTCCCACCCCCCCCACCCCCACCTCTGAGGAATCCAAAGCTATACATTTCATACTGTTACTGATTTTGCAATCAATGTGTCCTAACCTCCAGTGTTTTCCACTTGGCTTTTTGTTATCTAATTGCAAGCACTTCTGATACCTCCATTCACATTCAGCTTTTCCCTCTGGTCTTGACATTTCCTTATTGATTGAGAACAACTTTGAGGACTTTCTAACTCTACTAGTCATCCCCCTCAGGTTTAATATGTAGAGTGGGTCATCACCTCATTCACTGAATACTTTCTACTTCTCACTCGTTCTATTTGTGTTGAGCTGGATTTAATTCAGACTTTTGTTTCCTTTTTGTTCTCCTTTTTTGGCATGTTGACCAAAAATCTTATTTGTTGAAAATAGATACTAGATTATTTGCTATTGTTACATGTATTTATACACACACTTCATGTTTCTAATTCAGTATTATAATGCATTAGAGAAATGGATTGATACCTATACTGATCATTATGGAATGGTAGATAAGAGCATGAGTTCAATTCTGCCTCTAAGGTCTACTTACCACATGAGTGTCTACAACCACTTTGCTTCTCTGCAAAATCAGAAAAATAATAATATCTTCTTTAAGGGATTAGTGAAATGATTAAATGAGTTAATATAATTCATGTATTGAGCCTGGTAGAGTGGGTGCTTAAAAGTATATTATTACTCTTTAAAAATTTTTTTATTTTAGAGAGAGAGTGTAGAAGTGTGGGAGAGGGGCAGAGGCGGAAAGAAAGAGAAAGAGAGAGAGAGAGAGAGAGAGAGAGGATCTAAGCAGGTTCCACACTCAGTGTGGAGCCCCATGTGGGGCTTGATCCCATGACTGCGGGATCGTGACCTCAGCTGAAATCAAGAGTTGGAACCTCAACTGATTAAGCCAACCAGGCACCCCTATTATTACTCATTTTTGATGCATGGGGAATATGGGGAATTCTACTAACATGAAACTTTAAGCATTTCTATATTGGGGCGCCTGGGTGGCTCAGTCAGTTAAGTGTCCCACTGGCTCAGGTCATGATCTCACGGTTCGTGGGTTTGAGCCCTGTATCGGGCTCTGTGCTGACCTCTCAGAGCCTGGAGCCTGCTTCAGATTCTGTATCTCCTTCTCTCTATGACCCTCCCATGCTCACGTTCTCTCTCTCTCTCAAAAATAAATAAAACATTAAAAATAATAAAATAAAAATTTCTATAAAAAGTAGTGTTATAATTTATTCAATAACCATTATGTGAAGATCCTGAATAGTAATAGTAATAGTCACTATTGCTGATTTCCTATAATGTACCAGAGATTGTGCTAGGTGCTTTACTTAAATGAACTCTTGTGAGTTATTTAAAACCTGAACAAAGGTCACAATTAGCTAGGTACAAATAACTCAATGTCTAAAGGCCTTTTAGAAATTTGGGGTCCCATTATGGCTAACACTTTTTCCCTACCCAAAAGTTTCATTATATTTAGTACATATTTGATACATCTACCAAAAGGTTATTATTGGTCTGTTCCTATGCTGTTTTTCTCCAACCCAGACTCACAGAGCTGGCCTCCCTCCCAAACTTTATGTGCCTTCTATTAGAACTTCTTCTGCCATCTTTAACTATGCACAGCATGTTTCCTCCATCATATTTTGTGAGTTAAACCTGGTGTTTCCCCATAAAAAACTGTAGGGGAGGAAAATTGTCCTCTTCCTTTCTAGGTTCTTTGGTTGGCCTAATAATTAGATTGACATAAAACAGATTAGCAGGAGCAAAACAAGTTTAATTTCAGGCATACAGGGCTCCACAAAGGAATGAGGCTTGCAGATAGTAAGGCAATGGAGGTTTATATGACATCCTGAGCTAAGGAGAAAGGAGTAAAGGTCTGGGGCTTCAAATAGGAAGGAAAACAGTTCACAGGAAGATGGGGACAACAAATGTTTGGTAAACAAATGTTTGCCATGCCTTGGAGAGAATTCTGTCTGACATAAAAAAAGTTATCTTTGATAATAGCTCTCTTTCTGGTGTAGGCCTCCTATCTAAATTCTTTTAGGCAGCTAAGGGGGAGGTAAAAAGCTCTTCTTGGTCTGTTGGGTGTTGATTGTATTCAGCTCAAAATAATCCACATCCAACGTGGTGCATTTTGTGGTGGCCTGCCTTGAACATCATTAACACTTTCGTTTGAATTTGCCTAGTGAATCTGCTTATATACTGAAACCCTAAGGGGTCTAGAGGTTGTGCCAGCATTATCCAGCTTTAGTGAGTTTCTTCCTGATTTTTATTCCTCTGCTTCTGGGACAATTGTATCCGTTCTTATGAGATAGAAGTACATAGAGAGTGTTAGAGGAATGGAAACTAGGGATGATCTAGAGAGTAATGACCTTTGGCTATGAAGTCAGACAGAAATGGAAGGAACTCTTAGTCATATTTTCTATGAGCTGTATGACCTTGAGCAATTTAACCTTTTTAAGCTTCAGATACATAATTTATAAAATTGGCATAAAATTAATACCTATTTCATAGGATTGTTGTAGGAGCAAGTTCAGATAATCTACTTATAGTGCTAAGGTCTGTGTTGGTATATAAGAAAATTTTTATGTCAGTTACAATTATTATTTTTATTGCGGTTTTTACTACCAATACTATCATTTATTGAGCATGTGACATAGATCAGACTTGGTAAAAAGTGTTACACATATATGTTGATTCATATTTCCTTATTTAAGTGTGGCAGATATGAGAATTTGCTATGCAGAAAAATGGGACAGTGGTTAAAGAGGAATTTGGAAGATAGAGAAGATTTTTTTTTTTAAACAATGGGAAGTATGATCTAACGATGTAAAAACGTCCATTAGAAAAGGAGAAACAGAAGATAAAAGAGAAAGATGGATAGTTGAGAATGTCAGAGAGAATAAAATCCAAAGCATATATTAAGGGTAGAGGAAGTGACCACTGCTAGAAAAAGGAATGTATCACAGGAGGGAAGGAAAAATGGCAGCAGATGAGGCATTTTTTTGTAGATTTAAAGGATTTGAGCTATTGTCAAATGGTTTCTTTTTTTCTTAATATCATGCAAGGTAAGACCAACTTTGATAGATTTGGGTGAAGTATGGATCTTTGAGGAAACTGGAGAATTTTTTGTAGAGTAGGAGACCAAGCTACTTGGTCTTCTTATCAGAAGAATGCAGTAATATCACTAGGCAGTGCTGAATTTGGGGCTGGTGATCATGAATACATGGTGAAAGCAATTTTTCTAGTTATGTGATATTCTTCAACAAATTCAGCTGCATGAGTGAAGGAGAGAGTTAGGTTCATTCAGGGTTGAGATGAGCACAATTGAGGGTCACAGAGACAAGAGAGTTAAAAATATTGAGATAAGGTTGATAATAACCGTTGGTCATATATCAGGGCTGGGGTTTACATGATAGAAGGCTGGTAGTTAGAGAGAAAGTGTAGGGTCAGTAGATTGGTGATCTCAATGAGGTCAAATAATTATCTATATGGGGTTACTAGAGCAAATATGCTGGAAGACTGGTAGGAGTTTGTGGTTTTAAAGTAGGAGCTTGAATTTATAATTTTAGAGGTGATAACGTTTTTGGCAAAGTCACGGTCCAGACCACATGGGAAGTGAGTGAGATATAAACGAAGCCCTGAGAATTAGTTGTTCACCACTACAACAAAAGCTGATTATGTGAAAAACTTGGACTTTGCCATTAGAGAAGCCCCTTGGGCTGTTAAGAACACTGTTTAACAACCACTGATCCAGGCAGAACTCCTCAGTGTTTAATGAAGTCCAATTACAGATATTTCTCAACTCCATAAGATATTGGAATTAAAATGCAAATAATATAATCCAGGGAAGTTAGGCTGACTGCTTTGTTAACCATTATTCCTTCTGTGCAAACCCCCAGCACTTACAGAGATAGGAACTGTGGCGCAAGTTTGAAGTCAGACTTGAAACCATCTTCGACTGCTCTGTGCAGTGCTGGACCAGTTACCTTCTCCAAGTCTCAGCTTATAATTAAGATAGGCTGTTATGAAAATTAAAGTACACAATTTATCCTAAGTATTGCGTTCATAGTACCGTAGAGCCATTGCATCTAGTGTGTCACAAGGCAGTTCTTATGAGCAAAGTCTGCTGAATCTCCTGCCTGAGTTCAAATGTCAGTTTTCACCACTTATCATCAAGTAGATGAGAAACAAGATTTCTGAGCTTCAGTTTCTTCATCTTAAAGTAAGACAATAGTAGGGCTTGCTTAATTGATCTGTAGTGGGGATTTAATGAATTAGTGTTTGTGAGGCAGTTAGGGTCATAACCAGAACACAGTAAGTGCTATGTTAGCATTGGATCTCATTGTTGTTTCCTTTCTCTGCTTCTTACTTGCAGTCTCCAGTTTGAAGGGACAGAAAGTTATCCAAAGTGTTAATAAAAAGTTTACCAACCTATTGGTAAGTGGCTGTTTCCTTCACTTTGTTTAGAGGCAATTTAAGGAATATGTTAAACCAACTGCTTAGTGTCTGTCTGTTACACAAAGAATTAGCACAGATCAGATTGCTTTTCGGTGAAGAGTGCCTCTGAGCCACTGAGGCCTCTGAGGTCTTATTTGCTGGGCTGAACAACTCCCTATAAGAAAGGAAGCTGTAGCATGCATACAGTGCATCAGTAATGAGAAGTGTCTTGTTCACGTCTTTAATGCGAAAACCTAGACTAAATGAGCAGTGTAGATGGGGGAATGGCTCGGGCTTGTGTTAGGGGATTACTGCCCTTTAGGAGGCTAAGGAAAAGCCTCAGTGGAACCGCAGAGTATTTTTCCTTTCCTTTCCACTCCTCAACTCCTGAAGTTTTTGGACTAAGAAGAGATCACTGAGTGTTTAAGTCATTCCCTCTTCCACTCTGAGCTCTTTCAATTTTTAGTGCCTTTATCGATGCTGTTCACCTTGCCTGGAATGCCCTGCCCTGTCTGAAAATCTCTTATTTATCCTTCTGAATTCATCTCACATATCACCTCCTCTGCGAAGCCTTTCTGACCTTTCCAGGGAAACTGTCTTGTGCATTGACAGTATCTCTTCTTGTGCACCCACTGCTCTTTGTAAATTGTCTTTGACACCATTTAGTGTCTTTAATTAATTAAAAGTCCATCTCTTCCAACAGACCCTGGTGTTCGTTGAAGGCAGGGTCATGTTTATTGACACCAGTATTGTCAGCCCCTACTTAACTGTCTACAATACTTACTACTGCATGAATAAATGAAAGAAAGAATGAAATTCAGAGAAATAGCAGCTTTAGTCTTAAAGCATTTTAGGGTCCCTAGAGTCACAAAAGAACTTCTATACCGGGTGATTGATGGCTGTACAAGGCTTATGGTTGTGCTTTGTTTAGCATCTTGTGTTTTAATGGGCAATACAACTAGGTAGAAATCATGATTGATTATAATAATCATATATGCAACCAAGCTCCTTTTTGTCTAAGACCCAGCAGAGTTTACTCATTTAGGTTAACAACAGGTATTTGAGTTTGTGATTTAGGCTCTAATCCAATTTTTTATTTTAGACTTAACAAAATTAAGGCTCAGTGGCTAAGTTCTCATGATTTAAATTTCAATTAAAGAACAATTCTTTGAAGATAAACTTGACTGCTCCAGCAAAGCTCTATGAGCTAGTTCTTAGCTGACCTTGACTACAAAGACAGTTTCCCAGGGAAGCCAGAGGTTAGGTTCATGAGGATTGACTTAACACCAACCACACATAAATCAGAATGCCCATGGGGCGCCTGGGTGGCTCAGTTGGTTAAGTGTCCTACTTCGGCTCAGGTCATGATCTCACAGTTCATGGGTTCGAGCCCCACATTGGGCTCTGTGCTGACAGCTAGCTCAGAGCCTGGAGCCTGTTTTGGATTCTGTGTCTCCCTCTCTCTCTAACCCTCCCCTGCTCATGCTGTCTCTCTCTCTCAGAAATAAATAAAAAACATTAAAAATATTTTTTAAATAAATAAATAAATAAATCAGAATGCCCACTTATTAATTTAAAGGAAATATAACTGCCATATGGCGGAGGACTATTAGCTGCTCAGTACATTTTTCCATACAGAAATTATTTAAATAGGACATGAAAATAATACTCAGAAAACTGATTTTTAATACAAAAAGTTACTGAGAGAACTGAGCATGGATTTTAGTTAACCTGATTCCATCCCTTGTTATATTAATTATCAAACTATTCAACATGTTTGTTCCTCAAATATTTGTTGAATGCCCAGTATGTTCAAACCGGGTTTTAAAGACGAATAAGGAATAGTTTCTTTTTCCTTAAGGAACACAGAGTCTAAGAAAAGTAAAGAGAGTTCTGAAATGACAGATTGATATGATATAGGTTTCATAATGTAAGAATGTACAAAGGATGATGAGTGCCCAAAGATGGGTGATAAACTTCATCTGCAGTGACCATGGGATGCTTCATGAAAGAACTACACTTAATCTAGGCTTTGAGGAATGATTAGGAGTTCACTAATTGGAAGTGTGTATGTATGTATGTATGTATGTGAAGCTCACAGGTGGGCACAGAATGGGAAGTGGCAGTGTTTAGATAGGTTTGGAGCATAATATTTAAGAATGAGGGTAGAGAGAGTAGCGAGGGATAACGAAGGAGTCAGAGACCAGAAGATAGAGGGTCTTCTATATCCTTTTTACAATTCGGATGTGATTAGGTATGTGAGAGGTTTAAGCGTGTAGGTGACATTCATATTTATATTTTGGAGCCACATCTTTGAAATCCATGTGGAGTATGGATTGGGAGAGGGAGAGACAGGAGACAAGAAAGACAAATGAGGAATGAGGAAGCTGTCAAGCAAGAGAGATGATGAAACCCTTAGTTAAGACAGTGTCAAGAGCCTGGAAATGAGGCATTAACTGAGAGTGGGTGGAATAGAAGAGAAACAGAGCTGCCCTTCTGGCCACTGGCAGAGCTTTGGTGAGTCTGAGGAATTGTGATGAGACACAGATGGGCAGAGAATGAAAAATCCCATCTGCTTACTGGTCAAGAAATAATACATGTGCTGCGAGCCTGAGAAATATCACATAGGCTGTGAAATGGAGACTCCTTGCTCCTTCAGAAAGTTCACCCCAGCCTACTCAATTCCTTCTCAATAGAGTAGAAAGAACAAGAACTTTGGAGTCAGATGATGATTAAAATTTTAGTACTACCACTGGTTTTCTGTGTCACTGTGGGTTTAATATTTAATCCTGTTTAGCTTCTATTTTTTTTTCTCAGATACAAAAGAAGTAAAAAAAATTCTTTCTGGCATTATGCTAAGTAAAATGAGTCAGAGGGAGAGAAGAATGCTGTATGATCTCACTTATATGTGGAATCTTAAAAACAACAGCAATAAAAAACAAGTTCATAGTTACAGGGAACCAGGTGGTAGTTTGCTGAGGCAGGGGATGTGGATGGGTGAATGGGGTGAAGGGGGCTAAGAGCTACAAACTTCCAGTTATCAGATAAATAAGTCTCGAGGATCTAACATAAAACATGATGATTTTAGTTAACAATACTGTACTGTATATTTGAAGTTGCTAAGAAAATAGATCTTTAAAATTTTCATCACAAGGAACAAACTTTTGCAATTATGTGTGTTATGGATATTATTGTGATCATTTTACAATATATACAAATATTGAATCATTATATTGCACTCCTGAAATGAATACAATGTTGCATGTCAATTATATGTCAAAAAAATCTTCCTTACAGATCTATTGAAGTGATTAAATAATATAATGGAAACATTGCCTATCAGAGTGGTGGGTCTATAGTGAGGGCTCTCAAAAACATTCAATTTATTTTCTTTATTCTGTGATTCCCAGCAATCAGGAAGGGAAAGAGTGGAGAAGGAAGCCCAGTGAGTATCTGAGAGGCTTCCTAATTCTATCAGGCCATGGAGTGTGGTGGTAAAACTCTGAACCAGGAAGGAGAAAGCCTGGGTATCAGTATCACCCAACTCTTAACTTGAGTGGTCTCCTCACTTTCCAGCTATGTATGGCAGCCACACTGATCTTGAATGTCTGAATGACAAGAAAGTCAGAGTCTGGTCATTTTCAAGGCAAAGTTTAGGTAGGAGTGGTCTCCTTAATTTTGTTCCTGGGGTCACTGGGTATCCCAAGGACACTTAACTTACTAGTCATAGAGAACAAAGGTAGTGTAGAAGAAAGGGAAAAACTTAAATGACATTCCCTGTTTGAAAGGCTTTTCCATATGAAATTCAACTCAGTAGAGTAAAGCTTAATTGAGCAACTGTGTATTTGGTGCTGAGGGCTAGACAAAGGACAGCAACAGATAGTCCTTATAGTGAGAAGTTTACAGTTCAGACAAATATTCTTAGACCTCAATAGGTTAGGCCATGGACTCTACTTTCCTCTTGCTTTTGTGTAGAAATATGGCTGCAGTGTTAAAGGAGCTGATGGAAGGTACTGGAGTTTCAGGTTGCTGGCCACAGGTCATTACGACAAAAGCAGAGGGAAAATGAATTTCCCACTGCTGAATTTCTTAGCTTGGCCCTAGATTTTCAAGATCCATACCCTCTGAGAAGAGCTGATGTAACTGTTGCTTATTCCAGAGGGCCTTTCCTGGACACAAGACAGTCTTGGTTTATGGCATTCTGTTTCTTTTTTCCTCTTTCCACTATGAGTTTTACTTACTCTTCTGATGATAAAAATGCCAGGACAGATACATTTCAAGGAAATGAACAGTTTAAAATGTTACCTGTTTAAAAATTAAAATTAATTCACCCTGTGAGTCGTGAGTCTCATTTTGATAGTGTCCTGAATAATTCAGGAGCTGCAGTGTGTTCGGAGCTGGTGCTGCAGCTTTTGAAGGTCTTGCTTGGGAAGCAGTCCATGCAGAAATGCTTAGCTTGTACAGAATGAATTATCCTGGGGTCTGCATAGCATGGCATCTTAGGGATATACTTATGGAAGATGCAGCTGAGAATGTCTTCAAGAATAGACTGGAAAGTATATGCAGTCTGATCCAAAACTGTAAGTTTATGTAAGAGAGCTGAGCTGGTCTAAGGTGTGGTTGAGGGAGGCATTACTCATGGATCACCCATTTCTGCTTACATCTTTTAACTGTCTTTTTGAGATTCACAGGAAAATGTCTAAAATCCTTAGCATGAAACACAAGGCCCTCAATCTTCTGGCTCCTTGCCACTCTTCCATCTCCAATTTATGTCTTGCTTCTTTGCAATGTGGACCTTGGGCTCTAACTGCCAACTTTTAGTTTCTCCAGGCATCCTACTACTTTGAACCACTAAGCCTTTCACCTACTGCTTCTTCTGTCTGGTAGACATTCCCACTCACTCTTTTTCTTTTAAGACCTTTTTCTCTTGTCTTTGCTTCAGCTTAATTGTCACGGCCTTTGGGAAGCTTTCCCTGAAATTCTAAATTGCTTTAGGTATTCTATGCATTCATTCAATGCCTTGTGCTTCCCTTTCTTTTAGTACTTACATTTCTATATATAACCATCATCTGCTTACAAATCTTTCTGATCCTGAAACAAAAGCTCCTTGAACTCTGATGCTGCTTCTTCATCTGGCTCGTAATGGACCCTCTTGAAATATCGATTAAATTGATTGGAATCAGACAGACCTACTGCCCTCAGCCTCAAATCTCTGTTTCCACAAGGAGCAGCCCAGTATCTAAAGTTCCACTATTAAAGAGGTTCTGCTTTTTGGTCAAGCATTGCTATTTTACTTCAAATGCCCTTAGCAGGTGCAGGGCACACTATGGAATCTCAAACCTGGAAGGGCTTCTGAAGATTCTTCAGATCCTCTCTCTATTTTAGAAGTGAGGAAATTGAGGTTGAGACAGAAGAAATAAATCACTCAGAATCACACAGGTTATTAGCGCTAAATCCATGATGAGACCCTGGGAATTGTGACTGAAAATTTAAGATCTGTTCTACATATGGAGATCAAATTCTCCCATGCCAGCAATTAAGAGCTTTGGGAGTCTGAAGTAAGGTGATGGTTGAGAACAGGAAAATATTACAGAAGAGAAAAAGTAGAAAAATCTGAAGAGAAACCATGCAGGTTTTTCAATGAAAAGAGCCTTTGGGGCCAGATGCACTTACTGGCAAATTTTCTGTGTTATTATTTGTTGATTTATATAACTTTCAAATCAGAACTACAAGAGCTCAGGAAACTTGTCTTATTTTTCTTAGTATTCCTAATACTTAGCTATTTCCTGGCCTTGCGTAGGTGCTCAATAAATATTTAATTCGTGAAATTTAGATCTGAGAAAAAATTAGCATATGATTGGTATAGTTGAAGAATATTTTTAATATTTATTTTAATCCTGACTACAAAGGGAAAAGATACTCTTTGGGTTATAAGTGTTTTCCCTTAATTTACTAACCTTATTTTCCCCTATCTATTTATAACCCTGCCTACTATTAAGGATTTGAAATTAATTCTCTTACACAATCATTTCGATATTTCTTTTGTTTTTGTCTGTACAGATCATGAGGCTAATGCTCTATGCAATACTAATTCATAGTATTAGTAGTTCATAGCACTACTAGAACATACTAATTCTAGTACCCAGCTGGGGACAAAGAGCACCCACTTCCCTCTGTTATTAAGACAGTATCCTAAGAAGGAGTCACAGTCCATGAGGGTTAGCTTTTTCTCATATATCAAAGCCTTTTAATGATACTTGACAAAATCTCAGAAAACGTCAATTCAGAAATATGAAAGTAGCAATGGAGATCCCTGGAGTGACTTGTTCATTTTTGTGATACCAATGCAAGCATTTTTTTCTTGAGAAACCTTTCCATTTTAATCAGAAAACTTGTTCCTAAATCTTATATGCAATTTGTGATGCAGATAGAATGAAAACAAATGGGGAAGAAATGCCACATTGAGGATGGATTTGTTCTTCAGACAGTTGCTCAGTTCCTCCAGAAATCACTGAAGGGAAAACCTTTTAGCTGTCATCTGTATTTAGGAAAACATGCTGTGATTCTGAAACCTCTTTACCTCTAGTCACAGTCTGAAATAGAAAGTCTTCTTTTCAGGATCTCTTAATGACTTTGGAAAATACTTTCTTTCTTTCTTTCTTTCTTTCTTTCTTTCTTTCTTTCTTTCTTTCTTTCTTTCTGTCTGTCTGTCTTTCTTTCTGTCTTTCTTTTCCTTCCTTCCTTCCTTCCTCCCTCCCTCCCTTCCTTCCTTCTAATTAAAGACATGTGTTTCTAAATAAAACTTGCTCACACTGTAAGAGTCAGTAAATTGTGCAAGTGGTTAAAAGCAGAGCAAAGCAAACAAACTACCTCTATTATCTTAGGCAACATTAGTTTTGATAATGTTCAAAGTAGAGGTGGTTATGGTGCTTTTGAATTCATTTTAAACTGACCACAACTTGGATTACTGCATTCTTCTGGGAGCTATGATTCTAAGAAGGATATAGCATATTCTTGAGGGAGCATGCTCAGATGTAGATCAGAGAAGGCTCAGAGGTGGCCATCTGGAAACACATGAAGAAACTAGACTTGTACACTAGTCCCCCTTGATTGTAGCTTCGCTTTCAGTGGTTTCAGTTACCTGAGGTCAACCCTGGTCTGGAAGCAGATGATCCTACTTCTAATGTATCGTCAGAAGGTAAATAGTAGCTTAATGCTACATCACAATGCCTATGTCATTCATTTTGTTTCATTTCATTTCATTTCATTTCATTTCATCATGTAGGCTTTTATCATCTTACCTCACTGTAAGAACAGTGAGTACCATGCAATGAGATATTTTGGGAGAGACCATATGCACATAACTTTTATTACAATATATCATTACAATTGCTCTATTTTATCGATATTATTGTTCATCTCTTACTGTGCCTAATTTATAAATTAAACTGTATTATAGGTATGTATGTATAGAGAAAAAATCCCAGAATATATAAGGTTTGGTATTGTCTGCTGTTTCGGGCATCTCTTGGGAGTCTAGAAACGTATCCCCTGTGAATAAGGGAGAACTACTTTATAGTACAAAACAATCTTCTGTACCTTTGAAAGAGGCTACCTGGAAGCATCAATTCACCAATGTTCCAAAAGGAACTTGGAGATAAGTGGGTTTCTTTCATATCCATCCAGTTCTTTGTGACTTCCTCCTTTCCTTATCCCAAAGATCTCCAAATCCTGCTGAAATCACCAAATTCTCAAGACAGCTTCATTGTATTCCTTTTGCTTCCAGCTTGCTCCTTCAACTCCACTGAGATCAGCAAATATTCATAGAACACCTACATGATCCTTTGTGTAGGTATCTCCAGACAGGCTGGGAGGTGGCGTAAGGTGTATAAGGCACAAACATAGAGGTGTTGATTCTAGTTCTACTACATGTTTGCTGTGTGATCTTGGTGATCATTTAATCTCTCTGAGTCTGTTTCCTTATAATACATCCTATGGAGATGTGATTAGGATTAAATATAGCATATAGGAATGTGGTTCCTTTAATAAATGTCCACTTTCCTTTTTTAGTTGGGTTATCTGCCTTCTAACAATATTTGTTGGATCAGTGAAGAAAACTTTAGTTTCCACCTTTTCTCTTAAAAATGTGTCCTTTAAAAAAATCTCTTGGCAAGAATAAAAGTATCATGACTCTGCTTCTCTATAACTTTTCTATTACAGGGTCATTTGTCATGGTTCTTTGTAAACTAGTCTTGATTTGCTGGAGCTAATACTATGGCTATGTTAACATTTATTGGGATTTACTTACTTGTTACTATTTCTCATAGCAACTGTGAGAGTTAGGTTTAGTATATTACTTTGACTGTTTAAAGAGAAGGGCTTGGAGAATTTGAATGATTTGCCCCATGACATGAACCACTGCAAAGCAAAGCCAGGATTCAAAGCCAGGTCAGTGTGGCTGTAGAAAGCATGTTCTTTCTGCAGCAAGATAGATTTCTAAGTCACAGGGGACTGAAACTTTACCTCAAGCCTTCTTATAATCCTATTACCTAGTAGAGTACCCTGTACAAAGTAGGTGTTCAATAACAGTTTATTTAGTTGTATTGAATTGAACCAAATGATTAATTTATCGCTATCCTTTGCTTTGCTTTGTTTATGCTTCTAGTTGTATATGTCTTGACTTCATTAATAACTACAAAGGCTCATTTCCTAGGACTTATCTGAAATCAGGTGATCTATCTGTTAAAGATATTTTCTACCTTTCTAAAGTGATTATGAGAATTTTACAAAAACTTTCAATTAAATTAATGAGCTATGTTAAATAGGACTTTCACATTTTAAAGCTTAAAAGTAATTGAGGAGGGGCTCCTGGATGGCTCAGTTGGTTGAGCATCAGATTTCAGCTCAGGTCATGATCTTGCAGTTCTTGAGTTTGAGCCCCGCATTGAGCTCTGCTGATAGCTCAGAGCCTGGAGCCTGCTTCAGATTCTGTGTCTTCCTCTCTCTCTGCCCCTCCCCTGCTCGCGCTCTGTCTCTCTCTCAAAAATAAACAAACATTTAAAAAAATGAAAAAAATTTAAAAAAAGGTAATTGAGGTAATACCGACAGTCATGCTGAGAAGATATTAACTGAGGCATATATCCTAATAACGATGATGCTCTTTTCAAGTTTCAAGAGGCTTGGAAATGGTTTCTTAGAATTTAGAGAATCCTGTTTATTTTCAAGGAGATTGATATTATCAAAGGCACATATCAAAAGACTAATTTTAATATTTTATTTCTATACTGACATAACTTTTATCACCCAGTAGATGTTACCACCATACTTGCATTCCTTCTGTCTCCAAATTTTTGTGAGGAAGATGGGCCCAGAGAAAAATTCACTGACTTTTACAACAAATAAGCTTGAATTTTAATTCTCACTCTAGTTTTTGTAAGCCTCTTAGTTGGACTTCATGCATCAGTCTCACGTGTTCAATCTCTTCATACATTGCCATGAAAGTGATTCCTCTGAACTTTGAATGCAATAATCTCTCTTCTGGTTGCAAAGGTTTTTCTTTCTTTCTGCTTCTATAAAGTGAGGTCTTTATAGACTGATATTCAATATCTTTCTTGATTGGACTTTAACTTTTAGTTTGTCATAGTGGTTGAAAAGATAACTTTGGTATCAGTTGGATATAGGATGGAGTCCAGAATGTTGATTTTGGGCAATTTACTTACACTCATTAAGCCTCAATTTACTCATCTGTAAAATAGGGGTAGTAATAGTGTCTATCTCATAAACCTATTGTAAAGATCAGATGAGATATTGCATGTGTTCTTGGGTCATGGTTGTATTCTCACTATTACTTAAAGAATATATGATTTTAGGGGCGTCTAAGTGGCTCAGTCAGTTAAGTGTCTGACTTCAGCTCAGGTCATGATCTTGCAGTTCATGAGTTTGGGCCACGTGTTGGGCTCTGTGCTGACAGTTCAGAGCCTGGAGCTTGCTTTAGATTCTGTGTCTCCCTCTCTCTCTCCCCTGCTCATGCTCTGTCTCTCTCTCTCTTTCAAAAATAAACATTAAAATTAAAAAGAAAATAATATATGATTTCATTTTATTTTTGAGAGAGAGGGTTTGCATGTGCACAAGTGGGAGAGGGGCACAGGGAGAAAAGAGAGAGAGAGAGAGAGACAGAGAGACACAGAGAGAGACAGAGAGAGAAAATCTTAAGCAGGCTCCATGCTCAGTGCAGAGCCCTAAGCGGGGCTCAGTCTCATGACCCCAGAATCATGACCTGAGCTGAAATCAAGAGTTGGAAACTCAACTGATTGAGCCATCCAAGTGTTCCTGATTTTATTTTTTATAACTGATTTAATCTTCCTCAAAAGCCCACACTATTGGGAAGCTGGAAGAAGGGTGAGTGGTGGGTGAGGGGGTCTCAAAGTTTCCAATTACTGATACCTCTCTCAATCCTTTTGAGTTTAAACCATGGCTTTTATATGATTCAGTCTCTTTGTATAACATTACTCTTAAATACAGCTTCCTCCCTGCTGTCTACCAAGAAGTTATTGAAGTGTGAGTTTGAAACTGATGCTGCTGTTGCAACAGCTAGAAGGGGCTTGCCTCCCCCCATGCAGGCCCCTTTACTGCTATCTGGCTCTTCTCATCTCCATGGCAATGTTTTTGTTTTGTTTTGTTTTGTTTTGGCCTGGTCATTGGCATAGAGGTCGAAATTTATGAGTGGCAAACTTGTGGTCTATTTTCTCTGGCATCCAGCAGGGTCTTGTGGTTTTTCTTGCCCCTTGCTAACCCCACCCCTTTTCACTGGTATTCACAATGCTCCTGGTTAAGTCAGGTTGAAGCAGTCTCTTCTGTAGCCCTCATCTACAGAGTCACTTTGCTCTAGGCACAGTATGTTCTATGGTCCAAGGGAGAAACTTCTGGATTCCTTACAACAGTGGAGTTGAGGGAACTTTGGAAGTGCTAATTCAGGCTCTCTTTCGTCTAAACTAATTGTGAGACCTTTTACCTCATATTGCCAAGGGACTACTTGTGCATTGCCTCTTACTGCGGTCTTTGTGTTCTAAGTGGAGAACACAGCACAACCTATATTTTCTGCTCCTGAGATGTTGGCTTTTAGACATGCCATCTACCTGCTTCTCCTTCCTTTTATTTTTATTTTATTTTTTTTTATATTTTTTATTTATTTCTAGGAGAGAGAGAGAGAGACAGCGTGAGCAGGGGAGGGTCAGAGAGAGAGGGAGATACAGACTCCGAAACAGGCTCCAGGCTCTGAGCTGGCAGTCAGCACAGAGCCCGATGCGGGGCTCAAACCCACGAACCGCGAGATCATGACCTAAGTGAAAGTCGGACGCTTAACCGACTAAGCCACCCAGGCGCCCCTTCTCCTTCCTTTTAAATAGAAATTCCCTCTCTCTTCCTATTCTATCAAGAACGTGCTTTTCTTTTTGCTATGGGCTTAAGGAAACTCCTTTGAAATTCTGGCTTCTTCTTTCCCCAGCTGTTATATTTTTTCTATTATGGGGTATTTTTTTTTCTATTATGGGAAAATGTCTATGATTTGAGTTGATTGAGCTTGGTTCTTCATATAGGGTGTACGGAGCAACTAAGGACTAGGAATTACCTGGGTTTGGCATACAATTCAAGGCAATATAACTGCTTAGAAAACTGTTGTTTGTTAGCTCTTCATCATTATTACTTTCAGTTACTTCCTTCTCCTTCCTAGTGCAACAAATACAGTATTTTCTACATGAATATGGATCCAATTTAATTTTATACTTTTAATAAAGATGGTTTATTAAATAGACCACAGAGTTTAATATTCATTTTATATGAATATACTCCTATAAGTTTTGTACTTCTCTAAGTATATGAAACAAATTTAGAACAGGGAAAATTTTTTCTAGACAATGATAATATTAAAAATATCTAACTTTTTTTTCAAGAATTTACATGTTTCAGATGCTTTAACTTATTATCTCAACTAATCCTTGCAGTGGTGCTCTGAGGCAGGTATTACTACCATTACTACCATATTACTACATTTTGGATGTAATTTAGGTTAATTTACATAATCTAAAGTCATGGGAGTAAGAAATGATAAAGTCAGAATTGGAACCCACATATTCTGATGGCAAAGTTCATGCTCATGATTGTCATGTTTTATCAGTTTCCATGTGTCCCGACTTTGTTCAGGATATATGCTCACCCTGTAATCCATACTCTGTCCTGACCTTCTCTCATCTAGTGTGCCCTGAACTTTAGGCATAGACCACTACTACCTGTCCTTGAAATATCCTGATAGTCCTTCATAGACGTGGCTTTGTTTAATTTGTAACTCTGTTTGCAATGCCATCCTTTTGACCTCTGACCCTATATCTAGCTCAATGCTACTTTCCTTTAGACTCCCACTTCCTCCAAAGTTGCAATTAATATTTGTACTTATACCCTCCCTATATGATGGCTGTTTATATCTGTGTCAGGGTACATGACCCAGTCTGTTTTCCATAACGGATATCTAGGTATGTCTATCTTTCTAAGTTGAATGAGGGTTTCTGGAATGCAAGGACAGTTTCTTCTTTAATTGCTAAAATGAATGGAATCAAAGATAAGCCTTTTCCATGGATTGGAAAAACAAAAATTGTTAAAATGTCTATACTACCCAAAGCAATCTATACATTCAGTGGAATCCCCATCAAAATAACACCAGCATTTTTCACAGAGCTAGAAAAAACAGTTCTAAAATTTGTATGGAATTATAAAAGACCCTGAATAGCCAAAATAATGTTGAAAAAGCAAAGCAAACCAGAGGCATCACAATTCCAGACCTCAAGCTGTATTCCAAAATTGTAGCTATCAAGACCGTATGGTACTGGCACAAAAAAAAGAACACAGCTCAAAGGAACAGAATAGAAGACCCATAAATGGATCCACACCTATATGGTCAACTAATCTTTGACAAAGCAGTAAAGAATTCTCAGTGGAAAAAAGAGAGTCTCTTCAACAAATGGTCTTGGAAAAGCTGCATAGCAAAAAAACATGCAGAAAAATGGAACTGGACCACTTTGTGAAGAAAACAATCAACAAAACTAAAAGACAACCTACAGAATGGGAGAAGATATTTGCAAATGACGTATCTGATAAAGGGCTAGTATCCAAAATCTATAAAGAACTTATTGAACTCAACACCCCAAAAACAAATAATCCAGGTAAGAGATGGGCAGATTACATGAACAGACACTTCTCCAAAGAAGACATCACTCATCATCAGGGAAATACAAATCAAAACCACAATGAGATACCACCTCACACCTGTCATAATGGGTAAAATTAACTCTGGAAACAACAGATGTTGGTGAAGATGCAGAGAAAGGGGAACACTCTTACACTGTTGGTGGGGATAAAAACTGGTACAGCCACACTGGAAAACAGTATGGAGGTTCCTCAGAAAGTTAAAGATAGAGCTTTAACTATCTGAGGCTCAGCAATTGCACTTCTAGGTTTTTATACAAAGGACACAAAAATACTGATTTGAAGGGGCACATGCACTCCAATGTTAATAGCTGCACTAACAGCAATAGCCAAATTATGGAAAGAGCCCAAATGTCCATTGGCTGATAAATGAATAAAGAAGGTGTGGTACGTATATGTGTGTGTGTGTGTGTGTGTGTGTGTATGTGTGTGTGTATAATATATATTCCATTATATGTATAGTATATGTAATGTAATGGAATACTACTCAGTCATCAAAAAGAGTGAAATCTTGCCATTTGCAATAACATGACTGGAGCTAGATTGTCTTATGCAAACTGAAATAAGTGTATTAGAGAAAGACAAATACCATATAATTTCACTCATATGTAGGATTTAAGAAACAAAACAGATGAACATAGGGGCAGAGAAGGAAAAATAAAACAAGATAAAAATAGAGAGGAAGACAAACTGTAAGAGATTCTTAACTATAGAGAGCAAATTGAGGGTTGCTGTAGGGGAGCTGGGTGGGGAGGATAGGCTAAATGGATGATGGGTATTAAGGAGGGCACTTGCTGTGATGAGCACTGGGTTAGTTATACGTAAGTGATGAATCACTAAATTCTACACCTAAAAGAAGTACTACACTATATGCTAATTAAATTGAATTTAAATAAAATCTTGGAAAGAGAAAAACAGTAAATAAAGACAAGCCTTTTCTTCATGTGAATTAAATTAAGGCACTGGGAGAAAAGAGATACTGAGTCCTGATGACTGTAGGCACATTTGGTTAAACAGTGAATTGGTCAGGTCACTGTGAGAGTGGAATCAGTTGAAAAAATAGCAATATGGCAAAAAGTCTTTGCCACTTGAAGGTTGTCAGGAGCTAGTAGATGAAGATATTTATTTATGATATTTTTATTGTATGCCAGCTATAGTTCTAGATGTGGAGCATTGAGTAATGAAGCAATAACCAAGGTCCCTGTTCTCATTGGGCTTACATCTCCTAGGGGGAAATAGACTATAAATAAGAACAATATTTGATAATAACAAGTACTGTTCATAGAGATGGGGAAGATGGGGGGAGGACAGATTTTAGGGATGAGATAGAATTAGAATTTCTATTTTAATCACATTAAATTTAGGATGCTGATTAGATACCACGTTGAAGGAGTAAGGGAGAAAACTGAGGAGGTATCAAGTTGTCAACTGAATGTCCAAGTCTGGAGTCTGAGGATAAGTCAGAGGAGGAGACATGAATTTTGAGTCATGTGTATACAATTTACCTTGAAGCATGGGCCTGAAGAGAGTATGGGTAGAGATGAATGAAGAAATTAATGAGTTCGTGACTGAGTATGACATTCATGACAGAGTATGAGCTTTTGAGCTAGATGCCCATGTTTCACTGTGAAAAAATCCATTTTTCTTTTATTGTTGTGCATTTTTAGTTAAATGCTGCTGAAATATCCCACCAGTCCTGGTTAGGCTGGAGCGTTAAATGGGAAATGGTAACTTGTGAGACCATCAGGGTTGGCCGTTGCCACTAGGGAGGAATTGAGAAGGTGAGAGTGATTTGGAAGATTAAGATAGACTCAGAAAGACAAATACTGTACAACTTCACTCATATGTGGAATCTGAAAAAAAAAAAACAACAAATGAATAAATAAACCGCAGAATGAAACTTATAAATGCAGAGAATAAATAGATGGTTGTCAGGGGGGAGAGGGGTGAGAAGATGGGCAAAATAGGTGAAGGGGAGTGGGAGATACAGGCTTCCAGTTAATGGAATGAATAAATCACAGGAATAACGGGCACACCATAGGGAATATAGCCAGTGGTATTGTAATAGTGACGCATGGTGACAGATGGTAGCTACATTTGTGGTGATGTATAAACTTGTTGAATCACTATGTTGTGCACCTGAAACTAATATAACATTACATTTGCATTTGTAAATGTTACATTTGGGTCAACTACACTCAAATAAAAGATTACAATTAGAGAAGCATTTCATGACTTGACCTATACTTCTGGAAATCCTGTCTTTGGCATCAAACTCATGGGACCTGGGTATTACTCTATTAAAGGAGACATAAGATTTCTTTTTAGCTACTCTCAACATGCATCATGTCTCTTTCCTAATTAATATCTTTCAGTGGTTTCCCATTGCCCTTATGTTAAAGCCCAAATTCCTCAACTTAGTTTACAAGCCTTTTCAATCTCATTCCTATCATCTCTTTCATTTTCATGTAAGCTACTCTCTCTCTGTCTCTGTCTCTGTTTCAAACACACACACACACACACACACTAACCCCACATTGGGATGGGTCTGTGTCTGTCCCTGATTTGTACCCAGGGACTGAGCACAACTCCTGCAAATAGAAAGTACTCAATGAATATTTTAAATAAACAAACGAATTAATAAACTTCTTAAACCAGATCTATCAAGTACTCTTGTATATTGGATCAGACTTCCTTCCTGGCTTAGGTTCAAATGTTAGTTCCAAACACAGGATGTGCAGTACTATCACAATTAGATGTGGAGACAGACTCAGGAAAGTTAAGTGATGTCTGTAAGGTTGTGTGGCTGGTAAAGACACATTGGGAAGTACAGTCTAGCCTGGGGACTAGCTCTGAGAGCAAACTGCCTTCCACGTTTGTGCATTCCATATAATGTTTCCCTCTTCCACCTTAGGGTGTGATTCCTATTCCCTAGAATTTGGGACTACTCTTTCTACTCCCAGGAGCTGCTTTAGAGACCTTGAAGTTAGGTGCAGGAGGGTCACAAACAAAACTGAAGGGGAGATTCAGAAAAGTACTTCTGAAATTTTCTGTAATTTTTTAGACCCCATACCTTGGCTCATGCTGTTCCTTCTCTCTGAAATGCCTCTCCTCTCTTCTCAGACCCTGCTTTTTTATATCCTTAGAGCATCCTGTCCTTGCTGTCAAATTGTTCCATCCTTACCATAGGATACTGTATTTGTCACTTTCAGGTTTTTCCTTAATCAATTGAGCAGATGACTAAATGAAGACACATCTCAGCCTTAAGGATTCAGTTAGTTCAAGGCTCTTTCACAGTGCAATAGAATCCTAATAATTTAATTAAATGTTATGTGATAAATGCTTCAATAGAAATGTACCAAGAATGCAGTGTGGTATATTGGATGTTATGCACATGAATTCTGGAATCTGCCTGGATTCCAATTTTATTTTTCCACTAATTGTCTCTATGATTTCAGGAAGTTAAATAGTCTTCCCAAATTTTATTTTCCCTATCTACAGAATAGGCATAAAAATAATATATACTTTGTAGTGTTATTGAGAAGATTGAATGAGATTGCCTTATGTAAGGTGTTTGGTACTCTGGCTGGAGCAAGTATTCTATATATGTTAGCTATGGTGACTATCAGTAGAGAGTTGAGCTCCAAAAGACAGGAGTAGAGAAATGGCATGTTCAGGAAAGCTTACCAAGGAAGCTGATGCCTTGATTCATTCTCTTTGAATATACTGAAAATTTTCAGATAAGGAAGGCGTTGTTGAGAAGGGTATAAGAAGTTCCATGCACAAGAAACATCAAGTGCAAGGGCAAAAAGATAGGAGAGAGCAAAGTCTGGGAAGTTTGAAGTAATATTTTGATATGGCTAGAATATAAGGTACATATGGAGGGAGAGGAAGCAGAAAAGGCTAGAGAGATAAAGCCTAGTGCAAATTCATGAAAAGTCTTATTAATATATAAAAGATTAATCCTTGATTTGATAAATAGTAGGGAGTTATTCACGGGGTTTTAGCTGGGGAATATCATGGTCTGATACTTGTTTTATAAACAAATCATTCTTGTGTTGGAGCCATGAAGTGATGAAAGACTGAATTCAGGAATTATCAGTGCTGATGGGATAGGAGGGGTGAGGGATTGGCAGGGCTGACAATTTGATGAGATGGGGGGTTGAGGGAGAGAGGATGATACCCAGGTTACTGAAGTCAGTAACCTGGGATTTCAAATAAGCAGAGTCTCACAGACCTCATGCATTTTGCTTAAAAAGACACTAGACATGCTGTCAGGAGCATTTGCATTTGAGGATGAAGTAGTATATATGGAACTGAGTTTTGTATTGAACAGTCCAGACAGCTTTAACTCTGAGTCTGTCATAGTGCATTATTGGTTTTCTGCTATGATGCTTGGTGGGGAAATCACTGAGGAATCGTCTCTGCAAACCAAAGTACTTACTCCATCAAAGCTAGAGTGACAAGAGGGAGCAGTCATTGAAATGCTATTTCATTCTGTATTTACACCCACACAACTCTCATCTGTGTATACACATACCTACACTTTAGCAAAAGGTAAGTAGTCCAGGAGGGTCTGTACCTACAGTAAAGAGTCTCTTGTATCTATAGTGTTTGTTTGTTTATGAAAGAGAGAGAGCGAGAGCAAGAGTGAGAGAGAGAGCGCGCATGTGACAGGGGAGGGAGAGAGAGAGAATCCTCTGTGAGCACAGAGCCAGACTCAAGGCTTGATCCCAGCAACCATGAGATCATGACCTGAGCTAAAATCAAGATTTGGACACTCAATCGACTGAGCCACCCAGGCTCCCCTATACAGTATTTTTTAGTTCACATAGCATCTTCACATTTTCCCCTAGTAATTCTCACAACTAGTGTGTGGGAGAGGCAGGGAAATGTTCTATTTTGCAGATGAGATGGATCCTCAGAGATGCTAAAAGATTTGTTCAGTGTGGTTAAGCTGCTAAGTGACTGAACTGGATCTTGCACCAAATTCTCTGTCTATGGAGCCCAAATTGGAATCCTATCTTTGGAGGCCATTTGCTATTACATTGTGTCAGTATAATTTCTCAGTCTGTTATTCACCATATAGCTCAAAGAAATGGTTCTGCTGAAAGATTTCTTTATATTGACTGGGGTCTATTGTTATATTGATATTATATCCATAGACAAATATATAGACACATCTGTATATGTCTGAAAGTTAGATGGTGTGATATTTGTAAAAAGTCTTTTGGTTGGAAGTGACAGGAAGAGAATGCAATGTTTCACATAACCAGGTAGTCTAAGGTGGCCAGTGCTCCCTTTAGCAGTGGGTTGATCCAGGCCATTGCAACAATTCTCCTTCTTCTGTGCACTCCCTCTTCTCCCCTGTGTTGGCTTCATTTCCAGGCAAAGTCTCTCTGGTTGTAAAGACCATTTTGGAAGCTAGAAATTTAGATAGTTCTTAGAGTTTACAAACTCAGCAATAAAGAAACCCTCTCTTTTAGCATCTGCATCAATATTCTCCCAAAACATTGATTGATCCATCTTGGGTTATATGCCCTTCTGTGGGAAAATCTAGTTTGGATAGGATACCCCAGTTTGGCAACTGGGATCAGGAGACCAATGTTGTGGTGGTGGAAGTGCTTACCCCACCAACTTACACTCTCACCAAGACCATATGCGATAAGAGAGTGTTGTTCCTCAAAGAGAAATTAGGTGTTGCTATCAAGAGACAGGAGATAAAGAAAAACAGGAAAAACCCAGAGAGGTCAATCACAGTGTACATAGGAATTTCATAGATAAGACATCTTCAAGAAAGGTAAGGCAATGCAGGACTTCCCTTCCCAGCTTTTCTAGTCTTTACTGTGTAACTTTGAGAAGTCACCATTTTCAGACTCGGTCTTCTTCTTTTTTATTAATGTTTATTTATTTTTGAGAGAGAGAGAGAGAGAGACAGAGCGCAAGCAGGGCAGGATCAGAGAGAGAGAGAGAGATACAGAATCCAAAGCAGGCTCCAGGCTCTGAGCTGTCAGCACAGAGCCCAACACAGGGCTCGAACCCACGAACCGTGAGATCATGACCTGAACCAAAGTCGGACGCTCAACCGACTAAGCCACCCAGGCACCCCAAGACTTGGTCTTCTTAACTGTAAAATGAGAGAAAAGTTCCTTGCCCAACTACTACTATGGCTTCTGTGAGGATCTCAGGGAAGCCCCATGTGCTCTGCACACATACAGTGTCCCCTGAGAAGTTTGACTTCCTCCAGCACACATCTCATTTCTGCTTTAATCTTCCTGGGCACAATGTGTGTATTCAGGAAGTGTCTGTGGTACAGCTATGGTATTTCAACAGAGGCCCTGTGGAGAAGCAGTACTTACATGAAGGAATGTATTCCTAATTGTGGATTTATAAACACTTCAGAGAGAAATATTGGGGGTCCAGGATGCCTTTAAACACCCTTCATGTGATGCCACCCAGTCATTTCTCTGTTTTGCTCCAGAAAACAGCCCAGTGTGGGGGAAAGAGAAGGGGATGTGGAGTCAGAGAATCAGGATATGTGTCCTAGCTACATGTGTGTTAGCCACTTATCAGCTGTCTGACCTTGGATCGATTACTTAATCTGAGAGTCGTTTTTCCTATCTGTTAAGTAATGACAGTAATACTTGCTGTCCTTTTTCCAAAAGTGGCTATCAAGAACAAATCAAGACAGAGCTGGGTTCGAGCTCTCCATTACCTGTGTCAGAGCACTGTCCAGGCCCTCCGTGTGCGGATCCTTTCTGTCATATCTGTGCTCCTCTCCTGGCTTTGGCCTGCTTCTGCTGCTAATGGCCTGCACCTATGACTTTTCTTTTAGTAGATTTTCACAGTGCTGAGTGCTGGCAGTATCCTTAACCAATCTTTGGAGGCCCTTTACCAATGACTGATATGTCAGTCCAGCTCCCTTGCTCTGGTTGGTGTGACTCTAAGATCAACATTGAGGTCCTCCCTTCTTGGATCAGGACTTTCTCTCAAAATCCCGCCCACCCCCACCCCCCTTGCATCTCCTTCCTCTTCCCTCTCCTCTTTCTTTCTCACAACTCTTGGCTTCTCTTTGGAGTTCCTCCTTCATAAATTACTTACACATAATCCTCATCTCAAGATGAGGGAAATTCATCTAGGACAACTTAGTAATGCCTAACTTTAGGTAAAGTGACTTGTTAAAAGAACTTTACTTTCTTCATTTGGAAAAGGAAAATGGTAACATCTACCAAACATATGTTATTGAATCAAAGTAGTTATTTAGTAAATGGTAATAGTTATTTTTAAGCACATTGTGAGCTCTTCTGCGAGTAATAAGTGCAAAGAAGTAACTTTATGATATGTGAATCTGGATGGCCCAGACTGATCGGCTCAAACTGGTGTTGGGGTCCAGATTTCTATGCAGCTGAATATTTCTTTACTTTAAAATTTCAAGAGGGGTGCCTAGGTGGCTCAGTCAGTTAAGCATCTGACTTCAGCTCAGGTCATGATCTCGTGGTTCGTGGGTTCGAGCCCCGCATCAGGTTCTGTGCTCACAGCCCAGTGCCAGGAGCCTGCTTTGGATTCTGTGCGTGTGTGCGTGCGCGCGCGCGCGCCCCTCCCCCACTCGCACTCTGTCTCTGTCTCAAAAATAAATAAACATTAAAATTCCAGGATCCATCTCTTCTTGTCTGTTATATGGTTTTACCTCATGCCCTTGCCCTGCCCCCAGGGTTGTGCCTCTGGGCTCTCTCTGGTCGGTCCCTTGAGGAGGGCCTCTCTGAGCCATTTGTGGAAATAGCCTTTGGTTCAATGAGCAGGGATCTCCCTTCCCTCCTTCCCAGATTAAGTGCCTGTTGCAGCTTAGCAAGTGAGCATTGACCAGGCACATTTATTGCTGTAGATGAACTGTGGCAGGCCAGCTGGGGATTGCCAGGCAGCGAAGGATCCCACGTGCACAAAGCACTCAGACCCTTTGGCTCCAATTTGCTTCTGGCTGGTGGGGAAATTGTAACGAGAATGTGAGTGACTGGTTGAACATAGAGGGAGTTCCAGGCGGAAGGGCTGGAGAAAGCTTTGTATGATCAAACAGCGTGTGTTGCCGCCCTGTTTAAGGCAGGAAGGTTAGACAATTTGCCCTATTCACTCAGCTCTGCACCTTGGCTGCCAAACACCCATGCTTGCTCCGGGCTATGACAAGCCCTTTCTGTAGCTCTGTGTAGGAAGTGACAGCTGCCTGAATAACATCAGGGAAAAGAGCGGAGGATTTCTCTCAAGGAAGTGAGCAGAGTTTGAAAGCTGGGCACTCGCAATGATTAAAAAAGAAAGAAAACAAAAGAATAGAGCACATTAAGGCAGAAAGGAGTCTAAGATCATCCAATCTGATTACATACTTTACAGACAAAGAAACTGGTGCCCACAGAGGAAAAGGTTTTGCCCCAACGTCACAGTCACATAGCTAGTTAGTGTCAGAGAAAAGCTTAGAACCCCAATATAGACAAAGGGGCAAATAATGTTTCCATCACATCCTTCTACTTGTTACTTCTTTCATTTTAGTTCTCTTTCTTCTGTGCAGTTATTTGTTTAAGTAATGTTTTACTATTCAGAATATATAATTTAAGTTGCTATGTACCAGCAGCTAGGAGACAATCCCCTGTAATTTTTACAGTGACCTTATGAGCAGATATTGTTACCCTTGGTGATACTGTAAGAGGTGACCAACTTGTCCAGGGTCACAAAACTAGTAAAGTAGCTCGCTGCTTTCTCTCTGATTAGACAGTCACACACACTTTCCAAGATATGGTATCACCTCTTATGATTGCTTTCTGAGGTCTACCAGAATTACGGTTAAAAATTTGGGAGAAAGGAGAGGAAATAGATGGGGCCAGATAGGAGAAGGCTGGCATGAAGCAGTTGAGAAAGTGGTGGCTGTAGGGACTTTGGAGTCCCTCTTAGCCAGAACAAATATGTGGGATGCTTTAGGATGATGGCATGAATATATGATCCTCTGTTTCAGGTTTAAAGTAGATTTATGAAACTTAAAAAAATATCTCGTCTATAGTTTTTGCATGAGAAAAGACAGGCTGAGTGGTACAGGGGAAAACATTTAATGCATTGGTTTGTATTCTTACAGATCTTGAGGCCATGAGAGGTTTGAGCTTTGGAATAAGAAAAGAAAATCAATTTAATCTCTTCTAATGAAAAAGCTTGTTGTCCCATTCAAAGGAAAGTTGGCAAATCTTACATTCAGAATGTAATTTTATTTCCAGAATGTATTAAGTATGACAGCAGACAAAATGCTTTTCTCCATGTGATCACTGTTAAAAGCCAGTATGCATAAACTGCCTGTACCTCATGCAGTCCCTTGATGAGATATAAAATAGGCATTGTACAGAATGAAATAGTTGCAATTCTTGGAAAACATGGATCCTTGATATATCAAATTGCCCTGAGGATCAGGGAGAAAATGAATACAAGTAGTCAGTAAAAGATGAAAGTGGGTTTAACACATTTTTAATAGTTGTGACAAAAAGGCTTTTACTTACATTAGGTATATTTTTCATTTTGTTTTTTAAAATTCACTTATTTTGAGAAAGAGAGTGAGGGAGATCATGGGTGCACAAGTTGGAGAGTAGCAGAGGGAGAGAGAGAGAAAGAAAGAGAATCCCAAGCAGGTCCCATGCTTAGCATGTAGCTCGACTCTGGGCTCGATCTCATGACCATGAGATCATAACCTGAGCTGAACCTGGGTGTCTGAGCCACCCAGGTGCCCCTATATTCTTCATTTTGAAATATTAAAACCAAAATCTTAAAAAGATGAAAAAATACCCACAGTGCTTGCACGATGTATCACGTTTAGAATTTTGGTTTGTGTGTTTCCAATATTTTCCGGTCTGCTTGTTTTCTTATATAATTACAATCTTATGTACAGTTTCATTCACTGTTTTTTTCCAGTGAAAATATCTGAAGCATTTCCTAGATTATTATAGTGTTTCCAAAATGGTGACATTAATGGTTCTTATATTTGCTGAGTGAATAGAGCACAATTTATAACCTCTTCCTTACTGTAGAACATTTGGGTTGTTGCTATAAATGGTATTAAATTTCATTAACACTTCAGCGTTTCTTGCATTGGCTTATCTCTTTTATCCAGGTAATATAATTAATTACATTAATAAATGTCTTGATTTTAAACCATCCTTGTATTCCTGATAGAGTTTATACTTTATATAGTTTATAATATATATATATAATATGGTTTATAATATATTCTGAACTCCATTTGCCACAGTTTTATTTAGAATTTTTATATCTGTATTCATAAATACGATTGATTTAAGCTGACACATCACCAAGGTAGCCTGTTTTTGAAAGCTCATGTTTCCTTTGTCAGGCAGATCTGGTTTTGCATCACCCATTTCATAACTTTATAAACTTTCACAAATTACTTAGCTTTTTAAAAATCTGTTATTGTATTTTTATTTGGTTGTGTATTTTGAAGATAGCAGTCAAGAGATAAGATACTTACTGGTGATTAAGCACTCAATTCTGAAAGGTGATTTTAGTGTTATAGCACTGGATAGGTTAAGATGATTGTAAATTCAGATAGATCAGATATTTAGATTCAGATATTTAAGATTGTGACATTTTTCTTTATTATTCTGTTTTAAAATACCAACCTTTCAAAGTTGGCAGAATGAATCATGTGGATTATTGCAAATGTGTGAGAAGGTATAGGCAAACTATTGCCAGTAAGTACAATCTGCTGGATCCTAAAACCTGATCTACTGTTTGCTGGCTGATAAGAAGGATTACCAGGCCAGCCCACCTGAACAAAACTCACGTGCACAGGTGATTCTCGTGTGCATTTCAGGCAAACACAGTTGTAGTGGAAAAAGAATCATAGACGTTTTGGTCACATTGGGCTTGTTGGTCTCAGGAAGATTCCCTAACCTTACTGGACCTCAATTTTAATCATCTTTCGTGAAGGTTTAATACTTCTATTACAGGGTTTCAAGGTCTTTAGTAATGACCTTTAGTAAAGGTCAATAAATGACAGGCATTATTATTATTATTTTGCTCTTTTAATAGTGAGGTACTCCCTTTGATATGTTAATGTTTCTGTGATTGAACTGCATCTCAAAATTAAGATAAACAATGGTCAGTTGCTAGGCAGAAGAGTTTGTTACTGGATAATTACAGTGCCTTGATGTATAAACTTTTTCATAGGTGGAGGTTATTTAATCACATGATTGTTAACTCAGTTTAATTATTTGTATCAGTGTCACAACTTGGGGGGTTACATTTTAACTTAAATTTGGATCTCTAACTAAATGCCTTAAAAAATATTGCATTGTAATGCAGCATTAAGATGAAAAAATTTATTATGTTTCTATAAGAATGACTGACACATGCTGGGCAATGGAATGAAAAAAATAGAAACTGCCAAATTTCTCAGAATAGATCATAAAAATGTTAAAGTGGGAAGTTGGGGTGACCAATTTATGTGTCTGAGCTACTGTCATTTAGGTGCCAAACAGCTTTTTTTCTCAAAAGCAGTTGGCTGGCTTTCAAGAGAGGCTGGCTAATTTTCAGGACATTCCTTCAGTTAAGAAAAAAGGATAAAGCTCCAAGGGCATGCCAGAGAAACACCAATATTCTTCTGTATGCCTGAAAATAGCACTGTTAATCCTAAAGGTATGAAAAGACCACTAACATGAGTATAGTGTATGCAAATCCCAAACTTAAACTCCAAACTTGATTAGGACACAGAAGGAAAAGTATGGATAAATATAGATTATCGTTAAATCTATAAAGGTGAATATTTATATGGTTCTTTCCACATACTCCAAAGCTGTAATAAATTGGTGTGGCTTACAGTGGATAGCATATTAGAACTTAGTATGGTGTGACAGTATGTGATATTGTGATTTATAAGAAATATATATTTGGGGTGCCTGTGTGGCTCAGTTGGTTAAGCGTCAGACTTCGGCTTAGGTCATGATCTTACGGTTCGTGGGTTCGAGCCCCACGTCGGGCTCTGTGCTGACAGCTAGCCCAGAGCCTGGAGCCTGTTTCATATTCTGTGTCTCCCTCTCTTTCTGACTCTCCCCTGCTCGCGCTGTCTCTCTCTCTCTCTTTCTCAGAAATAAATAAAACATTAAAAAAAAAGAGAAATATATATTTGATCTTTCTCTCCTTTCTGGCACAGGTCTCCAAAAACCCCTGAAATTTCTTGAGTGAAGAGAATGATAAAGGTGTCTTTTGTTATGTTGATGAGGTGACTTTTGGAAAGCCTCTTGACCACTTAAGGATGGGGACTGGTCACCAGAGGAACAAATCTTATGATTAGATGTTTGGAACCTATAGTCCTATTCCCCTCACCTCAGGAGAGTGGAGAGTGGCTGGAAGTTGAATCAGTCACCACTGGCCAGTGCTTTAATCAGTCATCCCTATGTGATGATGCTTCCATAAAAAAGCCATAGTACAATGTTTGGAGTGAACACATGGAGATTTAAGGGGTGTGGTCCACATGAAAGTTCTATACCCTTTTCCCATACCTTGCCCTGTTTCTGAGTTACATCCTTTTATAACAAACAGGTGATCTAGTATACAAACAGGTTTTCTGAGTTCTGTGAGCTGCTCTTGGAAGTTAATTGGACACACGGAGGGTATTGTGGGAACCCCTTAGGCTTGTAATTGGCATGCTAAGTTGTTGGAACCTCCCATCTGTAGCTGATTGGTCAGAAGGACAGTTAACAATCTGGGTTTGGGGCGGGCATTTAATGTGGGAAGGGGACAGTTTTTGTGGGACTAAGCTCTCAACCTTTAGAATCTGATGCTATCACAAGGTAGACAGCATCAGAAGAGCTGAATTATAGGTCACCCAGGTGGTATCCTGACCATTGCTTGTTGGTTTGGGGACCTTCCCTCTCCACCTGCCACACTGGAATTGGTGAACAGAACACCTATTTACAGGGTAAGTAGCTGATTACTTTAGCATTTGTACCTGGACCTATGTGGCAGGCTAGACTACTTTTGCTGCACAACAATTTGACTTTTTTTTTTTTAACCTTCTTGTATACCTGGATTTTGTCCACATAGGAAGGCTTGGTGGTTTTTTTGTTTGTTTGTTTGTTTTTCTGCTTTAAAGAGATAACAGAAATAGAGAGTTATACTAGCAAGCACTACAAATTCAAGTGAGCTTCTTGATCTTTTTGAGTTTTTGTAGAGTTACAGAGATGTAAGTTATGTTAACATAAAGTTTAAATAGTAATAAATGTTCACGTTGTTTGATGCCTTCCCTCTCCTGAAATGCTAGTCACATATACAATCCCTAGTGTAATCCTATTCAGAAGCCACGGGCACTTTAAGGAGCTCTGGCTGTCAGTTCCAGCTTTAAAATCCCTGATGACGGTTTTCTACTTAAACTTTAAGAAGAGTCTGAGGAATATGGCATAAACAGCACTCCTTAGTTGTATTCTGTAGCACTTATGGTCATGGAAACAGTAGACACTAAGAGTAAGAGTGGTTTTGTTTGTTTGCCTGTTTTATTTTTCTGATCTGATCAATGTTCCAACCACAGAGGGACTGGATAAAGATGTTGGGATTACTCCATTAAAGGATGTTTTCTTAATGACCTCTGTTGGAATCCTTTATTTTGGGACCCTAAACAAAGAATGTATTTGCTAAGTTAACATCTACTAAAATGAATTGTACTCAATGTAGTTGTTGCTTAAGTAAATGTAATTGTGTGTTCATAGTTCTCTAAAACTAGCAAATATAAATATTTAGGAGTATCTACAATGTTCTTCCTCAGTCTTCATTAGGGTGTTAGGAGTTGTTGGTTTTTTTCCCCCTGATATGCTATTTCTACCTTTGTTATATTGATTCTACACTTCCAACTTATGTAAACTGCTGAGCCACTTGCCCATTCCAGGGAGCGGTGGTCTGCTCATGTCTTACACATCAATACCAATGGTACAGGATGTTTTGTCTCATTGACAGTCATGGAGGTATGGGGCAAAGAGTATAAGGAGTTATCAGAGTGATAGACCTATACTTTAATCTACCCTTCTGTCATGTATTTCATGTGGGATACTGGAAAAATACCTAAACTTTGAGAGCCTTAGTTTCCTTATCTGTGAAATGGCATTAATAACACCTACTTTATGAATTTGCTGTGACTGTTAAAGTAGTTTATTTAAAAGCACTTTGCCTGGCACATGGTACATAGCACAAATAAATACTAACTTCCCTTCCATTATATCATTCCTTTCTTCTCAGTCAATAGTAAGTCAAAGTTCATTCTTTAGAGCAAGACTTCTAAAACTGTGGCCCTCAGACCGGCAGTATCAGCATTAGCTCGGAGTTGTTAAAAATGCAAATTCATGGGCCTCAACACAGATTCCTGACTCAGAAATTCTGCAAGTGGAGCCAAGAAATCTGTGAACTCCTCTAGGTGATTCTGATACATGGTAAAGTCTGAGAACTATGCCCTAAAGTAAGTATAGGTTTCCTGTTTAAGCTAGAGTCCAGCAATTTTGTTTCCATTGTTCTTGTTACCCCTAAACAAATCTGAACATTGCACAACTTATAGAGAGTCCAGTCCTTTGTTTTTCACTGTCCTGGAGAGAGATAGGATTGAGAGGGCAAGAAGTAATAATGGTGGCTTATTCCAAGATGGAAAATCAGCACAGAGTGAAATTCTTTTTGTTCTATTCCTTCAGCAATGCCAGGAGCACATTGGCTTCTTGGCATTGTCAGTCTTTATAATTTCTGCCAATATAATACGTATGGGATTGCATATATTTCTGGGCTTATGGTTTCCTGATTCAATTGCGGATTGGCCAGTTGTTTGCACTTTTATGAAATGCTGGTTATGTCTCTTAATCTTTTTTTTTTTTCCTGTAAGAGTGTATAGCTTTTTCTTCACCTTAATTGGGGATATACTCTTTTTTTTTTTTTTCCTGTAAGAGTGCATAACTTTTTCTTTTTATCACCTTACTTGGGGACATAGTTGACATACAACATTGTGTAAGTTTAAGGTGTACAATATATTGATTTGATGTACCTATATATTGCAAAATGATTACCACCATAGCAATAGCTAACATCTTCATCACACCGCATAATTGCCATTTTCTTTTTATGGGGAGAACATTTAAGATCTACTCTCTGAGCAACTTTGAAGTATATAATAAAATATTATTGACTATAGTCACCATGTTTACATTAGAACCCCAGAACTTTTTCATCTTATAACTAAGAGTTTGTAACTTTTGACCTAATATCTCTCCATTTCTCTTACCCCCCACCTCCTGATAACCATCACACTACTCTGTTTCTAGGAGTTTGGCTTTTTTAGATTGCATATGTAAGTCATAACATATACTGTCTTTCTCTGACTTAACTCACTAGCATAATACCCTCAGGATCTAACCATCTTGTCACAAATTGGAGGACTTCCTTCTTTCTAATGGCTGAATAATATTCCATTGCATATGTATATACCATACACATAATACCTTGTTTCAGTGAATTATCTTTCTGTGTGTTCTTATAGCTCATTGAGTTTTCTTACAATAGCTATTTTGAATTCTTTTTTTTAAAGTTTATTTATTTTGAGAGAAAAAAGCCATGAGTGAGGGAGGGGCAGAGAGAGGAGAGGGAGAGAATCCCAAGTAAGCTCAGCTCTGCCAGTGCAGAGCCTGACGTGGGGCTTGAACTCATCAAACATGAGATCATGACTTGAGTCAAAGTTAGTCACCCCAGACTAACACTCAACCAGGCACCCCAGAATTCTTTCTCAGGTAAGTTGTAGGCTTCCTTGTCTTTGGGTTCACTTACCACAAGATTATTATGGTCCTTTGGTGGTGGTATGTTTTTTTTATTTTTCATGTTCCTTTGAGTTTCACATTGCTGCCTTCACAATTGAAGTGGTAGTCATCTCATCCAGTTTTTATTGACTTCTGGGAAGAAATATCCTTCATCTGCCCTGCTAGAGATTTTGCAGCTTTCTCAGATCTCCTGTGGATACACCTGCTTTAGGCTTCTTACTCCCTCTTGTGGCAGAATTTTTAAAGCTTTATTTATGCCTTCTCTGGGTCCTGAAAGGTGCCAAGCCCAACACTGACAACCTCCCCATCTGCTCCCCCTTCCCTGCCATTGTGCTACACCTCCATTGTGTGGTCTTTCCCTGGACCACAGGTTAGGGCTTGCTTTCCCATGTGCTCACTTGCCATCTTCCAAAGCTTCCACCCTCCCACCTACAGGAGGGTACACTGGTAGAAAGCCACACAGTAGGTGTGTGTGGTTGAGGCACTGGAGGTGTTGGAAGTGGCTGTGGGTTAGCTGGGGAATCCATAGGTGGGTCTCTCCCAGCAGCTAAAGGGCGGGCTTCTTGATGGAGCCCACCATACAGTTAGTCCCTTTAATGCTCTCTGAGAGTCCTGTGTACTTTTCCAGAATCGTCCAACCCTCCAGTTAGGGAGCCCTTGATTTAGTTCTCCATGGAGCTAGAGAAAAATGAACCTCTTTGGTGGTACCTGCACAGTGGAGGAAGGCAGGCACACTCACTCACCAGTTCTCTCTCTTAGGCAACCTCATGGGAGGAATCTCTCTGGGCCCTAAACTGTGCCGCCTTGGGGGAGGGGTGACACGGGTAAAGTCTAATGGTTTTCTTACTCCAGTGCATCCAAACTTGTATTTTTTCCCCCAAGTGTTGAATCTTCTCTGGAAACTGAGACTCCCATAAAGGCTCTCTTGTGTGTTGGTGATTGTCTCAGTTAGTGTTCCTTAGGGATTCCTGGATCAGGATGGAGAGGGAGGAGAGCTGGTTCACAGGCCACTTCCGGTTTGTTTGCCTATTACATGCAGCACAGGCAGGAGGGGAACAGGTGGGCAGGACTGCGCCATGATCCCGTGGCCTTTGGTGCTAAATCCCACACATACAGAGTTACTTTTGTTGTTGATGGATGGGAAACATTTTGGGAGGCAAAAATGAGGGAGACTGCCATGAGGCCGATGTCATTCCCTGGTTAGTATCTTCTTAATGATTCATAGGAATTCTTTAAGTTCAACAAAAGGAGTTGGCAATGTTTGACCATTTTTTCACCACTTAATATAATGATGGTGTTGTATGGTTCAACTTAGTAAGTTCTGGATAAAGAATTCTGTTTTGTTAATTTTTGAAAAATATTTATTTATATTTGAGAGAGAGAGGGAGAGAGAGACAGACAGACAGTGTGTGAGCAGGGGAAAGGCAGAGAGACAGACACAGAATCTGAAGCAGGCTCCAGGCTCTGAGCTGTCAGCACAAAGCCCTTTGTGGAGCTGGGCTTGAACTCCCAAGCTCAGCAGTGAGATAATGACCTGAGCTGAAGTTGGGCGCTTAAGGACTGAGCCACCCATGTGCCACGTGAATTGTGTTTTGTTTTATATGTTTTCTTCCAGTTTATGGTTTATCTTTTCATTTTCTTCATGGGTTCTTTTGATAGAGAGGTGTTTTAAATTATAATGTAATCAAATTCATTAATACTGTTCTGTAAGGTTTTGTAGTTTCTGTGTCTCAAGGAATTCTTTCTTATACTTTCCCCCTTGATTTGTAATGTTAACTTGATTATGTATGTTTCCACATAGTGTACTTGGATAATTTTTCCTAGTTTTTGTTCTTCGAAATATATTTTAGAATTAGCTTGTCAAATTAGATGAAAAGCTTGTTGAGATTTGATTAGAATTTGGCATTTTAATTTTGGAGAAAATTGACCTTATAAAATTGAATCTAATTAAAAGTTTAGCTAAGTTCTGTTTTCCTAGAATTAGATCTTTATTCTGCTAATTGGTCTGAAGATTCTTTGGGTTTTCTAAGTAGGTATTCATATCAACTACAAAGTATGATAGTTTCATTTCTTTCATTTCAATGCAAGGCTTACATATCGTTTTCCCTCCTTGTATCACTATTCTAGATATTAGCTCAAGGGCAGTGTTGAAGAGAAACAGCAATAATGGACATCCTTGTTATGTCCTTGATTTTGAAGGAGGGTTCATTTAAAATTTTACCTTTGAGTATGTCTGCTTCAGGGTTTTTTATTATTTTTGTAAATATCCTGAAATTTAAGGAAATTCTTTTAAATTCTTAATTTGCTGAGAGTTTTAATCAAAATAGAATATTGAATCAAAATTATGTTCTGTATGTATTTAGATTGATGAGGTTAAAGTGGTAGGGGTTTGGAGCCAAAAACTAAAAAGGACTTCCTGAGACCTGGTTGATGCAAAAAAGTGGTTTCATTAAAGCATGGGGACAGGACCAGTGGACAGAAAGAGCTGCACTGAAGTTGTGAGGAGTGACTGGTTATATAATTGGCAGCTGGGGGAGGGTAAGGAAAAAGGGAGATTTCCAAGGACTTTCATATGCTAAAGAGGATTCGAAAGATACTGGAGGCATTGCTATTGTTGAGCTAAAGTTATTTTTCAGTCTAGAAAGGAATTAACATTAAGACAGTAGGGAGTTTCTGGAGGAATGTTATACTCTGTATTTGTCAACGGGCGTTAAAAGGAAACGTAATTTTATCTACCATTTCCTTATGTTTTTTTTTCCCTTCTGGAATATTGTGTTTGGTGAATTACATTAAGAGATTTTTGCATTCCTAGGACAAAGGAAATTTAGGCAAGCTGCTATTTTTAGGCCACTTTGTAAATTGATGCATTAGATCTGCTAATTTTCTCTGATTTTTTTGTTTGTTTCCTATTCCATTCTAATGTTCTCTTTTTTAAAAATTGAGATATAATTGATACATCATTATATTAATTTCAGGTGTACAACACAATGATTCAACATTTATATACATTACAAAATATTCACCATAGTAAGTGTAGTTAACATCCATCACCAAATACAGTTATAAATTTTTTCTTGTGATAAGAACTTTTAAGATTCACTCCGTAACTTTCAAATATGCAATATTATGTTATTAACCATAGTTAAAATGCTGTACATTATATCCCTAAGACTCATTCCCCCATTTTGCCCACCCCTAATTCTCTGCCTCTGACAATCACCAGTCTGTTCTCAGTATCTCTGGTCTTTTTTTTTTTTTTTTTTAAAGATTCTACACATTAGTGAAATCTTTGTATTTCTCTGTCTCACATATTTCACTTAGTATATTGCCCTCAAGATCCATCCATTCATGGATGGAGATCATGACCTAAGCGAAAGTCGGACGCTTAACCGACTAAGCCACCCAGGCGCCCCGGACACAAGTTATTTCTATGTTTTGACTACTGTAAATAAGGCTGCAATTAACACCAAATTAGTGTTTTTATTTTCTTTGTATAAATATGCAGAAGTAGGATTGCTATATTATCTGGTAGTTCTATTTTTAATTTTTTGGGGGAACTTCCATACTGTTTTCCATAGTAGCTGTACCAATTTACATTCCTATCAGCAGTGCACAAGGGTTTGCTTTTCTCTACATCCTTGCCAACACTTATTATTTCTTGTCTTTTTGAAAATAGCCGTTCTAACAGGTATGAGGTGACATCTCATTTGGTTTTGATTTGCAGCTGTTTTCTTTCTCTTAGTTTTATTTTCAGTTCATTGCCTTATATTTTAAACATAATAGATATGTTTATTTAGATGTTTATCTGATGACTTCAATAGCTAGAATTGATTTTGAGATTTCTTTTGGACACAGATGTATCTGAAAACCCAGTCCCAGCTCCTAAATCTGGTGGTGGTTGTTACTTAGTGGTCTTCTCTGGTCCATCATCAATCAGAATCTTGTTCAATCATGAATATCCATGTCAAATTTTTCTTCTTTGTAAGGCCTTCCAGATTCTGGTGACTAGAAGTAATTACTATTTTTTCTTTTATGCTTCTACTGCATCTTATTGGTATTTCACTTTGGCCCTTAATTATTTCTTCTTTGTTTACCTGTCATTTTCCACATAATTTGTGAGGCCCTTGAGAGCAGAGATGACAGTTCCTTACTTTTGTACTTTCAATGCCAATCTGTTTCCTTTCCTAGAGAGACAGAATTGGATAATTGGAGAGGAAAAAATAGCCAGCCAATGTTTGAACTATCTTTTACTGACTGTGTGACCTTGGCCTAATTACTTAATGTCCTTGAATTTGAACTTGGGCTTCATCGTTTCTAAATTAAGCATTATAATGGACTTTTTCCCCATGAACATTAAGTCCTGATTAAATGAAGTAATGTTTAAAAAATGACTGGCACATAGTAGATATTCACTACATATTTGAATACACATGAATTGAACCTAGTAGAGGAATCTGTTTTTAATGATAATTCTGTTAGATCATTTAGAAATCATACTAAAAGTTACAGAAATTTTTTCTTGAGCATCACATATAAAGGAAGCTGATCCCGGCCTCTACTGTGAAAGAAACATCAGCTTCAGCCTATTTGGAAAGGATTCTTTGCAAAGTAGTGTCTGAGGTGCTGCTGGAGTTAATAATTACACTGCTTCTCTCTAGATGATAACCCTTTTATCATATTAGTTTTGCTTCAGGAGACACAAGAAGCCTGGCTGGTGATTCTGTACAGGGTTCCATTCCATTGGGACATCAAGAACTTGTCATAAAGTGTCAGTTATCTCTAGGCACATCCTTAGGTTCTCAGAGAGGGTTAAGGAGTTAGCACTTGTTCTGCTGATTCTGGAACATGATATTGACCAGGAATCCTAACATCATTGACTATTAGATATAGAAAACGTATGTTCAGACATTTACATAAGGCATGATTTATTTGATCAACACTTATGTCACAAAGATATGATTTAAAATTTGGAACTATAGCTTAGGGAAAATATGATACCAACACTCCCTTTCCTATCATTTTTTTAGTATCTCCCAATGGCTAGCAAATTAAGTCAAAATTTAAATTACTTCATGACTTATACCCTGCCTCACCAAATTCTTCTCTTACTATTTCTTCTCATATGATCTATGTTCCTACTTTTCCACATAGTTTGCTGCCTGCTAGAAATGGCCATCACTTTACTGTCTGAGTTTCTACTCAAACAAAATTCCCACTTGGAATGTTCCAGTTCAACCCATTATTCTATACAACTCAAATGTAACCTTTTCCAGATAGTCTTCCTTGACCAACAACTAAGACTTAATGTTTCATTTAGTTATTGAATTAAAAAAAATTTGTAGTGCTACTATATACCAGGCATTGAGCTGGGATCCAAATTTTATTACTTTCAATAATCTAATCTTGTTTAGAGATCAGAAAGGCGGTAATATGACTCTGGCAGCTGTTAATAATGGTTAAAGTATTATTATGATAGGAAAGGATAGGACCTGAGGTCCTTCAGTACAGAAAAAAAAATTTTTTTTGGAACAATGTTGGGAATGTCTGACAACAGCAAACACCCTAAGGCATAAGGTTCCTCTTAAGAATGTAACAGACCCCACTTACTCCCCCTCAGGTTTCCCCTCAGTAATTTGACAAAAGACTTAAGTATGGATATAGACCACCTGCACCTAGAGCTATCAAGCCAATCCGAGTGGAACCTGATAAGGAACAAAGCAGAAGGGAAGAAGGAGGGCTGACCAGAACCTTATAAAACAAGAACCCTTGCTTTTAGTCTTGGGGCATTCACTTTCCAATGTCCCCTCTCTATAAATAGCTTTCCTACTATTCTTCCTTCTAATCTTATATTCTAATAAACATTTGCCTGCTGCTCATTTCGTGTCCCCCTCTTCATTCTTTGAAGTGGCAAGACAACAAATCCCAGGCATTGTGGTAAAAAATCCTGCAATACTTGAGAGTATGGAGGACAGAAAACCAGTCTAGCTGATCTTTCGAGAAGAGCAGAACATCTACCTATGACTTCATCAATCTAATCTTTTCTCAGAGGGCTAGTATAGATTTTCTACAGCATGGTGTCTGAGTTCTAAAGAGTTGTCCTAAGAAAGCAAGGAGAGAGGCGACTGGGTGGCTCAGTAGGTTAAGCGTCTGACTTCAGCTCAGGTCATGATCTAATGGGGCCTGGGTTCCAGCCTCGCTTCAGGCTCTGTGCTGACAGCTAGCTCAGAGCCTGGAGCTTGTCTTCCGATTCTGTGACTCCTTCTCTCTCTGACCTTCCCCTGCTCACGCTGTCTCTATCTCTCTCTCAAAAATAAATAAAACATTTTAAAAATTAAAAAGAAAAGCAAGGAGAAAGGTTCTGACATTTCTTTTAATAGGAAGTCACATGGCATCATTTTCATCATTATCTATTGTCAAGTAGTCACAAAGATCCACCCATGTTCCAAAAGTGAATGTGGACCTTGCTACTTTTTTTAAAAAATAATTTATTGTCAAGTTGTTTTCCATATAATACCAAGTGCTCATCCCAACAAGTGCCCTCCTCCATGCCCATCACCCATTTTCCCCTCTCTGCCATTCCCGCCAGCCCTCAGTTTGTTCTCAGCATTCAAGAATCTCGCATGGTTTACCTCCCTCCCTCTCCCCAACTATTATTCCCCTTCTTCTCCTCCATGGTCCTCCGTTAAGTTCCTTCTAATCCACCTATACGTGCAAACATATGGTATCTGTCCTTCTCTGTCTGACTTATTTTGCTCAGCATAACACCCTCAAGGTCCATCCATGTTACTACAAATGGCCAGATTTCATTCTTTCTCATTGCCATGTAGTATTCCATTGTATAGATAAACCACATCTTCTTGATCCATTCATCAGTGATGGACATTTAAGCTCTTTCCATGTTTTGGCTATTGTTGAGAATGTTGCTATGAACATTGGGGTACATGTGCCCCTAGGCATCAGCACTCCCGTATCCCTTGGTAAATTCCTAGCAGTGCTACTGCTGGGTCATGGGGGAGTTCTATTGTTAATTTTTTGAGGAACCTCCACACTGTTTTCCAGAGGGGCTGCACCAGTTTACATTCCCACCAACAGTGTAGGAGGGTGCCCATTTCTCCACAACCTTGCCAGCATCTATAGTCTCCCGATTTGTTCATCTTAGCCACTCTGACCTGCGTGAGGTGGTATCCCAGTGTAGTTTTGATTTGTATTTCCCTGATGATGAGGGATGCTGAGCATCATTTCATGTGTCTGTTGGCCACCTGGATGTCCTCTTTGGAGAAGTGTCTGTTCATGTCTTCTGCCCATTTCTTCACTGGAATATTTGTATTTTGGGCGTGGAGTTTGGTGAGTTCCTTAGAGATTTTGGATACTAGCCCTTTATCTGATATGTCAATTGTGACTAACTTTTCCCATTCTGTCGGTTGCCTATTAATTTTATGGATTGTTTCCTTTGCCATGCAGAAGCTTTTAATCTTGATGAGGCCCCAATCGTTTATTTTTGCTCTTGATTCCCTTGCCTTTGGGGATGTGTCAAGTAAGAAATTGCTGTGGTGGAGGTCAAGGAGGTTGTTTCCTGCTTTCTCCTCTAGGGTTTTGATGGTTTCCTGTTTCACATTCAGGTCCTTTATCCATTTTGAGTTTATTTTTGTGTATGGTGTGAGAAAATGATCTAGTTTCATTCTTCTGCATGTTGCTGTCCAGTTCTCCCAGCACCATCTGTTAAAGAGGCTGTCTTTTTTCCATTGGATGCTCTTTCCTGCTTTGTCAAAGATTAGTTGGCCATACACTTGTGGGTCCAATCTGAGTTCTCTATTCTGTTACGTCATTGTATATCATTGTTTATGTTTGTTTTTGTGCTAATACCATACTGTCTTGATGATTACAGCTTTGTAGTAGAGGCTAAAGTCTGGGATGGTGATGTCCCCCGTTTTGGTTTTCTTCTTCAATATAACTTTGGCTATTCTGAGTCTTTTGTGGTTCCATACAGATTTTAGGATAGTTTGTTCTAGCTTTGAGAAGAATGCTGGTGCAATTTTGATTGGGATTGCATTGAATGTGTAAATTGCTTTGGGTAGTAATGACATTTTAACAATATTTATTCTTTCAATCCATGAGCATGAAATGTTTTTCCATTTCTTTGTGTCTTCTTCAATTTCCTTCATAAGTTTTCTATAGTTTTTATCATACACATCCCTTATATCTTTGGTTATTTTATGATTTTTTGTGCAATTGTGAATGGGATCAGGTTCTTGATTTCTCTTTCTGTTGCTTCATTGTTGGTTTATAAAAATGCAACCGATTTCTGTACATTGATTTTGCACCCTGCAACTTTGCTGAATTCTTGGATGAGTTCTAGTAGGCTTCTGGTGGAGTCTGTCAGGTTTACTATGTAGAGTATCATGTCATCTGCAAAAAGTGAAAGTTTAACTTTTTCTTTGCCAATTCTGAGTGCCTTTTATTTCCTTGTGTTGTCTGATTGTTGATGCTAGGACTTCCAGCACTATGTTAAACAACAGTGGAGATTGGACTTCCTTGTTGTGTTCCTGATTTCAGGGGGAAAGCTCTCAGTTTTTCCCCATTGAGGATGATTTTAGCTGAGGACTTCTCATAAATGGCTTTTATGATGTTTAAGTAAGTTCCTTCTATCCCAATTTTCTTGAGGGTCTTTATTAAGAAAGGATGCTGTATCTCGTCAAATGCTTTTTCTGCATCTGTTGACAGGATCATATGGTTTTTATCTTTTCTTTTGTTGATGTGATATATCACATTGATTGATTTGTAAGTATTGAACTAGCGCTGTAACCCAGGAATAAATCCCACTGAATCATGGTTGATAATTCTTTTTAGGTGCTGTTGAATTCGATTTGCAAGTATCTTGTTGAGGATTTTTGCATCTATATTCATCAAGGATACTGGCCTGTAGTTCTTTTTTGTCTGGGTCTTTGTCTGGCTTCGGAATCCAAGTGATGCTGGTTTCATAGAATGAGTCCTGAATTTACCTTCAATTTCTATTTTTTGGAATAGCTTGAGAAGAATGGGTATTAACTCTGTTTTAAATGTCTGGTAGAATTCCCCAGGGCCGCCATCTGGCCCAGGGCTCTTCTTTGTTGGGAGATTTTTGATAACTGATTCAATTTCCTCACTAGTTATGGGTCTGTTCAGATGTTCTATCTCTTCCTGTGTGAATTTTGGTAGTGAGTGTGTGTTTAGGAATTTATCCATTTCTTCTAGGTTGTCCAATTTGTTGGCATATAATTCATCATAGTATTCCCTGATAATTGCCTGTATTTCTGAGGGGTTGGTTATAATAAGTCCATTTTCACCCATGATTTTGTCTATTTGAGTGCTCTCTCTTTTCTTTTTGAGAAGCCTGCCTAGAGGTTTGTCAATTTTGTTTACTTTTTCCAAAAACCAACTCTTGGTTTCATTGATCTGTTCAACTCTTTTTTTGGATTCTATATTGTTTACTTCTGCCATGATTTTTATTATTTCTCTTCTCCTACTGGGTTTGGGGTGCTCTTGTTGCTCTTCTTCTAGTTCCTCTAGGTGCGCTGTTAGATTTTGTACTTGCACTTTTTCTAATTTCTTGAAATAGGCCTGGAGTGCAGTGTACTTCCCTCTTAGGACTGCCTTTGCCGCATCCCATAGAGTTTGGACTGTTGTATTTTCATGTTCGTTTGTTTCCATATATGTTTTAATTTGTTCTCTAATTGCCTGATTGGCCCATTCATTGTTTAGTAGGGTATTCTTTAGCCTCCATGTTTTTGGAGGTTTTCCAGATATCTTCTTGTGGTTGATTTCAAGTTTCATAGCATTGTGATCTGAAAGTGTGCATGGTATGATCTCCATTCTTTTATATTTATTGAGGGCTGCTTCATGTCCCAGTATGTGATCTATCTTGGAGAATGTGCCATGCGCACTTGGGAAGAAAGTGAATTCTAAGGCCTCAGGATGTAGAGTTCTAAGTATATCTGTCAAATCCCTCTGGTCCAATGTGTCATTCAAGTCCATTGTTTCTTTAGTGATTTTGTGTCTTGTTGATCTCTCCATTGCTGTAAGTGGAGTATTAAATTTCCCTGCTATTAGCACATTCTTGTCCTTAAGATTGTTTGTGATTAATTGTTTTATGTATTTGGGTGCTCCCATATTTGGTGCGTAGACATTTATAATTGTTAGCTCTTCCTGATAGATAGACCTTGTAATTATTATATAATGCCCTTCTTCACCCCTTTTTACTGCCTTTACTTTAAAGTCCAGTTTGTCTGATATAAGTATAGCTACCCCAGCTTTCTTTTGAATTCCAGTAGCATGACACATATTTCTTCATCCCCTTACTTTCAATCTGAAGGTGTCCTCCTGGACCTTGCTACTTATTGAAAAGAGTGTTAAAGTTACATTTTAATAAGAGCATGTGGGCCAGGAGATACTGTGGTAGCTAATTTGGAAAACAAAATGTTCCTTATTACCCTATGTTACCTTCTGTTTAGCTATCCATTATACTCCATCGGGAAATCTTTGTAACACAAAGGATTTATGAATTTGTCTCAGATTTGTAAGTACTTAGATTGTTAGGTGGGTTGTGTCCTATTTTGGAGGTTGGCTTGGTGGAGAAGACTCTTGAGAGATGAGGTGGGCGGTAGCAGCCTAGAGAGAAGGAAGAAAGTGGAGTAGTTGGGGCATGAGGCAGAGAGAAGGAAGGAGAATCAGAGCCAGGCCAGACCTGACTGGGGTTTTCCATCGAGGGCTGATCTACTAAGCCTTGTTAATCTTAATTTAGTTGTGAATAATTAATTGCATGGTAAAGAAATAATGAATTTTTGCTTAAGCTTTATTTGTTAAGCTTAAATAATCAATTTGGATAAATAAATAATTAAAGCTTAAGCCTTATTGATTACATTTTATTTATGCTTGAATGTGAGTGGGCTTAAGTCAGATCGCTTGTGACAGGAATGTAATAGTTTTTAATAAGAGCATAGTAGCACGGAGAGGTTAAAGAAGCACTTAAGGCTGGGGAATTTTGGGAGGTATGGACTAGAAGCAAAGAATAATGTTTTGACCTCTGAGCCCATCATTCAGTTTTTTAGTATTTTTGTTGTTAAAGTTGCAGTAATACCACTTAGAAGTCTAAAATTTGTTCGTGAAAACCTGAGTTTTTAATTTCTTCATCAATACTGGATTGCTGAGTTCAGAAAAATTATTGGCTTTGAAGCCTCGGTAACTTTTTCAAGAAAATGGGAATAATAATAGTCTCTCTCTCTAAGGGTTGTTATTGAGGATTAAATAAGATTGTTGTCATAAAGGTCATACATAGCTCAATTTTTTGAGCATTTGTTCTGCATTCAGCCTTACATAGTTATGTCCTTTATAATTTTACAGTCGGTGAACCAGGGGTTCCATGTCATCCTCCAGGTGGAAGTCTTACTCTGGGAAATAGTTTTCATGCAGATTAAAGAAAAAAAAAGATGTGTGAGCAGAAGCTTTTGTGAGAGGAATTGCTTTGGTCAATGAGTGGTTACGAGGATTCCAGTCTTAATTACCCAAATGTGTACAAGGACCCTCCAGTGTACTCAAGTGCTCCTCGGCACTTCGCATAATTTGGAGTGCCAGACGGTTATGCTGCTTGCATTGTGATGAGAATGGAGACAGTGGGTGTACCTAATAGTCTTTAGATTTCTGTGCTGAGTTAGTTGAAACTTTAAACCTCTGGACTTTCTTGTGGGTCCAGCACAAACCAATTTCAACTGGCACACGTATCCCAGAAGTAAGACTAGAGAGCAAGTTGGGCTCAGAGAAGACATAGGACTTTCTTCTCTTTACTAGCTGTGTGATCCTCAGCAAATGGCGGTACGTTTGTGAGTCTGTTTGCTTCTCTACAAAATGAGGATAACAATGCCTTCCTCACAGGATTGCTGTGGGATTAAATAAATAAAGGACCAGCACAGGGCTTGGGCCATGGTAAGGCTCAATCAATGTCATTTCCCCTTAGTTTCCTATTCTCTTGTAGGACAGTCATCACAGTTATGCAAGAAATAGAAACTTTCTACCTTTAGACACATCTGGAGCTGGAAGTTGTCAAGTCAGAATTACCACCTCCTGCTACTTTCAGACTACCCTCTCATCTTCTGCTGGCTTTGGAACATATGTAAATCCAACTCCTCTTGCATATTCAATTGACAAGAGGAAGAGCATACATATTAAATGCAGGAGAAGTAGTATTCTGGGAGAATCTTCTCAAATTTCTGGGGAGTTTGGTTTAGTTAGTGAATCTGTGGTAGGTAGGAAAAGTTTTTACTTGAAATCATTTTTTGGTGGGGGGACAGGGGCAGATGAGGCAAACTGACTTTTTACCTTGTGATATATATACTTTTAGGGTGTTAAATCTTCCTGATGGGCCACTTTTCAGCTTAAGAACCAAGATTTTACTTAAATTCTCAAAGCCACTGATGCAGTCCTTTCTTCTTCTTTCTCTCTCAGCTTGCCTTCCTGCCTTGCAGCTTTTACTAATGTTTCAACTGCTATGTTAGACTTGGGATGCTTTGTATACCAAGGTATTGTGAGGCCATGTGATTTATATTAGTTACTTTTTGGTTAATTGAAAAAATTGCTTAAATTCCCATTAAAATGATGTATGTGTATCTTAAACCATTTTATTTTAACTTCGTCAGGGGCACATTTAATCATGAATCTTTTAGCGTTAGGTCATGTCTTCTCTTTGAGTTTGCTGATATGAGGACAATTTTACTTGCATAAACCCGCCTACACTGCACAGTATATAATCTCTAGATTCCATTTTGTTAAAGTGGAGCTAAAACTCAGGTTATTTGCAAGTAAACCAAATGCAAAATCTTTTAAAATTTTTATAGTTTTTCGAAACTTTTTCTCTCATTGCTGATTAAATAGCATTTAAAAATGACTCACCTTCATTGAATCTTTTCAAAATATTCTATTTAATTTTATTAGTATAACAGCTCTCCTTTTGTACCCATATTTAATGGGTTTTTATCACAGTTAATTACATGACAGGATCACAATATCACCTACAATAAGCAGAAAATTTGAGAATAAAACACCACTAGCTCTTGGGAAATTCACAACCTAGCTGTTGGGTGCAGAAAATGTGTGAACACATTCCATGTGGCCCATCAGTCCTAAGCAGGTAGCTTTTTGGTCCTCAGTCATCAGGCTATAGAGGTGAATACTTAATCTAGAGAGTTGATTGTATAGTGATTGGTCAAAAGAGCATATCTAGCATAGCATTTTACACTGAATGGACGTACCTTTAATATCTGCCAAATGAAATATTTGAGGATAACAACAGTCCTTGGAATTAGTTTAGGTTGAAGCAAAGAGAGAATCTGACTCACTGTCCCTAAGATTCATTTAGTATTCAACACCTTTTCTTCTCATTTGTAAATTAAGTGATTATATGCCAGTTAATAATCCCGTCTGCTAAGGCTGCTAAAGGGTAGCCCCTACCATGTTGAGTTTAAAGTACTTATACAGTTAGGAATGGGGGCTATATTTAATAATATTAAAGTAGAAATATGAGATGTTTTCTGCCTGGGGGTGACTCTGTTTTTGGTTCATATGCGAATGAAAAACTGGCTTTGCTACTTACTTCATCCTATCAGAATAAAGAGCAGAAAAGATTTCAGTACCGTGGTCTATAACTCAAAATATTCAGACAAGAAAATAGTGTGAAAAAATGGTAATAAAAATATGTACCACTTTTAAAGAGTTTATTATGTGCCAAACCCTGTATTAAGTACCTTACATACACTATCTAATTTAATCTGTATAGTATCCCTACTAGGTAGCTGCTATCATTATGCCTATTTTAGAGGAGTACTGAGATTTTAAAGAAGTTAAGAAACTGGGGACACGTTGGACAAAGTCCTTGACTATGTTTTCCAAGGCCTGTTCTTTCTAACCCGATTACACAGTCTCCCATAGCAGAGAAACCAGCACAGACACAGCCGAGAGCAGTTCTTCTTGAGGTAACAAGTTAGGTTGAAAAGTATCATTTTGCAGAGAGAACTAGGGTAAGGGTGGGGCAGTCCTTAGTAGTGCTGAGGATAGAAATTTTAAGCAAATTGGGGGCAGTTCTGGTATAGAACAGTCCTTAATAAGGGGAAGATGTGCAATGAATGGGCAGAGACAGTTTTGGCTGACCTTAAAATAGACTCTTAAATCATTCTGGTGATACCAGAACCCACTGTACAATTTTTTCCTTATATATACACATACATATATGTAAACATACATGTACCTATATGATATATGACACACACATATACATATATATGAATACAAAACTATACACTGTCATCCCAGTAAGTCAACCTTAGCTAATTCTCCCTTTTTGTTTCTAAATTTCATCCGCAATCCCATATAAGAGATGTCTGAGCTGGGTGAACCCCACCCCATTTAATTCAACAAGCTTTCATTGGTTACCTGTTCTATGCTAGATACTGAGGCAATAGAGATGAAGAGCCCTCTCCTAACTGGAGAGAGTCCTTTAAATAGATCATTTCAATATATTCTTCCAAGCAAATGGATTTTGTTGCCTGGGGGATCATGAAGGTGCCTACTAAGCCTCTTCATGCCTTTCATTCAGTGGATTCTACATTACAAAAGCACCACACTGGGGCTGCTCAGATATGGTCTGTCCAGCCAGTATGAGACATGAAATTGTTGGACTGATGCTTTTGCAGGAATGACATCTGGGTAACTGCCCTCAGCAGCATTTCACAGGCGAGATTGTTCCTGCTGCTGTATATTACCCTTGAGTCCCCTGACCTCGTGATCATTCATAAAACAATGTTATTTTGCTTTTCATCGTTTAAGTCATGCAAATTGCCTTAAACTGCCACAAATTACAGTATGATGCTCACAAACATTAAAAAAAGAAGCTTCTGGTTGGTCAAGGACTTCCCCGCCCCCAACTCTTTCTTGACAGAATAAAACAGAAACTCATCCAGATTACAAGCAAAGAGAGTTGGCTTTGTTGAACTGTTAGTCTTTAATGCTACAAGGGAATGAACTGAGGATGTGTTGCCAAGAAATCAAACAGTGGAACATCACAATTAGAGGTGTGAATTTCAGGCATGAAATGTAATTGTTGTACCAGTTTTCACAGGGCTCACCACCTGGCATTCACCAAAGCTATTTTGAAACTGTCCCTCATCATCCATAGGTATTAAGACAATCAACAAGCAGTTGTTTTTTGTTAGTCTATGGTCCATAGATACTTATTGAATGGAGGAGCTACCAAATACAGGATTAAGGATCAAAGTTAGATATCACCCTGCTTATATCACATAGCTCTTATTTTAGGGGGTGGCTTGAAAATTTCCCAGTTACCCTGAAAATGGATTTTGTATTAGCTTGGTTGCATTTGTGTATAAATACAAAGTCTTCCATGATTCAAAAGCTCCCTCTTCCAAAGGACACGCTTTAGGTATGCGTTTTGTTGTTCTGATTACTCTGAAATATGTGAAATGAGCATTACTGTATAATTACCATCTCTGGTGCAGTAATCAGTTCTCTGTTTAATGTAGCAAACCCTTTTTGAAATGAAAATGACCAATGAAAGAGATGTTTTGGAGAGGAATCTGTTGTGATCACTGCCTGCCAAGCCCACAGTCTGATGTGGAGGGTATCAGCCCTTGGGGAGTCCTGTGTGTAGACAGAATTTTGATTCTGAGGTCTTGGCCATAACTCAATGGACAAGGATTAGGTATCAGAATTGAGGCTGGTAGATGTCTGAATTGTGGTAGCCTGGTGTAAGAGCTATTCCCCACTTGGATGTTGGTGATTATTTTTGACAGTGATAAACTGATCTGTGAAGTTCTTTTCCACTGGGGAGTTTGAATATGAGATGGAGAATTAGTGGTTGTCCATGGAGGCAGAGAACACAAAAAGGGCGTCATGAGACATGTTGATAGGCTTCATGAAACAGTAGAAGTCATGAGAATTAGGACCCATGAATAAATAGAAGTTACGTCTAAGCAAAACCTTGAAAAAGACAGAAAAGAAGACATAGTGTCACTTATAACAGCAGGAGCACAAGTGGATAAGGAGAATGTTAAGTCACTTAATGGCAGAGCACTGGTGATAATGGAAGTGGTTGTTGAGGGAATGACAGGAAAACTTGGTTGCTAGGGCTCTGTTGAATCTTGAATGATCTTTCAGGCTTTTAGAAATGTTCTTATCTAGGTGAGGTTCTACTATGGAAGTTCCTTAGTATTTTCCTTATTTCTATTTGGAGATAAGGTAATTGAAATGAACTAAAGTGATCTGGCTAGCATAGGAGAAAGGATGCTTGAGTAATAGTTGAATGATGATTCTGTTTTCTTTTATTCTACCAAGAGGATATTATCCTTCTAATCCTACTTATCTCACTCTGGGAAAATCTTGTATACTCTCTCTCTTTTAAATTTTTAATGTTTTATTTATTTCTGAGAGAGAGAGAGGCAGCATAAGCAGGGGAGGGTCAGAGAGAAAGGGAGGTACAGAATCTGAAACAGGCTCCAGGCTCTGAGCTAGCTGTCAGCACAGAGCCCGACATGGGGCTTGAACCCACAAACTGTAAATCATGACCTGAGCCGAAGTCGGACGCTTAACTGACTGAACCACCCAGGCACCCTAATCTTGTATACTCGCAAATAATCTACTAAAATTATTAAAAAGAAGAGCAATAACAATAATAACACAGGTATAGCTTTTAGTGGAGGATGACACAAATGATTGCTTATGTCTGGCTACTGATTACTGTTTATGGACGGCCAATAGGCAAGCCAGGTGTTTTACATACCTTATTTCTAATCCCACAAGAATCTTCATGTATTGCCATATGACAAATTGGGGAAGTTGAAGCTTGGAGAAGACTCGTGAGTTATCTAAGTGCACCTTAGTAAGAGGAATCTTGAGGATCCTTACCCAAGTCTGCCTGGCCCAGAGTAGGTGCTCTTGTCATTGCATTTCACTACCCGGGTGAGGACAGCCTCTCTACCTGATCTGGCAGCCCCAGAGCATTCGTATTCCAAAGAAAATGGATGAATAGGACAGAGAAAAATAGATACTCCATGGGCCACTGAGATCAGCTTCAAGTTGGGAGCAGGCAGGCAGCAGGGCCTGCCATTCCTGATGGATTACTGCCACTCTATCTTGTGCAGACATAGTTATCCTGAACAGGCTGCATTTATTAACTCGTACAACTCAGTCAGGTGTTTTATTACAGGTATCAATTTAATTTATATGTAAAAACACAATCAGTTTCCTTTGCCTTGTGAGAAATCTGACAGAAAAAAAGTGACAGATGGCAGGTAGAATGTTCCCCAGTTGTGGTGTGGATCAGGGAAAATTGGACAGTTGGTCTATATTGGTATTTCCGGCAGAAATCATGGGTAAGAAGGAGCTACGCACTGAAGCCTCATTCATCCTGTTCTTCAAAATAGTCTGTCTCAGGTGGAGTGAGGCTGGTGGAGACTGATGGATGATGAAATATGCCAGCTCGTTAGTCAGGGTTTGACAAGGGTTTGGGTGGGTCTCTTGAATTGGTAGAAACGTCTAAGTTCTATTTAGAGGTCATAAGCCTTTCTTTTCCTGGTTGGAGGGTGTTAGAATTTGGCAATTTGGGGCTGGTCCTAATGACAATATAGTATTAAGCAGGGGAAGAAGACTGACTTGTAGAGTAGTCTCATGACCAGGCTTCACAAATTGTTGCTGCCCTTATGACTGGCAGTTGGGTAACTGTATGAAAGGGAAAGAATATTATGACTCTGATCATGATTCTCCAGGAGGAACTGGCCTTAAGAAAATTCAGTGGCCCAGATTTCAATTAAAGATGTGTATTCTCAAGTCTTTTGCTTCCCTACCAATAGTTGGGGGTAGAGACTTTACGCTTACCATGGGCATTGAGGCAGAAAGAAGGAAGCAGAGTCTTTGCCCTGGAGGAATTCACAGTCTCGTAGGGGTGATAGACAATTCGGCGTGTGAGTATAATCAAGTATGACGAACACTATAATAGAACTACTGAAGAGATTTCCCTTGGGTTATCCCCAGAAGGCTGGAGTCACTGCTGATTCCTTTGCTGTCCTGTCACCGTTCTCTCTTCTTTGTGCTCCTGCAGGCTGGCTGACTAGCTTGCCAGACCTCTGCACAGAAGCTTCCCTTTGCCTACCACCTGTCCCAGCTCACAGCTTTCATGAGCTTATATTATCTCTAGAGTTCCTATCAAGGTGCTAGGTTCCCCTTCACTGAAGTAGACCCTTAAGTTTACTTCCTCTTTCAGAAATAAAGCTGATGTTGAAAAGATTGGGTTGGAAATCTCTATTCTTGACCCTATTGTTCCATGGATTTGAGAGGAGTTCAAAATTGGCAGATCGTTTATGATGTTTTTTTGGGAAAGACTTTCTCCTTAACTTAGGTGTAGACTATGAGCTTGCATAGCTCGTGTGTGTGTGTGTGTGTGTGTGTGTGTGTGTGTGTGTGTGTGTGTGTGTGTGTGTGTGTGTGTGTGTGTGTGTGTGTGTGTGTGTGTGTGTGTGTGTGTGTGTGTGTGTGTGTGTGAGAGAGAGAGAGAGAGAGAGAGAGAGAGAGAGAATGCAATTAATTCAATCTTCTATATTCTGCTTCCTTCACAGGAAGTTGTTTCAGGACCTGCATACAGGGGCAGAATGGTCCTTTTAATGGTAATGGGTTCTTTAAACATTGGAAACTCATAGGAGTGAGATGATTATATTTGTCTTTAAAGTGGTGATAATGTTGGTGAAGATCTGAGGTGGGAAAGATTGATTTGGAAAGCGAGATAGAGCCATCAGAATAACTTCTACTTCTGATTTCACTTGAACAGCTCCACTCAGATGGGCACTGGTAAAAAGGAAGAAAGATGAGAGAAAGTGGGTGATTCTTTCCTCTGAAATATGAATGGATGCATGTTATTTCTTAAATACCATGGATTGAGCATTCTTATTGGGGCCAGAAAATACAACTTGCAGCCTATTTCCTCAAGAAAAAATAGAGAAAGAAAGAAGGAAAGCTTTTTAGCTGTTGAGTCTGTAAAATGAACTAATCCCCAGCAGGCCTTCCTATTAGTGCTAACTACCAGAACAGAGCTGTCGCATGGAAGAGACAGTAAGGACAAGGAAAAATATTAGAATTATCCCAACTGGCACATTTTTTTCCTCTCCATTTTTAGAATGGAAATACCATATGGTTCTATATGACAGGACATCTTTAGTGTAGTGCTATATATAGTCTCTTTTTTGATATAGTTTGTTTGCACCCTCGTCCCCAAATAATTGATGATGTATAAAATATGAGACCAGAGTGCTAATGCCAGCAGACAGAGGATTTAACAGGAAAATGTTTAAAGCATGAGTTTAAGTAATAGCAGCTTATTAGCATTTATTCCTCAATATTAATATATATTTTTCCTTTAAGGGAAAGGCCAGCTACAAAAATTGTTGGGCTCGATGCAAAATAAAAATGTGAGGCCCTGCCAGGGCAGAATGGTCAATCTCCTCTTGCCATGGGTTCCCTGTCCTAGTGCTCCGAGGCAAAGAGCAGCCTCCAGGAGTTTGCACCCTCTCTGTAGGGATGTGTCTTGGGCTGGGATTGGAGGTGGATGAGAGGCCCCCTTTGAATGGCCCACTGTTTTCCTGGGGCAGGGATGGGCACTGCCTTACCCTACTCTCATATCACCCCTACTTGTACCCTCCCCTCCCCTGCTCTCAGGGGAGAGGCCCTTTGAGGGAACTGGGGGAGGGGATAGAAAAACAGGGCCTTGAAACTTGATGGGTTTTGCCCTGATGAGAGGTCTTCTGGCAGACAGCTGGGGAGGGGGAGGAGAGAGGAGGGCTAAGCTGGGTTGGGAATGAGGGGACTTGGCAGAGGAGGCTGAGAACCCAGTGGGGACATGAAGAAGTGGAAGGAGGTAAAACCATTTATAAGGCGCCTGGGTGTCTCAGTTGGCTAAGCATCCGACTCCTGACTTTCGCTCAGGTCATGATTTCACAGTTTGTGAGTTTGAGCTGTGCATGGGGCTCTATAATGACAGTGCAGAACCTGCTTGGGATTCTCTCTCTCCCTGTCTCTATCTGCCTCTCCCTGACTTGTGCTCTCTATCTCTCAAAATAATTAAATAGATAAATATTAAAAACAGAGTTAAGATCATCTGTGAGCTGAAGCTCTAAGCCCCTCCCACCCTCATGTTCCTTTGTCCCACCAGACAAAGGTGCTAAAAAGCAAAGACAAAATTAGTAAGAATTTCAAGATAATGACTCCAGAGCATTAAACCTCAAGTGCAGGGACCCTTCTGAGCATGGTTCCCTGCATAGTTGCACAAATCGCAGGCTCGTGAAACTGACCCTGTTTAAGAGGCTGTCCCTCAGTGTTGATGGTGAATTGGGCAGGGCAGGGCTTTGGAGAAGGGGAGCAGTTGCTGGGCTTGGGAAGGCATAAGTGCTCAGAGCCCTGGCTCCAGCATCCTCTGGTATGTGACCTCTGGCAAGTTATTTACTTTCTTCCAGGTACAGTTACTCTGCTTCTCTAAAAAGGTGAAACTGAGGCAGAAAAGTTAAGTGCATCTGTGTGTGAGTATTAAAGGTCATGCAGCTACACAGTGGCAGAAGGGAGTTACACTTACCCTGTATAACTCCAAAACCCGTGCTCTTTGCTGACATGATTTTGTCCTTTGAGATAACTATGCCAGTAATTTTCAACTCTTTAGTGTATGGGAACTTGGATGAAACTAGTGAACACTATAAATCTGCCACTGAGGGGAAAAAACACATGACAGCTATTTTGCGTAAAATTTTAGGGGATGCATAGAGCCCCTGAAGCCCATCTAGGGGAGAGTTCTGAAGATGTGAAAACTCCCATAGTGTCTGATGGATCACAGGCTTTCCATTGGGATTGACGTAGTTTGTACTGGCTGCATTGCAGAATACTGCATTCTTGTTCCTCTCTTACTAATTTCAGAGGCCATCTCAGCTAACGTATTCCTTTCTGGGTCATATTTTTTTTAAATCCCATCTCTACTGTACTTGTTCTCAGTGGGGAAAATCTCCCCACCTCATGGCTACTTTGTTAGGAACAAGCCATCAGTTTTGAAGAAAAACAAGAGCAGTCTTTTGAAATGAACCTTTTTAAAGGACATCTGGTGTGACATTAAGCTTCATTCTTGTGCAGACTGCCATAGTCACACCAGTCTAGGCATGTGCTTGGACGCTCTGCACATTGTTCCCAATGGCAGACATTGCTGCAGGCATCACAGGGCCCAATAGATGGCGTCAGTAGCCCAAAGATGAAGACCTGAGGCAAAGTCTGTGTTTTTGGCTTGGTCATGTATTATTTATGAGGGGAAATTAACTCTGAAGTCTTCTTAGTTTGCCCCCAGCAATATACACGGTAAACATGATTTTCTCAGCACAAGGTAACAAATTAGTCTTTCTAACAAATTAGATGAATTCTGATGTCTGCTTTCTGGTTCTTTGGAGTTAATGTGTAGTTGGCTTTTCTTATTATTAATATTCAAAATGCCTCTGCTTCACAGACATGAANGGGGGGGGGGGGGGGGGAAGAAAATACTTATGAAATGCCGAAGATTTAGTCTGGAAATTTTGCATTGTTGCTTAAAAGGTAATTCTCTGCTCTCTCCACAGTATATTGTTACATTAGCTTAGTTGGTGGTGTGTGGTAGGAAAAGTATTCTACTTAGGAGTTAGGCAGATCTGAATATGAATTCTCTGCCACTTGGAAATTGTGTGATTCTAAGTGAGTTACACTTTTTGAATCTATCTCTTCAACTGTAAAATGGGTTTATGATACCCATTTTATAGTACTGTTTATACTACATGAGCCACATAATGTAAATGATACAAAGTGAACATTCAATAAATACTAGTTCACTTCTTCTTTTTCACATGTTTCTGGACTGAAGATATGACATATGACCTATGTTTATGGCATCTGTAAAAGAATTTTCAAGTAAGAAATAAATGTTTCAATATTACTTGAGAAAATACAGATGAATAGAGAAGTAACTGTGGTTTTATAAAGTAATTAAAGTTTTATAAAATGGCAGGTGAGAAAAGGGGACAAGTACCAGGTGAGCTATGATGGGCCTGGACAGTGCATCCTGTGGACATAATGTTACAAATAAAACCAACGACTGGGAATGACTTCTGTTAGGATGAGAGCTAAATTTTACATGATGGGAAAGCAATCACCTAGGATTGGGTCAGATCTCAGCTCCAACATTTCCTGTGTGATAAGACTGCATATTACATATAATCTCTCTGAACCTCAGTTTCTTCAGATAAAATGTGGATGAGATAATTTACCTATTCCATGAAAACAGGATTGTCTTGAGGAGTGAATGAGCTAGTGTATGGTAACACCTTAGGTCAGTGTTTAGCGCATAGTAAGCAGTTTTTATGAGTGTTGATGATATTGCTTTTATATGTCGAGATGGTGCAGTTGTTGGGCAAAAATGTCAGGAGCTAGAAAATCTATGATGAGGTCCTTGTTCCATCACTTAAAAATGTGAATCTGAGTAAATCACTGACTTAGTTTTCTCTTTGATCACATGCTGATTAGTATGTTAATAACCTCTATACCAGCCACTTTGGAGGATTTTACTGAGCATTGGATATCATCTAACATGGCTATAACTCAGAATTGTGGATGGAGAGGCTGAAAATCTTATTAGGAAACAGCCTACCAAAGGAAGTTCGAGGTACTGTCTAGAAAAGAGATACAGCTGTGGATGAAGATGGTAATAAGCAAAGAACAACATGAAGGCACCAGAAGGGAAAAGGAGTACAATTACTTCCTGTTTCTTTTACAAGGAGGATATGAAGGGAGAGCAGCAGATTCCAAAATGACCAAGGAGTCATGTGTACAGCTGAGGCCATGTCCCAGACAGTAAGCAAGCAGATGTGTAGGGAGAGGAATCTACATGTTGCTTAAAACTGAGGCTCTGGGAGAATGAGCCAAGAGGCTACTGTCTCCTCAGCTCTCAGGGTGACTTGATGGACAGATATGGATGGAGGTTCAGACAGCATAGGGAGTTTGGGGTTCTCTGTGATACTGCCAACTTGATTATTGTTGGTTATGATTTCTGAATTTAATTATATCTGTCTTGAAGTAAATTTGTGGTTAGAAGAGATTTCTGACAGGTCAGCTATTTCCAGGAGAGGTAGATGTGGCTACACTGTCAATAAAGGTCATATGCTAGGTAATTAATGATACTAAGCCTTGACCTAGCTGTGAGATATCAGTGCTTTGTAAACTGTAAAGTGGCATGCAAATGCTGGTTATATGCATAGTTCTAATTGCTGTATTTTTGAATGGCAGCATGGGTAAGTGGACAGAATGTAATTTGGAATCATGTTTTGGGGTCTGAACCTTGCCTCAGCCAGGTACTGGCGGTGGGTTTAAGTTTGGGATGAAATCAACTCTGGATGATGAAGTGATGTACAAGCAACAAGGAAAAGAAGGTAATTGGAGAGAAGGGTACCGCCTTCAGCTTGAGGCACGTGTCAGTAGTGGGGAAATCAAACAGGAAATCATGAAGATCCTGCAAGCAAGGGGATGTCACAAGCATTGGGAATCCAGGAACAGGCAATGTTCAGAGACCTGCACAGAGAGGTAGAGCAGTCAGATTCTAGGAGGTCTGTTAGGTAGTAGCTCTCAGCTGCCTCTGAGGTTTGGGGGCAGGAGTCCAGCCTTTGGTGTAACTGGAAAGAGCAAGAGAGGGTCTCAATTCTATTTGTTTACTCAGAAAATGTTCACTGAGCACAACTATATGCCAAGTACTGTTTTAGGTGCTGGAGATACGAAAGTATAATGATACCAAGAGCCTTCTTTTGTACCAGAGGGGTGAAACCAAAACCAAACCAACCCCCCCCCCCCAACGACAAAAGAAAAAAAGGAACAAGAAATGCACAACTAAGATCAGTTTCTTGAGAAAGAGACTGTGGTGGAGATTTGCCTGTATCACCACCTTAGCAGCTTTTGTGCTCAGCATATCAGTCATTGATATGGGAACATTGATTGTGTATAATCAGCGCATTTAGTGGAGGGATTCACCAGTGAGACCTCAGCAGCCAATACATCCAGCAACTAGGAAGATGAGTGTCTTGGACTTGAAAGGGTATCTGGGTGGCCCACCAGGGGATCCAATGTAGGTAACTGATGTAGTGACCTGTGTGCCCCTCAGAATCCACTTCCTTTGCATAATATATTAACTGGTATTAGAACAGCTGGTACTCTTTTTCCTGCAGATGCTTGTCTGAGATACTAGTAGTCTATTTCCTGCATAAAATATATACTATACTTAGCAATGAGCCCTCCTTACTATCCTCTGCTTTCAGTCACTAGCTCGCTTGTGTCTCTTTTCAGGGTCTGAACAATTCAGAGGGCTGCTTTTTGTTGCTGTTGTTAATTTGTTTCCAATTCTTTTGTGTGTAGCAGAGAATAGCATGTGTCCAATGTGTGCAGCACACACTTGGCAGTCATCAAAGCATTTTTAGTGATTGAAAGAAATGACAATAGGAAATGAATGAGTTGTTTTTGCAGATATCTTGGTTATACCCCTAAACATTCAACTAAAATTATTGATAGCAGTAAGACAGGAGATAGAAGATCTACAACAAATCTGCAACAATCTATTGCATTCCTACTTATATTCTATTAATATAGAGTTCAGAAATATTTTATTATTTTAAAGGTATTAGTATCCACTAGTTTATTTAACTTTTAAAAAATGTTTTATTTCTGGGAGGGACAGAGAGAGAAAGAGAGAGAGCGAGCTGAAGAGCAGGCGAGCAGGGGAGGGGCAGAAAGAGAGAGAGACAAAGAATCTGAAGCAGGATCCAGGCTCTGAGCTGTCAGCTTTTGGGTGTGTTGGCTGTTGATGCAGGGCTTGAACTCCCCAACCGTGAGATCATGACCTGAGCTGAAGTTGGATGCTTAACCAACTGAGCCTCTATTTTTTATTTCTTTAGTTTAAATAAATTTATTTAAAAATTTTATGTTTAAATAAATTTATTTAAAAATATTTATTTTTAAAATTCAAGTATAATTAACATGCAGTGTCATGAGTTTTGAGTATACAACATGGTGATTCAGCAATTCTATACTCAGTACTCATCAAGATAAATGTTTTCTTTCTAAAACCTTTTTTTAAGTTTATGTATTTATTTTGAGAGTGACAGAGACATGGTGAGTCGGGGAGAGGTAGAGAGAAGGAGAGAGAGAATCCCAACCAGGCTCCACACTGCCAGTGCAGAGCTGGATGTGGGGCTCAAACCCACAAAACTATAGGATCATGACCTGAGCTGAAACCAGTAAGACACTCAACCAACTGAACACGCAGGTGTCCCAAGTATATTCTTAATCCTCTTCACCTTTTCCACCACCCGCTTCCCCTGTGGCAACCATGAGTATGTTCCCTATAGTTAAGAGTCTCTTTTTTGTTTCTTTTATCTTTGTTTTGTTTCTTAAATTCCACATATGAGTGAAACCATATGGTATTTGTCTTCTCTGAGTTATTTCACTTAGGAGTATATCACATGTTCATTCTGTCCACTTACCCATAAGTTCAAGGTTATATATTTTGGATTGAACATGTCATTTGTGAATATCTGCTCCCATTCAGTGGGTTGCCTTTTTGTTTTGTTGATGGTTTCCTTTGCTGTGCAGAAGCTTTTTATTTGGGTGTAGTCCTAATAGTTTAATTTTGCTTTTATTTCCCTTGCCTCAGGACACCTATCTAGAAAAAATGTTTCTGTGGTCACTGTCAAAGAGATTACTGTCAGTATTTTCTTCCAGGAATTTTATAGTTTCAGGTCACACATTTAGGTCTTTAATCTATTTTGAGCTTATTTTTTGTATAAGAAAATATAAAAAGTGGTCCATTTTCACTGTTTTGCATGTAGCTATCCAGTTCTCTCCACACCATTTGTTGACATACTTTCTCCCATTGTACATTTTTGCCTACTTTGTCACAGATTCATTGATCATATATTTGTTAGTTTATTTCTGGGTTTTCTATTCTGTGCTATTGATCTGTGTGCCTATTTTTGTGCCAGTACCATACTGTTTTGATTACTGTAGTTCTGTAGTATATCTTAAAATCTGGAAGTGATACTTTCAGTTTTTCTCTTCTTTCTCAAGAGTGCTTTGGCTATTCAGTATGTTAGGATTATTTGTTCTAGTTCTATGGAAAATATTGTTAGCATTTGATAGGGATTGTATCAAATCTGTAGATTGGTATGGATCATATGGACATTTCAACAATATTTTCTCTCTCAATTCAAGAGTATAGATTTTTTTTGTTTGTTTGTATTGTCTTCAATTTCTCTCATCACTTTTTTTTTATAATTCCCAGAGTACAGGTTATTCACCTTCTTGGTTAAGATTATTCCTGGGTATTTTATTATTTTTGGTACAATTCTAAATGGAATTATTTTCTTAATCCCTCTTTCTGCTCCTTCCCCTAGTTCATTTTATGCATAGAGTAACTTCCACTTTTGCAGAATATTCCATAGACATTAAAAAAATTTTAATGTAAATCATTATGTAAGAGTGGGTAAGAGTACCAAAAACTCTTTTTTAAGGCAATAACAATGTCATTGCTATATAAGATTTTGAAGCATTTTAGAAAATGACAAAACTACATGATACAGAGTTGAAAATTTGATAAATTCAGACAGATTTAAATCACTTTAGTAGATGTTTCAGAATATTTTTTAAAGAAAGACTGAATATATTTACAGCCTGAAGATTTAACCAAGTATTATAATAATGAAAAAAGAAATAATTATTGAAGGTACTTGTGGGTAATTGAATGCCAGTTAAAAAATATATTAACCTGAATTCATTCCTTATCCTATACGCTAAGCTAATTTTCAGAGGGATAAAAGAGTTAAATACTTTTTTCAGAGCTTGCAAAATCTAGAAGCTAGTGGAATAGTTTATTCATGCCAGCTTTGGATGGAAGATGTATTTTTGTAAATCAAAACATAGTAGAAGAAATACTGAAACAAAAAGAAAACGATAAATGAAAACTTAGTAACTGAATATATAGTAGCAACTAACTTTTACATAATGCTCAACAGCAAACAATGTTTATGTACTACTTCTGTAGATCTTCTCCTGGGACCAGTAAACAGATGTAGCCACCATTTTGGTGGGGCAAAGCAGAAAATACAGAAGTAAATAAATAAAACACATAATTTTAGAAACTGCTGACTGCTGTGAAGACAATGACAAATCCCCAGAGAGTGACTATGTATGGGGAGCGGCTTTTTAAAATTTTTTAAAAAAATGTTTATTTCTTTTAGAGCATGAGCAGGGGAGGAGCAGAGAGAGTGGGAGACACAGAATCCGAAGCAAGATCCAGGCTCTGAGCTGTCTGCACAGAGCCTGATGCAGGGCTCGAAATCATGAGTTGTGAGATCATGATCTGAGCCAAAGTTGGATCCTTAACCAACTGAGCCACCCAGGCATGAGGAGGGGCTATTTTAGATATAGAGTGGTCAGTGAGAAAGTGACATTTGAACTGAGATATGAATTACAAAACATATTAAGGCTTGAACTGTGCTGTGGGTATCCTGGACATGAGATACAATGGTCCCTTTCCAGTTGATAACATACTTTTTTATTAAGAAATTTTTAAATGTTTGTTTATTTTTGAGAGACAGAGAGACAGTGGGGGAGGGGCAGAGAGAGAGGAAAACACAGAATCTGAAGCAGGCTCCAGGCTCTGAGCTGTCCACACAGAACCCAACTCAGGGCTTGACCTCTGGAACCTCGAGATCATGACCTGAGCCAAAGTCAGATGCTTAACCGACTGAGCCACCCAGAAGCCCCCCTTTTTTTGTTTGTTTTATATGCAATTCCCAGGTGGATAGTAGTGCCCTCTTACTGAGTCGTGGTTTTGGAAAGGTTGGCTGAGACACCTTGGAAGGTAGGCTCTTAAAGGAGGAAGACTTACTTGTTGCTTTGAGCCTTGGTTCCTTCCTCTATTTCCATCCTCACATGTTGCTGCTTTGTCTGACTGCCAGGGTCTCAGTACTCTGGCCCTCCTTTGTATTGCATTTCCAAGACAGGACTTCATACTGACTTTTTGCCTCAAAGGCTGGACTCTCCTCTGGGCTGCATCAAGTGTGAACTGCCTAATCAATGACTTTCTTGTAAGTCTTCACCCATTGGCCTTTTGGGAATGGCTCCTTTTCTGAGGAAGATGTAATGTATTCTAATTCACTGCTGATTGGTAAACACTATTTAACCCTTTCTCTGGCTCTTCCTTGTGTTCTAACATCTGGGTAGTATACAAGCCCTCTCACAATTTCCTCCCTGTTTATTTCTCTATAGTCTACCTTCTTGCCCTTTCCCTCATGCTAAAGTCTTGCTAAAGTACAGTATCCTGTCTATTTAAAGTGCCACTCTTTCTTTGCATTTGAAGTACCCTGTGCCTAGAGTGTCTTTCCTCTCCTTGTCTGCCTTAAAAACAGTAATCATTATTTTGGACAGGTTTCATTTCCTTTGTAAAGGCTCTTTTGGCCTCCCCAGGGAGTGAGGAATATTTCTTTGATTTGTAAAATGCTACAGAATTACAAAAAAATCTGTATAGCATTTATGACACAGACATGTTTATTTACATCTCTTCTTCACCATTCCTGCCCCTATCTATTTCCATCCCTAAAGTGTAAACACCAAAGTTAGGAACTGTGCTCCTTTATTTCTTCATTTTTGTATTATTAAGCCTTGCCACAGAGCCTGTTACAGACTGCATACTTAATATATGTTTGCTTGAAGTAGTATATGAACAAAATGTTACAAAAACGTATTAGAACATGAACCCCAGGCGTCCAGCCTTGGCATTTTAGCAAATTTGCTAGATACACAGTAATCTGATTTTCCCTTCACTATGTTCATTCTTATATATATATATTTTCAATATATATACTTATTGGGCCCTTACTGTGGGCAGGTATTTACAGGAAGTCCGGCCTCAGATAAGACAAAGAAGCAGGAAGACTCTCTACCAGAAGGAGGGTGGTTCCTTTGTGCAGGTGGTCAGCAGGATCTTTATAAAGCAACTGTCAGGGATCTGGCTCTCGAAGGAGAGGGGCTTAGGACAGGACTGAAAATGAAAATGATACTGCTTTTTAAAGCCATTCAGATTGAACCTAAGGACGCTCCCAGAGTTATATATCTGTTAGCCTGATAAATCACTTCCACTTTTGAGCAAACATCACATTCCCTTGACCATATTTCTATAGGGTTACTGATTCCAATGGTGCATAATGTATAAAAGTGGCAGGAAATGCCTAGGGAAGCGACAGAAATGTGAAAGAGTTTGTTGAAATGCTCATCATTCACTTCTTCTCCTGGGAGGAGGAGAAATGGACTCTGGCTGGATTATAGGGAAGTGGAAACCCATAAAAAGGGAACAGGAGGCCAATTACGCTGCTTCTGTCACTGAGCCCTGCTGCTCTGATTTGGCTCATAAATAGGCTTTCTGGAACTAGTATAGATGTAAATATTTGAGTGAAATGCTGTTTATTTTTAAAAAACAGGGTGTAATAACCTGTTTTATTTAAACTTAAAAGATAATCTAAGCTTTTTGTTTGTTTATGATCATTAAAAACAGACATGCTGAATTTAGAGTGGCTTTGTTAGATCTATGGAATTGCTTTTTACTGAAAATGGCCTAAACTTTTTGGCTTGGTCAGCACATCAACCTCACTGATGTGAGCCTTGTACAAAGGAGTGTCCAGGAAACAAGCTGGGTCTGTAGACAGAAGACTATGAAGGTATGGAGAAGATAGAAGGTATGTAACAACTTCTCTGAGTCTCAGATTCCTCATCCCTATGAAAGGAGGGTCATTATGTTTAACTGTCTTGTAAGAACATTTAAATGAAAGGCTTATGTTGGTAGATGGTGATTCAAGATGTCAATTGCCTGAGATCCCAGATCTTGTGTTCAGGGCTATCCAGTGTCAGACAGAGGACAAAGCCAAATGAATGCTTGATGGATGGGATGCTTACAATCATGGGCTGAAGTTTGGTCCCAAGTTCCAATACATACCTTTCTCCTGGTGAGCTGAACTGAACCTGATAGAGCCATGAGGAATCCTTCCATCAGCTGAGGCATATCAAAGGTCTTTTCCAGAAACAGGTGAAGGAGCCTTTAGTCCTCTCTCCCATCATTCAATAGCTTGACCTTTTTGGCTATTGAGATTTTATATAAGTTAAAAAAAATTACTCTGAGGAAAGGAGGAGAGATCAAGATCTCCCCTAAGATCTGGAGCAAAGCCATTATAGGAAAAAACTAATATTTGTGAGTACCCACTCTGTGTCAAGCTTTGTGTGAAGCGTAATCTCATTTACTCTTCACACTTATTCTGTAAGGTAGTTGTTATCATGTCTACTTTACAACTAAGGAAGGAGACTTGTAGAAGTGAGATGGCAAGTCTTCTAGCTGTCTGTCCAAAGCCTTCTAGCTAACAGGTGACACAGCCCAGATTTGAACTGTCACTTAAGTCTAGAACCCAAGTATGTAACCAGTCTACCTACTACTTCAGACTGTGTGGAAAGGGTCCAGTTGTGCCATCACGTTTGTATTTCCATACGTTTGCGCTGGGAAAAACACCTCCAACCTTTTTACAGTCGAAGGATGAATAAAAATGTCCAGCATCATCCTTAAGACCTCCTAAGGCCAATAAAGCTGTGTTATTAAAGTGACAGGGAACCTTTTTATCCAGTAGAGGAAAATATCGCCATGAGAGCATTGGAGCAGAGGAAAGCCTCATCCCTCTTGTTGCCTCTGTGATGACAGGCATTATATTCCAGGTGCACGAGAGATAACACGGTTGCCTCACCATGTAATTATCATTGTTTCTGTTGGTTTTATCATAAGCAGTAATTATCACTAAGTAACATATGGCATTTGGTAGTAACTTGGAAAACAGGCTGTCACTTTGGCTTTATAATTTGGGGTGGATGTTGACGGTATTATGTCATGAATCCTGTACTGCCAGTTGTTGCTTCTCCTGTGAGACTCCCAAGGGTGCTATATACACAGGGGACAATAGCAGATTGAGAAGCAAAGTACCACTTTGTCATTAGCTGTGTAAGTACCTGCTTCCCTAATATAAATGTCTGCTAAAAGTTAGGTAAGGAGGTTTGGCTCCGGCATGAGACCTGAACAAAGCTCTTATCGCCCCTTGGGCTTAGATGCATGGCCTTCTGAGTGGTGTAGACTCTGGCTAAACTTAGCTAATGTACTGAATATGTGGAGACAGTGAGAGAGAAAACCAGAACCCCCTGAGAGGCCAGACCTTGCCTATGCTTTTTCCCACATAGATAGAGAAAGCAGCCCAGTGCTGGGTTGCTACTTTATTAACATATAGTGGCCCTTATTGGTTTCTGGTACTTTGAACAATTATATTAGCTATTCCACTCATGGAGAGGAAGGTACGGTAATATGGCTGGGGAGGGGAAGAAGCCTCTACAGTGTGTGGAAGGAGAGCTGCCTGGATACCAACTTGAAACTCCCTTCATCATTTCTTTTCAGAAATTGTAGCACAGTGTGCATAGCTCCGTTTTCCACAACTCCTTAGCCTTGAATGAATTACTTTAGGTCTCTAGATTTCAGAGGGCTAGCTACAATTGTTTTCTGCCCTAGATGTGAACACTACCAGCTGCAATGTTGTACATAGTTTAAATTATGTAAATTTCTATTTTCTAGTAAAGTATTACTTAGATATTTTGAACTCCTTTTTAATTTTATCAACAGCATGAAACAATTGTCTTCTTTGAGAGTCCTTTTTTTTTTTCTTTTCCTCCACAAAGGATCAAAAACTGCTGTCCTTTCATACAGTTACATGTATGTAACTGTTTCATTTAGTTACAACTGAATTTTTAATCTATGAATGTTAAAATTTGCTGTATTATTCTAAATTTAAAAAATATTGAAGAATTAAGATTTGTATTTTGGAGTTAGTCAGACATGGGTTTGAGTCCCTGGCTGTGCCGTTTAGCAGTTGATTGAACTTGGTCAAATTTCTTAAAGTACTAACCATGGATTTCTAATTTGTGAAATGAGAATAGTAACAGGATCTACTACTTAATGTTATTATAATATTATTAGTTAATATATTAGATGTTTATAACAATGTAAGATACGTAGAGCTTTTAGCATCTAGTTAGCATTTAATTATGATTAGCTAATATTATCATCTTAATTATACTCATTTAATTTTCTGGGTGCTGGCAGTGGCTACCGAGGATTGATATGAATGATTAACCCCTGGTGCAAGCAATAAAAGCATGCCTTCTAAGAATATGCAAACAACAATAAAACTGACTGAAGTTGTCTACTTTTTATTGTTGTTAAGGGCCAGCAATTCTAATCAATGTCAGTGACCTATTCCTTTCCTCCAGGACAGACCACTTCTGTCCCTATTTCTTCCTTGGTACCTACTGGGGTTGGATGCCTTCATGGTCTGGTTAATCTCCAGGTTCTTGAATTTTAGCTGTACTTACTGCAGTATATTTTATTTTTCACTGATCTGGAGAGATGGCTACCTCACTGTGGTGTGAATCTTCCATTTTGTATTCCTCCTTTTTTTCCATCTGGTATTTCCATCAGATATAGGCAGTTATAGAGCTTCCATAAGAAATGGGAGTTTTGCTTCAGTTTCTCAGTGGCCAAAAAAAATTCTTCCTTTAGGTCCATGATTATTTTTGAATCCTAGAACTCTGACTCTTCTCTGTCATTAGATCTGTTGGCTCTACTATATGAAGTATATCCAAAATCTGTTCTCTTCTCACCATTTCGACTGATACTAAACTCCTCCTTCGGGAATACTGTGTTAACCTTTTAACTAGTCTCCCTCTGTACACTGGTACTTCTGCCTGTAGTACATTTTCCAATTAGAAGCCAGAATTTAAATTTAAACTGTAAGTTGATTTACGTAACTATTTTGCTCAACACCACTCCAGGGGATTTTTGTCATATCTACAATAAAATGCAAACTCCACCATGTCTTACAAGGCTCTGTATGACTGGCTCTTGGCAGATTATCTTTGACCTCTACCTGCTAGTACTCTTCTCTTGTTCATTTTGCTCCATCCACCCATGCTTTCTTGAGCATGTCAAGGTTGCTTCTGCCTTAGGGTTTTGTAACTTATTTTATCTTTGCTTAAAATACTCTATACCTACATGCATGGCTTACTTCCTTACATTATTTGTGTCTGATCACATTTCTGCCTCTGAGAAAGGACCTTGTATACCACCCTATGTTCAATGGCAACCCATTTATAGAAAATGCTATTGGACCCCGCTCACATCTTCTCCGCCTACCTGAGAAATCTGCAGATTTGGGGGCACCTGGGTGGCTGAGTTGGTTAAGTGTCAGACTTTGGCTCAGGTCATGATCTCATGGTTCATGAGTTTGAGCCCCGTGTTGGGCTCTGTGCTGACAGCTCAGAGCCTGGAGCCCGTTTCAGAATCTGTGACTCCCTTTCTTTCTGCTACTCTCCCACTCATGCTCTGTTTCTTTCAAAAAATAAATAAACGTTAAAATATTTTTTAAAAATACTGTATTATGTTATCTATAAACTTTATCTCCTTTAATAATTGCAGTTTCTCTGTAAGGTAGGTTTTATTATCTATATAAATGGAAATTAAAGCTGCTGGTCACAAAGTTTATATGTACCACCCCCCCCACCCCCCCACTCCCATCCCCATGTCTGACCTGAAAGCCAGTACTTTACTTTGTGTGCCTTACCTTCTAGGCCGTTTTTACAGTTATCAGTTGTAACTTTTAGTTTTGTGTTAAAGCCACTTCTAAAGTTTAAATTGTACAAAATGAAGAGAGATGGTATATATCAGGTCTCAGGCATTTTCCCCAAGTGCAAGAAAATAACTGTTATGAGAAAGGACAATTCTATGAAATAGTGTTACAAAGATGTATGTAAAACAGATGAATTTTTGTCTGGGTTATGCTCTATTGCTTTGATAGGAAAGTGAAAAGCAAGGAAAATAACTGTTGGGAATGTTGCAACAGATTGATATATTAATAATTCTAGTTATCATATATCATGACAGTGTCAAATGTGTCTAATTACTACATTTGTAATAGCAGGATAATTGGGAAAATTTTACATTACTTGTGAAGTCAAGACAGAGTGCTCTAGAATTCACTCTTAAAGTAAAAATTGCTTCAAGCAAATAATTTTAAATCTCAGGAATGACACAGGGAATTGTTCTCATTTTTCTCTTTGTAATTAAAATAGGGTATTTACTTAAATATGGACTTATGGAAGAAAAGTGATATTTTAAATGAATAATATTTCTTTTTTACATATTGAACATTGCTTAAAGAGAATGCTAAACAAATTTAAATAAAAGTTTCTGGTTTCCTGCCTATCTCATTGTAAGTTAGCAGAAGACAGAATTATTTCAGAGATTCAGAACAAGTAAGTATTTCAGTAAAGAAACAAAAGAAGCTCAATGCCATTCTTGTCCTTGTCTGGGAGATCAGTATAGAATGGTTGAAAGAGATATTGGACCAGAAATCAGAGACCCATTGTTGCCTCTGATTTGACATTAATAAGTACAATCTTGAATGTGTCTCCTAAAATTACTTGGTTTGATTTCTTCCCTTAAGATTGAACTAGATGCTTTTTATAGGCTCTTACATTTTTGACATTCTGTGACTTTATAACGATGTTAAAGAAATGCATTAAATTGATTGTTGATTTTAGTGGTGTCATATAGGGAAAGTTGGCAGTCTGAAAATAGTGTGAAGTAATGCGAGAGGCAGCCATGATCTGGAATGATTCACGAAATTAGAATTTTGAGTTGTAACTTTAGTTTGGACTGTGCCCCTCTAACTGCCTGTGTGAGAACAATGTGGGCCTTGGAGTTGGAAAGACCAGATTCAAATCCCAGCTCTGACACTTAACAGCTATTTGACCTCAATTAATTTATTTCTTATCCTCAATTCCTCATTTCTATAGTGGATATGGTAATGTGTTCATCAAACCGAGGGAGTATTATGTGAATATTGTAAGATGAATTTTTGACAGTGTTTTGTAGAAGTGAAAACCACCATACTGATGTAAGAAATCAGTATTGATTAAAAGGAGCAAAGCAGGAGAAATAATAAAGCCTTTCAGGATGCTTTTGAGAGATGGTTTAAGACCTCAGACCTTGACAGGGTTTTCTTTTCTCTCATACTGGGGAGAGGACTATTCAGAAATGTGTCTCCTAATCATAAAAGTTTGACTTGGTGTTCTGTGGGGTTCATGTGGAAAATAAAAACCTTTAATGTATTTGAAAAAATATGCTGTTAGAAAACTATGTAGTCATAAAAAAAACTTTTTTGAGCAACTGTAATATGTTATGCACTCTTCCAGACTCTTTTCATATATTGTCTCATGTTATTTCCACAGTGACTCTGTAAAGTCAGTATTATCCCTTTGTTATGGATGGAAAAATAAGGTTTAGATAAGCGGAGTAACTTGACCAGGGTAATATGACTGGTAAAGGGCAGAGCCATGACTTTAACTCCTGTTTTTTAGAGATAAAACTCATTTTCTACCTTCTGCCTTATGTTGCCTCAGGAGAAAAAAAAATTATTTGTATAATTATATTGAGCTCCAACCATGTGATCAGCATTGAATTAGTCAGATACAGGATTCCTTTGACTCTCTACATAGCCTCTTTTAATGCAAGTTTTATTTTAATTTTAGAAAATATTTTTTTTTTAAGCCTTTACTTTGTAGAAGGATGGTAACACATCAGTAAATTGGTTTAAAAATCCAATGAACAAAGAAAATTGAAAATAAGCAACAAAATGAGTTTAGGGTAGTAGAGGGAAAGTTAATTTCCTACCGTGATATGTACACATATTTTAATATATACATATGGAATGTGTTTATATATGCTAGCATTTATATGCTAATTTTTGGAATGAATGATGCCGTTAACTAGAAAGAACTGAAGATTTAGAATTGATATATAGCGAGACAAGGATTGATTGGGAATTGTTAAAAAGACAACTAAATGATTTGTGGAATATTTGGCTCCACAAAACTTATTTCAAATATTGGCCATCTGTAGGACTGAAATGAAGTATACAGAGAATTATATATAAAAATATATATCAAATTCAAGAATCTGTAATGTGTTCAGCATCATGCTAAGAATTTTTATACCTATTATCTCATCTAATTCTCAAGACAGCTTTGCAATATACATCTTATAATTTTATTTTATCAGTAAGGAAAGTGAGCCTCTGAGTCCAGTCGGCTGCCATTTCCTCTCAACTACCATGAAAGTAAGTCTCAATAAATGCCATTTCTCTTTTCCAAGGAAGAGGATAAACTGCAGTTTCTTGAGCTTCATGTTCTTAAGGAGTCTTGCACCTGGTCATAATTTTATTTCTGTCACAGTTCCTACTGTCATTTGGATAACTTCACACCCATGATGGTGAGGGTCTGTCAGTGTGTTAGCAATTGTGTTTTATGACGAGTCATTCGCTACTCCATCCTCCCTGCTTCCTACCTCATTGCTCAAGCAAAGTAGCATACACATGAACAACTCTCTTTAAGAAAAGAGAAAGCTATAAAAGATGCAATAGAGAACACTTCCAATTGCCGAAGAAGGATAGCAGAAATCTGGTGAGGGCAGGATTCCTGAAATCCATCAGAGCACTTACATCATTTTACCATGTAAGCAAGTATTTGCTTCTCAGACTGTCTTCCTTCCTCCTTCTCTGGGGGCTACTCAGAGACAAGGATAAGAAAGTGTGTACTCTTTGTTACCATAGACTCCTTTTAACAGTACCTAAATGTAGCCTCAACAACTAATTCATGTAAGATGAAGACAACAATCTTATAAGTTGTCTGACATCCCGTTCTGAAGCTTGACCCTATAATTTCTCAGGTGAACTTTATCCTACCATTGTAGACATGTGAGTGTCTTTATCTTACTTTAAAAAATATTGCCATCCTCATTATGCATAGTGCTTATTGTCTTCTGGTTGTATCTCCCCATTCTTCCCATGGGATATTTACTCTTAAACTCTTAGCAGAACTCTGGTCCTTCTACCTTGATACCATTTTCTCCTTTAATCCTCTTGGGCGGGGCTGGCTATTCTCTTCTATCTTGTGCCTGAAAGGTCCTGGAGGTCCTGTCAACATTATTTCCTTTTCCTATTGTCATGTACAAACCATTGCTCTATCCTAACACCTTTTGTAAAACAGGTCTACCTAGGAAGCTCATGGTTCTTGGTTATGTCTATATATAGCTCTGGGTGGCTCCCTTTTCTTAACCTCTTGTTTACTTCCTCATAGTCATCAAAGACTTTTGTTCCTGGCCATTATTTTCATTTCTTTTTCAACTGTTACCGGTCTAGAAAATTTCAGTGTCCAGGTGAATGATCTGTATTAGCTTCCCATCTTCCTGATCTCATGGGCTCTAGTAATTTTCTCCTTTATTCCAGCTGTTTAACTACCAAGGTCATATAGTAGTTATTGCAGTTACCACTTTAACTCCTGAAATGTTAAACTACAATAATGTTCTCTGATCCCAACAGCTCTTCATACCCTCTTTGAAGTAGCAGTTTCTTTCCTTTGCCTTTTCTTCCAGTATTCTCCCCTTCACAACTTCACTTCTTTCTTTATTCAACTCAGACCACTAGTGCATCTCTCCAGCCACTGGCTCTCTTTTCAATGTGATTTATACTTCTTTCCCTTTTGTTCCTATGGAATCCACCCTGGATATACCACAGGCACTTAAAATACAAACCTCTGAAATTTAACTCATTTTTTTTTGTCGTCAAACTCCTTCCGTGTTCTTTCCTTTTGATGAGCTGCACCACATAAGCTAGAAACTTTGGTGAGGTAATCTCTTTATCTTCATAGCTTTCCTATCCAAAAAGTATCAAGACAATGCCTCTTACATTCCTTGCATTTTCATCATTCTCTCATTCTTTTTAATGTTTATTTACTTTTGAGAGACAGAGAGATGGAGCACAAGTGGGAGAGGGGCAGAGAGAGAAGGAGACACAGAATCCAAAGCAGGCTCCAGGCTCTAAGTGGTCAGCCTAGAGCCTGACATGGGGCTCGAACTCAAGAACTGTGAGATCATGAACTGAGCTGAAGTTGAATGCTTAACCACTTAATTGACTGAGCCACCCGGGTGCCCCACCCCTTATTTTTATTTTAATATTGATTGTCATCACCTTTTGTCTGTCTGTTACATGGTATTGTTTTTTAAGTAGTCTCCATGTCCAGTGTAGAGCCCAATGTGGGGCTTGAACTCATGACCCTGAGGGCAAGACCTGAACTGAGTTCAAGAGTTGGACACTCAACAGGCTGAGACATCCTGGCACCCCTGTTAAATATTATTTTAAATTCTCTTTTGTAGAAGCCTAGCTTTATTTCTTGATTCTTTTCTTCCTTGAGCTCCCTGTGGCATTTGGACCCGCTGACTCCACCTCTTTATTCTGTAAACTCTTTTGTTTTTTCTTGGTTCTTAAGAAATCACTTTACCTTGGTTTCCTTTTGAAACCTACCTAGATGACCTTTGACCTTTATCTTCTGGGGTTTTTTCTTTCTGACCATTCTGGTGTATCTTAAATGTTAGTTCTTAGTACTCTGTTCATAGCTCTTTTTCTCTTCTCACTGTATCTACCCTCTTTGAACAAAGCTATTCATTCATATCATTTCATCAGCCATCCAAATATGATTGATCCTTATTCTGTATGTCTTAGTTGGCCCTTTCTTCTGAGATACTATCTTATGTATCTGGCTCTTCACTTCCCTTCTACATATGGATGTTTCATCGACTCTCAAGCCCATCATCAAAGATAGATTTTGATGTCCTTTCCCATAATATTTTCCTCATTTATTCTCTATCACAGTTATTGCTATCCAAGCCATCAAAGCAGAAAACTTTCTCTTTGTTACCCTTCCCATATAGACAAGTTTAAAACCCTGTATTCTTGACAGGTATGAGGTATCATCTATCCATTTTCACTGATATTATCATAGTTCAGGCTCTTAATAAGAACTCCTATCTAGTTGTATCATGTGTGCTCCTCTTGTCCCCTAAAGTTTTGTGTGGGAGCCCAACAGTGACCACAGGAAAGCGTGGTTAGGGACGCGGGGATGTGCCTACACACGGGGCTCCCTGCCTGGGCAAAGCATGCCTGCAAACAGGGTGCTCTGCCAGGAGGCCTGCACACAATATCCAAGTTTAATGGTCTGCTCGCAAACGAGGGAACATGCCCTCCTTAGAAAAAAGGAGGTGGCTGGAATTGTGAGCAGGCCTCTTAGTAAACATGTTGTGGTCGCTTCCTCCCTTTGCTCCCACCTGTCCTTGAAATGTGTTTGGCTACTGGCCCTTAATTGGTAAAGGAATGCATCTTGTAGATTTCAGTTTGTATCCAGTTACCGGGTATAAAATAAACCGCAAGAGGGGCTTGCGTAGAATTGTTCCTCCGGCTGGAGTTGTGTCCCTGTCTGTCTTTTGTGTGTGTCTTGTCTTTTGTGTCATTTCGTCCGCAACATTTTGTTCCCTAGTACTGTTTGAAATTCATAGGACAAAAGAGCCTCTATGCCCTTTGATCCACATACAGCCCCCTGTAATCCTTTGTCCTCCCTGTTAATACATATACCTTTCCAGGATTTGGTGTGTCACTAGTTTTCTGAAGTCTTTCTGTATCTTCACCTAAAACTATTTCTTGCACTGTGTACCTCTTTCTAGTATGATAATGAAAGCAAAAGAAACATAATGTATTATCTCATTTATTTATAGGTCAGTTTCTTTTACTGGACCAGAAATTCCTGAGGATGTAGCCATGCCTTATTCATCTCTGTATCTCCTTGCCTAGGACAATAGGCAGCTCAATAAATGCATGATAAACTTTTAAAACTAATGGAATAGATGCTGTTTTTGAATATTAGATTTTTCAATTTGCCTAATACAACATAGATCACTAAAATTGCATTTAACACATGTTTACATTTTCATCCAAATCTCTGTAGCTTTTAATAAAGTCTCATCTTCTGAATAAATAAAATCCTATTTAAAATTATTATAGTTTCATGATCTGTGAGCAGATTCCTTCAATCCCAGGTGTGCTCCTTGGCAAATGCATGGTTTTGCATGTATTACCTAATCTCTTCTAATACTAAGAGGAAATTGGGAAGAAATTGATATGTAATATATTATACTCTTTTTCTCATGTAAGTATAGTTTGTTTAACTAGTCTACCAAGAGGAAGTTTTATGTAATTTATAACACTAAGTTTAAGAAGAAGTCTCTATTATTTCTATACTGGTCAGTCTGGCCATATGGCAGTTACTACATTGTATGCAAGTGTAGTGGATGAGTCAGAAGAAACGAGTGTGAGTTCTCCAGCTGCTGTTCACTGGTTTTGTGACCTTGCACAAGCAACATAAATGTCCTGAGTCCTAATTTCTGTGTTTGGTTGTTTCATAGGGTATTGGGGACATCATGTATATGAAGTCCCACAAACTGCAGGACAATGCTCAGTGAAAAAGCAGCATGAATGGAAAGCTTATGGGGTTGGAGCCAACAGGCCAGTTTCACATTTTGATTTGGACACTTTTATGTGATTTGGGGTGTATTGGTTAACATCCTAGAACATTACTTTCCTCATTTGTAACATGGGAATAATAACATCTACCTTCTCTAATTGTGGAGAAGATTAAAGGCAGCAGTGCATTTATGGAATTTTGAATAGTCATTGCTTCTATAAGTGGTGGCTAGTAGGAGTGAAAACATCCAGTTTTTGCAGTCCATCCTGTCTACATGTCTCATAAGATGTAGACTGATCACCAACCAGTCAGCATGAGTCTCTAATATGGGTTAAGCCTGAGGAGCCTCTGTAAAATTAGGTTTATTAGAATTTAATGCTCCTGGAGCTGCCCACATTGCTTAAAAATGAACACATGCAAAATATTTACTGTGCCTGAAATTCTCACATGATAGTAATGATTATTATTATAATTTCCTCTTATTACTTGGAGCCAGATATTATAATAGGTGCTTTGTTTACCTTATTCTCTTTAAACTTCATATCAGTTCTGTAAGGTGGGGATAATGATCCTCTCCATTCAAAGATGATGAAACTTAGTTACAGAAATGACAAGCTTCATTTACAGGCTAGGAAGAGGCAAGATCATGAATGAATTGAGGGTTTCTGATAATAAGCCCAGTGATTTTTCTGCTAGACAAGAGTGACTGGTAGGTCAAACTCGCTCTAGCACTTTGGCTATTTTTTCAAAATCAACAGGACTGCTGAGTTAATAAATGTAGTTTGACAAATGCTAGTTATAATATGTTTCCAAGTCACTGATCCTAGCAGGAGTCCTTATCTTTGATTAAGGCCCAGCCCTGACACAGGCATGATCCTAGACCTGGATCAGGATATGAACATCTGGGGCTTTATACATTTGGCTTATTTTCCATCTTTCCATTTTGGGAGTGCCATCTCACACAGTCGCTGTAGCTGATATGTTACTTTGTTCAACATTTATGACATTCCATTAATGTCCCTTGAAGTTGTGATAAGTGCTGAGGATAACAGGATGAAAATCCAGGTTGTCCTTAAGGAACTGAGTCAAATAGAGTAAAATAAAGACAATTACAATTTATTGTGGTTTTTGAAGTCAGCAGCATCATAATGGTACTCTGTGAGCACAGGGAAGGGCCATGGAAGGTTTCTAATGAAAGATGAGCATTTCCTTGAATACTTGAAGAACAAAGTAATTAGGGGATGGAAACAAGAGGGAAGGGGAAAAAAGAATGCACCTGCAAAGACATAGAGATATTTAACATTAGCTTCTACTCACAATAGTGAAAAATTTGGGGCAGGGCTGGAACTTAGGTGAGGGAGGAGTCTGGGAGGACTGGCAAAGGACCAGCTCACAGTGGATATTATCAGTCATAGTAAGTTAACTGGAATTCATGTTGGGGGAAAGAAGGCATCATTGACACATTTTAAGCATAAAATGAAAGGATGAGAGTAGCAATTCAGATGGATCCATGTGGCAGAGTATTGTGGATAGATTGGAGGGACAGGTCTGGAGGAGGGATACTAGGTAGGAGCAATCTCGGTTGGAAATATGGAAGGCCTGGTTTCAGGTGGTGGCAAGGGGTTGGAGAGAAATGAAGGATGCAGTCATTCTAGGAGGCTCAATTGGCCTAACTTAGTGATTTGGTGAGATGTGGCGTGGAGGACAAGGGGATATCCAAGAGGCTTCGTAGATTTTTGTCCTCTGTCATAGAGACGATGATGGTCTCAGTTCCTGAAGCAGAGAATACTCAGTAGGGGCAGATTTCAGGTAAGATGAGGACCACCCAGGACGTTATCAGAACCCCCATGCCTGGCCTTTTCATCATTAGACCATCCCTACTTCCACTGCCATGGTTCTAGTTATTGTCCTCATCACTTCGTGTCTAGGTTACTGCAGCAGCCTCTGGGCTAGTTTCTAAACTCTGATGTCCCTGAATACAACCCTGATAGGCTACTTTTATAAGCTTTTGGTATCTCCAAGGTGCTTAGAGAAACCTGGAATTCAGACTTTCCATAATCTCATTCAAGTTGACCTCTCTAGGTTTGCTCTCCACCCCTTCCTCCAAGCAGCAGACTGATCTGCTATAGTTGGAGGACTAGACACCAACTGAAGTAACCTGAGAAGGGTGTGTGTGTGTATGTGTGTGTGTGTGTGTGTGTGTGTGTGTGGGTGCGCGCGCGCGCGCGCACATGCATGCATTCTTTTTTTGTTAGAAAATTAGAAAAAGAACAGTGTCTATTTGAGAAGCTAAAAAGGTATTGCGAATAAGGCAGGCAGTGTCCATTTTGGACTTAGAGGTATAAAAGGGGGGAAATGTAGGTGACAAGGAGGAGGAAAGGCATAGCTGGCTGGAACGACAGAATGAGCACAGACACGGAGACTGGGAGTGTGAAAATAGGGAGGCCCAAGCAAGTGGCAGGTAACAAACTGGCCTGTGGGGGAGAAAAGAATGATCAGGGTAAAATTTTAGGCTCACAAAGGGGCCAGTCTTTGCTTTGTAATCCAGTAGCACAGTTGTAAAACATGAATATTTACAGAGAATTCTGTGTATATAATATCATGTCTGAAAAATCAGTAGAAAATATTGAAAAAATATAATGAGAAAATAGTAAAATATTTTCAGGATAAAGCCTTACATTTTCACACTGCTTTACAGATACTACACCATTTCACTGAGGCCCAGAAAGAGAGCAGTACTTTGCCAAGGTTGGACTCAACCATGGGTCTTTTGGCCCCAATTCCAGGTGTTTTTCCACTATAATCTAGCTGTCTCTTGTAACATGATTTAATGTCTAAACAATCATATACTCTTGTTGGGTAAACCAGACTACATGTGTGGCTTAGATGCATTGTGATTAATTTCCTGAGGATTTTGTTAAGCATCTCTTTATTGATTTCCTTCAGCTGAGAAAAAGCCAATAAAGAGGAAATAAAAAATATTGCCCCAAACTGCAGCTATAAAGGTTCACAAATATGGGCAGACAGCTTAACACAACTAGAGAGGCAACACGAGACTTCATTATGGTTTTCCTCACAAACTGGAATGGAATGAAATGACTTAGGGGCACCTTGATGCCCGTGTTTGAAAACTGCTTTAAGTCTCATAAGTGTACCATTTGTTTTGGAATAACTCTTTTTCCTAATCCTCTGGTCTCTCAATCCTCTTTGAAGTGAAATATTCTGTTTCATGATGATTGTGTTGAGAACATATATTTTTAGCACTTACACAAGAAATCAATGCTATGTTTGAAACAGAGTGCCAGGAGAAAATAGCTCATGCCAAGTCATTGGGATTTTATTGTACACTAATATGGGGTAGATGGAACTTGATTTTTTTGGGTACTTTTGAAAGGGAATTATCTCAAATTATGGGAATTTGCATGGAAAAAACTAAGACTTTGTATAATGCCAGGACCTATATATCAGCCATAGAAAAGACTATGCCCGAGGGTCTTTCCTGGACCCAGAGAGCCACATCAGATCATTGCATTGGTAAAGATATCCAGGTGTCTGTATGAAGTTTGCCAAGACCAGAGAGGATAAAGAAAAAGCAGAGACAGAATTGTGGGTATGAGTGACAACATTTTCTGCATTTAGTAACTACTATGGTAACTACCTCAGTAACTACTACAATGACTCTTGGGTTAAGCACTGTTTATACTACCTCTCAGAACAGCTATTTTATTATCTTTATTATCACTTGTTCAGTCTATTTTTTTATGAGATTGTAAGCTGTAAAAGTGGTGGCCATGGTTTCCTTGTTTTTTTTTTGTTTTTTTTTTTTTTTTAAGAGAGAGAGAACGTGCAAGCAAGCAGGGGAGAAAGGCAGAGGGAGAGAGAGAATCTCAAGCAGGTTCCATGCTCAGTGATGAGCGCAATGTGGGGCTTAATTTCACGATCCTGGGCTCACGATCTAGGGTGAAATCAAGAGTTGGATGCTCAGCAAACTCAACCACCCAAGCACCCCTTAAAATAAAATCTTAAGTGATCTCTATACCCAACATGAAACTTGAACCCACAACCCTGAGATCAAGATTTGCACGCTCCACCAGCTTGAGAGAACCAGGTGCCCTCTCGTTCTTTTTATACCTCTAGTGCCTAGCATAGTATCTGGTAAGTAGGTAGCATTCAGTAAATACTTACTTGATGAATGAAAGAACTTGGGATCTAAGGATCAGAACAACAGTAGATCGACACTCAAAGAGGAAAAAATACAGTGTACCAAATGAGTTAAAAATATCTTTATACTTCACATACTACAAAATTCATCCATTTAAAGTATAAAATTCAGGGACACCTGGGTGGCTCAGTCGGTTAAGCATCCGACTTCGGCTCAGGTCACGATCTCCCGGTTTGTGGGTTTGAGGCCCACGTCGGGCTCTGTGCTGACAGCTAGCTCAGAGCCTGGAGCCTGTTTCAGATTCTGTATCTCCTTCTTTCTCTGACCCTCCCCTGCTCACGCTGTCTCTCTCTCTCTCAGAAATAAATAAAAAACATTAAAAAGAAAAAAGTTTAAAGTATAAAATTCAGTGGTTTTTGGTGTATTCACACAGTCATGCAGCCATTACACAACCTAAGTTTAGAATCAATCCCTCATAAAACTCCATCATCATTAGCAGTCACTCCTTATGCCCCATTCCCCCAGTACACATACTCCTGCCCTAGGAAACCACTAATATAATTTAATTTTGGCTTCTATCTATCTATCTATCTATCTATCATCTATCTATCTATCCATCTATCTATCTATCTATCTATCTATCTATCTATCTATCTATAAATAAAGAGTTGTGTCTTTCTGGAGCAGTGGATTGTCTTAAAGGAACTCCTTAATATCCTCATGAAGGATAAGAAGGGCTTGAAGCAGGTATTTTATCTAGAGCAGTCTGTTGAGATGCTGCTGCTATTGGTCAGATGGTAAAGGAGAATCATCCCAGAAGGATTACAAAGGTTCAGAATGGATGCGTTTTGTGGGCTGAGGGAAGTTGGTTGCTGCTGAGAAGAATCTTAAACCCACTTTAGGCTTATTCAAAGGCCCAGTACCACTGAGTCTGAAAGCTCAGGCAGAATTCATAAGAACTGAAGTTGAGAATAGGAGACCACAAAAGTGTGCTCTGATTTTAGGATTCAAACCTTTTTTTCTGCTCTCTGAAGATCTACTCTAGGTGGCTTGTGACCCCTAGTTGTTCCAAGGAAGGCAGTCAGGATTTGTGGGAAGAATCTTGACATTTTCATAGAGTTGATAGTGCATCTTGAATGTTTTAGGAACATTTGAATTGATGGAGAATCCAAGAGAAAATAATATTTGTCAACCTACCTTGAGCCAAATATTAGTCTAGGCACTGGGCACAGCCTTGAATAAAACAGAAAAGAAACAAAACAAAACTGTTGTCAAAAATTTTATATAGTGACCAGGGGAGGCCTTTACTGAGCAGGTGGTGATTGAGTAAAGGCCTGAGTAGGTGAGAAAGGGAGCTCTCTGAATGGTGGAGGAGGAAAATACCAGGCTGAAGTGAAAAAGTCCTGGGTAGGAAGGTGTCTAAAGTGTCAAAGAACTAGCACAGAGGCTGGCATGATAGGGATGGACTGAGGGGAGAGCTGAAGGAGACAGTATAAGGGAGGTAAAATGCAAGGGGTGGCATGGGATCTTCTTGAACCTCACAATTTAATATTTTGAGATTTCCCTCTGGATAAAATGGAAACCCATGTAAGTTTTAAAATAATTTTTTAAAAAATTAAGTCTTTATTTATTTATTATTTATTTATTTTGAGGGAGAGAGAAAGAATGCACAGGAGGGGCAGAGAGAGAAACCCAAGCAGGCTCCGTGCTGTCAGCACAGAGCCCAATGTGGGGCTCGAATTCATGAATGGCAAGATGGTGACCTGAGCTGAAATCAAGAGTCTGACACCCGCCTGACTGATCTACCTAGGCACCCCAATTAAAAAAAAATTTAAAAACCCAACTTTATTGAGGAATACTGTACATGTAACTCAAATCATTTTAAGTGCACATTTTGATGAGTATAATGCTTCCCTTAAGTTTCTTGACCTCTAAGTCCCTTTGAATAGGAAGATAGAAATTCCCTGTCCTGTTGTCTTCTGGGCAATTTCTCCATCTTCTTACTTTTTCTGTGTCTTTAAGCCTATAGTGACTGGAAGGTGAAAAAGAGGGCTGATCTTCCTAGTTTTTAAAATGGCACTGAGATTAGATCTACTTCTCATAGACTCATTTCCTTTCTCCATTTTTGGATGACGGTATTACCTCCGCACTTGGTCTATCAACTTTCTGTTTTGAAGGATAGAGCTCCCTTGGTGATGGATAATCTGCCTTCCCCTAACGTCATACACTTTATTTGGCATTAAATTAGGCAACCTGCTTATATGATTTATCTTATTAAATTTCTGTTTTTCTGGCTAAGATCCATTCACTTCTTAGACTTCATTTCTATTATCACTCCTGCTAGTGGGCTCTGTTTTAAAGGTCAGTTTATGTGAAAAAGCAGTTTTGATTACTTCAAAGAAGTTACTGTATATGTGAGGATTTGTGAAAGCGCTAAGACTCCTACTGAAAGAAGGTGGGAAAGGGAGAGACAACTTAATGGATGAAAGAAGATGTTGAAATAGCCACTGTATATGCTGTTAGTGGGGAGAATATTTGGAGCAACTTTTGTGAGAGGCAATTGGCTTATATATCTCTATTTCATCTATCACTGTCTCTAGCTATATTTATAGATTCATCATGTGATCTTAGGCAAGTTAGTTAACCTCTCTGAGCCTCTGTATTTCATCTGTAGAATAAGATTGTTTCAAGATAATAAAACAGATATAAATCATTTAGAATAAGGCATGGCTCCTTTTAATCAGTAACATATTAGTCATTACAATTGTTCTTATTAATGTTACTATTATTTTGGAGGATTTAGAATAATAAAAGTCCATCAGCCCAAATGGGCAACCATGGGGTATTATTTAAATAAACTATGGGTTACTGATATAAGAATATTTTGGAGACAAAATGTTGGGTAACAAAACGTATTTTATGACGTCAGTTCCTAGTAGTTGTAGAATGTATAATTTAGACTAACCCTACAGTCGAGGACACACAGAAGATCTAGATAAAATATAAAAATAAATCTTTTTAAAGTATAGCTAAAGGACAGTGGAAAATTAACAGCCAGAAACTGCAAAGAAGTGAAGCCCTGAAAGTTGAGCCTATCCTATGGGACCACATTTCTTTGAGGGAATTTGCTTTGTCCAGGAAGCTGGACAAAGAATAGCCAACCACGTTTTTTTTTTTAAACAATGGCTTCATTTTTTTTTAAAGCAGTTTTAGGTTCATAACAAGATAGAGAGACTTCTCATATATACCCATCCCCCAGCACATGCATAGTCTCTTCCATTAACAATATCATTCACTAGATGATACATTTTTTTTATTACGAAGGCTGAACCTACATTGACACATCAAAGTCACTCAAAGTCCATATGTTACCTTAGGTTTCACTCTTGGTGTTATATATTCTGTAGGTTTGGAAAAATGTATAATGACATATATCCATCATTATAATATAAAAATTTTTTCCTACCCTAAAAATCATCCATGCTTTGTGTATATATATCTCCCCTCACCCATGCCCTGCCCAGTGGCAACCACTGAGCTTTTTATTGTCTCTGTAGTTTTTATCTTTTCTCGAGTGCCATATAGTGGGAATCATACAGTATGTAACTTTTTCAGACTGGCTTCTTTCATTAGTAACCTATATCTAAGAATTTTCCATATCTTTTCATGGCTTTATAGCTTGCTTCTTCTTAGCACTGAATAATAATTCATTGGATGTACCACAGTTTGTATATCCATTCACCTAATGAAGGACATCTTGGTTGCTTACTAGTTTGGGCAATTGTGAATATAGTTTCTGTAAACATTCATGTCAGGTTTTTATGTGGACATAAGTTTTTAACTACTTTAAGTAAACATCCAGGAATGCTATAGCTGTATCATATGTAATAGTATATTTGGCTTTGTAAGAAACCACCAATTTCTTAAAAAAGAAGCTGTACCATTTTTCATTCCTATCAACAATGAGTGAGAGTTCCTGTTGCTTTGCCTCCTTGGTAGCATTTAAGGTTATCGGTGTTCTGGATTACAGACATTCTAATGGTTGTGCGCTGGTATCTCATTGTTTCAATTTGCCTTTCCCTGATGACATGCTGTTGAGTGCTTGTTTGCCATCTGTACATCTTATTTGATGAGGTATCTGTTACAGTCTTTGGCCATCTTTTAGTTGAGTCGCTTGTTTTCTTATTGCTGAGTTTTAAGAGGTCTTTGTATATTTTGGATAATAGTCTTTTACCAGATGTGTCTTTTGGAAATAGTCTCTTCTAGTCTGTGGCTTGTCTTCTAATTCTCCTTCTATTATCTTTTACAGAGCATAACTTTTTAATTATAATAAAGTTCTGCCTATCAATTTTTTCTTTCGTGGTTTGTGTTTTTGATGTTGTATCTTAAAATGGCATCACCATATCCAAGGTCATCCAGGTTTCCTCCTTTGTTATCTCTTAGAATTTTTTTTTTTTACAGCTTTACCTTTTGCATTTTGGTATCTGATTCAGCTTGAGTTACTTTCTGTGAAGATCTATAAGATCTGTCTAGATTCTTTTTTTTTTTTTGCACGTGACTGTATAATTGTTCCAGTATCATTTGTTGAAGAGGCTATCTTTCCTCCACTGCATTGCCTTTGCTCCTTCATTAAACGTCAGTTGACTATATTTATGGGAGTCTATTTATGGGCTGTCTTTTATGTTCCACAGATTTGTCTATTTGTCTATTATTTTGCCAACAGCAAACTCTCTTGATTAGCATAGTTAATAGTAAGTTTTGAAGTTGAGTGACATCAGCACTCCAACGTTATTGTTGTTCTTCACTAAGCATTTTTTAGGGCCCTCTAGGTTCCATACTCTTATTTCTGGGCAGTAACCATAGAGCAATGGAAGGAAAACAATATTGCCTTTGAAAAACCAAGGCTAAAATCCAAGCTCTCTTACACACAATTACTTTCTTATGTTTTAGTTTCCTCATCTTTAAAATCAGAATAACAGGATATATAACACAGAGGGTTGGGACCTTTTAAATGATTCAATATTTGTGAAAATTTTTGGTCTAGTACCTAATATATTAAATTCATTTTCCTCCTTTTCACTTAAATTATTACAAAGCAACATAAGAAAAATGCAAGTTAATTAGCTTCAACTGTAACTGAAGATTGAGTAAGGGTCACCAGAATGACTTACTCACATTGACTTTTCCTTTTAAAGATAGTACATTAATTCATATCATAAATTATATATGCTTTATTTTATATAGCCACTAAAATGAGTCAAAACTGCAAACCTGTGAGGGGAAATTAAATAATGAGATCACTAATACAACATAATAAAGAAAAAGAGAGAAATGAAAACATGGAATCAGAAGAACAAATATAAATTAGTTAGGAATTAAGCCCACATATATCAGTAATTATTTTAAATATAAATGGTGTATGTATTTTATTGAAAAGATAATATTTTTAGACTGAAATTAAAATATAGATTTAACATACTCAATTTTAGCAGTCTTTAAAAGAAACATAAGAGGAAAAAATAAATAAAATTATTGAAAATTGTATATTATGCAAATACTAAGTGAAAGTGTTTTTTGTAGCCATATTAATATTGAAGAAGACTTTAAGCAAAAGTTGTAAGTGATAAATAGGGATGCTCTATAATGAGAAAAGTTTCAATTTATTATGGTGATGTAACAGTTATAAACTTGTATATATCCAATGAAGTAACTTCAAAATATTTAAGGTAAAATGGAACAAAACTAAATGAAAAAAATCTATAATCATATGGGGATATTTTCAATTCTTCTTTTGTAATTGATAGAGCAGACAGATTAAAATGATTGATCAGACAGGAAAGATTTTTTAAAAATGTTTATTTGTGAGAGTGAGAGAGAGCATGAGCAGGGAAGGTACAGAGAGAGATGGGGGGACAGAGGATCCAAAGCAGGCTTTGTGCTGACAGCAGAGAGCTGGATGCAGGGCTCAGACTCACAAACTGTGAGGTATGACCCTAGCTGAAGTCTGATGTTCATTCACTGACGCATGCAGATGCTCCCACATAGGAAAGATTTTAACCACAGTTGAATAAATATGACTTAGTTGAGTTGACATATATAGCACACTGAAGAATATGTATATATTTGGAGTGCCCATAGAACTTTACTAATATTGACCTTTTGCTGGAGTGTACAACCATTTAAAAAGGGGGCGCCTGGGTGGCTCAGTTGGTTAAGCATCCAACTTTGGCTCAGGACATGATCTCCCTGCTGGTGGGTTCGAGCCCCACATAGGGCTCTGTGCTGAAAGCTCAGAGCCTGGATCTTGCTTTGGATTCTGTGTCTCCCATTCTCTCTGCCCATCCCCCACTCACTCTTTGTCTCTCTCTCTGAAAAATCAGTAAATATTTAAGAAAATAAATAAGTAAAAAATATTTTCAGGGGCACCTGGGTAGCTCATCTGTTAAGTGTCCCACTTTGGCTCAGGTCATGATCTCTCCCAGTCCATGGGTTTGAGCCCCCTGTTGGGCTCTGTGCTGATAGCTCTGAGCCTGCTTCCAGCTCTGTGTCTATCTCTCTCTGCCTCTCCCTTGCTCACATCTCTGTGTCTGTCTCTCTCTCAAAAGTAAATGAACACTAAAAAAATACTACAAATTTATTTTGTAAAATATTACAAATATTATAAATTTATATTACAGAGAGAATGCTTTCTCTCCACAGTAGAGAGAGCTAGAAATTAGTAATAAAAGGATATCTAGAAAATAATTATATGGTGTGGAAATCAAGGAATGTTTTTCAGAATAAACTGCAATCAAAGAAGAATGGAAAGAAAAAATGTGAATTGAGTGATGATAAAAATATGAGATATCAAAACTTGTAGATTGCAGCTAATGCATGACTTGGGAAATATTAATGGCTTTAAATGCACATAATAGAAAGTAAAGTTAAAAATTATTTTAGTATTCATTTCCAGAAAATAGAAAAGGAAATCCCATTCTTGCACGTATGTTCAACAAAATCTTGTACACACAGTCATCAAACGACCGGACTCAGGAATGTTTATAACAAGTTTTGTAATAATAAAAAAACTTGAGGGAAGCCTGGGTGGCTCTGTTGGTTGAGTGTCCAACTTTGGCTCAGGTTAAGACCTCATGGTTCATGAGTTCAAGCCCTGCATAGGGTTCACTGCTGTCAGAACAGAGCCTGCTTCAGATCTTCTGTCCCTCTCTCTCTGCCCCTCTTCCACTTGCACTCTCTCAAAAATAAATAGACATTAAAATAAAACCCTGGAAATAACTCATGTCCATCAACAGTAGAATGACTAAATAAATTGTAGTATGTTTTCCCAGTGATATTTTATACAACAATGAAAGTAAACTATTGCTACCCAAAACATGCATGAATTTCATATACTTAATATGGAGTAAAAGAATCTGGACACAAAAGAGTTCATACTATATGATTCTATTTATAGAAATATTAAATACACATAAAATTCATTTATGAATTTAGAAATCCCTGCGAGGAGTGCCTATGTAACTGTAGGCTGGTAAATGCATAGAATTAAGTATATATGCTTGTGCATGTCTCCATATGTATGCACAATTCAATACAAGTCTTAGTAAAAATAACTGTGGGATACAAATAATGCCATGATTTGAGGGAAATTTATAGCTTTATATAAGACAAGGCAAAGATGGAAAAAAAAATCAATGAAATAGGTAATCATTTCAAATACTAGAGAGATGCTAACAAGTTAAACCCCAAAGGTAGAGGGTGATAAATTATAAAGATATGAACAAGAATTAAAGAAAAAGAAATAAAACAAATGTACACTAGAGAGGACTAATAAATCTAAAATCCGTCTTTCAAATTGACCTATAAAATGATAAAATATTGCTGATACTGATAATAATGAAAGAAGACACACATAAATAATATCAGGGATGAAAGAGGAGTATCAGGACCATTCCTACAGAATATCAAGAAATTTGAAATTTTTATGCCAGTAAATTTATATAAAGTAGAGAAATTCCTAGAAAAATATAACCTACCAAAACTGACAAAAGAAGAAATAGAAAATCTGACAGAGTTCTAGGATTTATGAAGACACTGATTATATTATTAAACCTTCCCAGAGAAGATACTATTCCCTGATAACTTTACCCATGAGGAAAATAAAATATTTAAGGACTAAATAATAGCAGCTTTTGAATATATTTTCCAAGATAGAAAAGAGAGAAGGCTTTTTTCTTAAGAAGAGAGAAGGCTTTCCAGCTCACAGCATAAAGCTAATATTGCCTTGACATGAAAGCCTCCTGAAGGAGAACTGTGAGAAAGAAAGCATAGGTTCCTAATAGATAATAGACTAAATCAAGTAGTATATAAAAAGATGATACAGCAGAATCAAATAAACCTTATTTTAGAAATAGGATCTTGTTTTAGCATTCAAAAATCTATGTATTCAGAATATCACCAAGATGGTGGAATTGGAGACTTCAGCCTCTTTCCCCCCACAAAAATCAACAATCAGCTATCCATGAATACAAACAGCTCTGGGAGAGTTAAGGAGTCCACTAAAACTTCAGCAACACCATGGAATAAAAACTTGAGAATAACTGCACAAAAAGTGCAAGAAAAAGAGCTTCATTTTGCCTGCATCACCTTATAACCTGGAGCCAGCACTACTCATCAACAAGAGGAAGTTCTCCAGCCCAAAAGAATTCTCCTCCAACCCCTGAGAGAGAAGGAGCAAGGTTAGCAGCCAACTTCTCCAGCCTTTTAGGATACTGCACAAAGGGCTGTTTTCAGCTTTATCCAACCTGGAGACCAGCAAAACAGATTGTCTAGAAATGTCTAGGAACAAGCAAGAAGGTTAGGATCTACTGAGATCAGCTCTGCAGTCAGAATGGCCAGGGTTTCCAATGGCTGCTCTGCTGGAAACAGAGGATCCCAACAACCTTTGAGGAAGTTTCAGAATATGCCACCCCAATCCACCCAGCTTTCATCACTGAGTACTTCCTCATGGCTGCTAGCTGACTGCTCTGCAGTGGACCCCATAAGCTCTCACCACTGAAGAAGTCAAAATCTAACACAACCACTACAGATCTCCAACAGATTTCACTGCTCAGTTTTTCTCCTCACAGGTTGTCATGTATACACATGCCAGCTTCCTGAGTCCCTCTCTGCTCCCTACTCCCTCCTTAGATCCTGGGATCTGCACTGGCAGGTCAGCCATGGCCTCTATGGCTACTCTTGTGCAAGATGCTAGCCTACACTGCCACAGTAGACCTCCATTGCTCTGCTCCATGAGGACAGGGGTAATTTTCCTCACTAATATGCCCCACATGTCGAGAACAATGTCTGGCATGAAGCAGGAATTCGATAAATATTTACAGAATGAATTGAATGTACAAATTCAGGGTCTTAAAATCTTCTTGAAGAGGAGAAGGAACTGAATTCTGTAGTCAGTGGTTAGCTTAGAGGGGTTTCTTGGATAACCTGAGTAGTGCTTTAGGAGGAGTCATTCTGCAGTGGGTGGAAAGGGACACAAGTGAGGAAGAGAAAGACAAGTGTTTACATAAGGGCAGAAGCAAGAGAGAATGGAGGGGAGGGAAATATCAGAGAGAGGCAGGTGAAAAACAGGTATGGAGACATTAAATTGTAGCTAATATACATAATGAATTAGAAAAGATTACCTAAAATACAAATATTTCTTTTAATGTTTGACATTCACAAGTCCTTTTCTTATAGTCTGCTTCTTCCATCAATACCTTCTACAGTTGATTAAATACAAGACAGAAAACAGAATACATCAGCTTGACATTTTTCTGAATCAAGGCTCTTGTCATAGAACGAATGTTGCTATTTGTTATTAAAACACTCCTGCCTACACCTCCTATGGATGAAATAACATTTTTTTCCCCTCTGGCCCATTGGGGTTTATTTTGTCCTTCATAACACAATCTGAAAATTAGCAGTGATCCCATGATTTATCTCTGTGATGCTCTGCTCGTTTTATTTATAATCCAGAGGCAATTAAAATCGCTTTTATACAGCATTGTCCTGATGACAGATGTGTGGCTGCCACTCCGACACATGATGGCTGACATAAATCATTTGACGATCAAAGTGTCTGTTGACTTGCTAGTCTCTAGTTACAGCAGATGCCACCCCAGACAGAATGACAGGGACATTCTTCATGGGAGCCTCATTTTAGCTAACTACTTTACTCCGCTCCAGCTCTGGATTCTTGACAGCTTGGCTAGTTTGTGACAGTTTGGAAATTTTTCATGTGGCTTTCATAAGGGTCAGTCTATCCCTTATTCCCACTTCTGTAGGTTTCCACTGGCTTCATAGTAGGATACACAAAGGGCTTCACAGTCTGGATCCATTCTATCACTCTGGCCTTGACACTAGGCATGTATCTCCTATCCTTCCACTTATTTTCCCCAGTTCACAGACTCTTATATCTATACCCACCAGTCCACTTGCTGTTCTTTGAACACAATGATCTCTTTTCTGACTGTGTCCTTGAGTATTAAGTTTCATAACCTTGGGACAATTTCCTGCCTGCATTGTCTACCTCGTATAATCCTACTTCTCCTTGAAGACTCATTTTAGTTGTCCTTGCCTCTATGAAGTATTTACCATTGTTTCTCATAGTTTCTCTTTAATCTGTCCTTAAATCATGTAATTTTTTTTTTATCAGACTCAAAAGATTGACTGAGTCATATTCATCTATTCATGGAGTTAAAATCATCCTTGGTCTATGCAAGAACCCTCCCCTTTTATTTCACCTTATTATTCTACTCTCCATCCCAGCTCTTTATTCCTAATCCTTACCCAACATGGGTGGTTACTGTAGTGAATTTATGTCCTTAGCTATGCACAAATTCATGACCGTTATATAATGTTTTATATACAATAGTTTATAATGTTTTATATGTAATAAATATATGTGACATGTATATTTAGATTTCCATGTCATAGCATACTAAAATAGTTTCCTACATTTTTAGTGTACAATTAGGTTTTAATATCTATCCATATTTTATATACACCTAATTCATTGTGTTAGGAAGAAATAAAGACATAGATAAATTAGCATTTCCTTAATATTAGTGTGTTTTTGCATTTCTTCACATACTTAGAGCCATTTAGTTTTCCTCTTCTGTGAATATTAACTATTTAAATCCTTTGTCATTTCCCATTGAGTTTTCTGCCTTATTCTTCATGTGCTGTAATTCCTTTCTGTATTCAAGACACTAATCTGTGGTTACTTTTAGATGTTCAAAATATCTTTTTTGGCCAAACTACTCTGTCATATTCTAAGTGGATGTGTGGTTAAAATCTGCAACTGCAATTTTATCTTAGCTTTTCTCTACCTATTTCTGTCAGGTGTTCCTTTATATAGATTGAAAGAATAGTAATAAATTTATATAAAAAGTATGAATGTTAACATTTAATTGCCCATTTTACCACTATGTGACTTCTCTTTGTTATGTTTTCTATCTTGAATTATATTTTGACAGATACGAAATTGTTACTATGACTTTTTGTTTGGATTATATTTTGCATATTTTTTTCTTTTCAGTTTTGCATATTATTTTGTTTTAAAGTTATCTTATATGGTTAATCTATATCTGGATCTTTCTTTGCTAATCTGAGAGTCTTATCGGACTGTTTTATTAGCCAATCTGAGAGTCTCTGCCTCTTGATGTAAGTTTAACTCATTTATATTATTGTAATTAATATAAAATCTTAAGTTTTTTGTCATTCTGTAAAATTGTAATTTTTTATTATTTTATCCTTTCATTATTTTTTTCTTTTCTTTTTGCAACTAATTAAAATAAAAGATTTATCTCTGTTATTCCTGACACCCTATGGGAGAGTTCTTCATCCTGCTCTTCAAGATCACTAATTAATTCTTTGTCTTTATCCATTCTGCCATTCAACCAAACTGTTGAACTCTTCATTTCAATTACTACATTTATGCTAATGGCCATCTTTCTTGGTCCCTCTCATTTCCCCCAATATCTTTGGGGAAATCTTCCTTTATATTAGAGCATACTTATTATGCTTATTTTGAATTATTTTGATTAGTTCATTAGTACTATGTAAATATGTAGGTTGTTAAGTTTGTTGTTTTTCTTTTTATAAAGTGTTCATATTTTGTAAATGTTTCATGATCTCTTTTTGTGAATGAATATTTCATTGAAGATATCAGTTCATTTGGTAGGCAATGTATATCTGCAAAGAGAATGAAATCATTGCACATAACCTGCTTTTGTTCTAAACTATCATTTCTCTCATCCTTCCCTCCTCCAAACACACAAATACACACACACACACACACACACACACACACACACACACACACACACACTAACAACCCAGCCACCCTGTCTACCCAGGAAATTTTTCTAGAACTTAGGTTAGTATCTGGGACCCACCAGCTTCCCTACTATTTTTATGGCATCTCTGAGGATTCAGAGAAGGGAGTCAGTGGCCCCCACTTTTAAAAGTAGAATGCCTTCACATACATAGCTGTCTTTTTCATTGTGTGTCCTGAGGGTCAGAGACTATATCTTCTTCCTATTGAGCACCCATATATGAACACACTGTAATCATTCCTTATAGATTGTCTATTGAGTGAATGAAAATAACACCTTCAAAAAAAGTCCAATCATTAGGAAATACAAAAATCAAGATGACATTTGTTACAGGTCACCACAATCTTGATTAATTGTAGTATGTCAGAAAGGAGGATTTGATGAATACTTGTTATCTTTTCAGAACTGTTCAAAATCCTTCCAAAATAAATAAATCATTTTTATTTGTTTGATTTGGTGAAATAAACATGACTGACTCTTTGATAATAAAGATTTTTAAGGGTTCAGAAGAGTTATGAAGCTACCTGGTTATCTGTAGCTATGTCATAAATGAAGTCTCAAAATTTTGTTTTAGACCGCTGAGTCCTATTTGCTTTTGTTGTCTGTGTTTCTGTCTTCGTGGTTACCAATTCCTCTCTTTACATTCTGTTTCCTTTGAAGAATATTTCTTAACTTTGTGAAACTTTGTTTTCGTCCTCCCAGGGGATATTTGGCACTGTTGGAAGACAGAGCAGTGGCTGGAGATGCCACTAAACATCTCACAGTGCGCAGGACATCCCCCAACAAAAAAATAATTATTGGTTCAAAATATCAATAGTGTCACTATTAAGAAGGCCTTGACTGCAGGGATTCTAATCCTCTAGCTTATTCTTAGAGCTGAGCTCTCCATGTGAAGTTGACTATGGCACTGGACGCAGGAAAATAAAATTCAAGTGTCCACTGTTATCCAAATCTATTTGAACTTTGAGTTTGAGTCCTAGAAGTTCAGAATTCTAGGAGTAACTGCAATTTACTCCAACACAAAAACACAAGAGCTGACAGTTGGTGTTGCTAGGATACTAACTTGAGTTGCTTGGACACTTGAGTCCAGTATCTTTGCTAATTCCCAAGCCTTTGCCTTCAGCCTTTCCTAGGATGTGGTTTATTTTCTCTATCCAGCTTTTCTTGTTTCTGAATACTGGATAACTCTCCTAAGATGCTGCCCAATTTTGGCACCATCTAGATGCTGGCATGCTATAACTTACTTTCTCAATGCCTCTGCTGAAATGTCTCTGCAAAAATACCAAATACCATCTTTTCAGGAGATATTTCCTGACATGTTTTACTTAGTATTGTGTTGCAGAGTCTAGAGAACATAATGGTATTCACAATATCAGATAGTATTGTCTGGAGTATATGCAAAAGTTAATAAGTCACGATCTCTGATCACCGTTTGGAGGGATGGATAATTGTAAAGTGATAGAAGGAGTGTTTAGATCGCATCACTGTTGTATCTAGGAGAATCGAAGAGGAATTCTCAGGGGATGCAACACCTGAGCTAGATCTTGAGGGATACACAGGATTGACTAAAAATCAGGAAAAGGAAAGACCATCTCAGGTACAGGAATAGCATGCAAAAGGTGATATATTTTTGAAAGAGTATAGAATGTTTTAGGAATGAGTGAACTAGCACTGCTGATTTAAGTCCGGTTCATACTGTGAAGGATAATACATGACAGACCAGGAAGGCTTGCCTTCATCCTATGGGAAGCTGAGAGCTCTGAAATATTTTGAGTAGCTTTGTGTTTTAAAATGATCATGTTGGTGGCAATGTGGAGTTGGGTTGGATGATCAGAAGGTGTTGATGATGGGCCTTCATAGAGGAATTTAAAAATGAATTCAGAGACTAATCTATTACCTCCTGACGAAATCTATTCTCTGTGACCTTCCTTTTCCTCCCTAGATGATATAGTTTAGAGCCCAATTTCTTGTAAAAACTGTTTTTCAATTTCTAAAAATTATAGTCAGCAACCCTGTGGTCAAGCATCTGATCAATCATTTGGCACATTTCCTATCCATCTCATGCATTGTCACTGGAATAGATCTAGCTTTGACTCACTTCAGGGAAATTCTCTGAGTTTGTACCAGAAAGCTATAATTCACAGTCAATGTCATTTAGGGCTCAGTCTTAACTATCTATCAAGAGCTTCTCAATTAATTTTGCTGAGGCTAAAAGTCATTTATAATTACAGTCCTGTTATATGAATATGTCTTCCTTATCTTTTACTACCTCATGCTTCATTCCCAGCTCGATTACCATGGATACCATTATTTTATTGGCAAGACTGGGTCCTGTAGCTTCTAGCTCAAATTGATTAACTACTGCTCTTGTCCCATAGATAAAGAACATGACTAGCTTTTAGATTTTTCAGATACAGCTTATATACTTATATTTTTTTCCTCTAATGTCTCAGGAACAGCTCCTCCAGCATAGTTTGGAACGATCAGACTTTCAGTGTCACAAAATCTGATAAATGATACATCTCTTTTCTGACTAATCAAAAGGTCTAGGCACGCTCACAGAATTGAGAATGGTCTTTATTAATTTCAGAGGTTATTTGCAGGTCATAGTGGTAAGAAGGAGAAATGTATAGCTATTAAATTTCTGTAACTTATATTCTTACTAATGAACAAGGTTTTAGGTTTAGCTCATCTACAGGATTATGGAATGACCTTTGGGTAGTTTTTTTTTTTAAACATCAGTCATTTTTTAAAATGTTTATTTATTTATTTTGAGAGACAGCAAGCAAAGGAGTGGCAGAGAGACAATCTTAAGAAGGCTTTGCATCACCAGTGTAGAGCCCAATGCTGGACTCAATCCCAAGCACCGTGAGATCATGACCTGAGCCAAAATCAAGAGTCAGACACTTAACCACCAGAGCCACCCAGGCACCCGAAACTTTGCGGTTTTCACTTTTTTCAGTTTTAAAATGGTAAACATAATGCCTATTAAATTGTGTTGTTTTGAGGATTAAATGAGACAACATACTGAAAGCACCTAGTGTATTTTCTAATCTATAATATGTGATTAATAAATGCTCACTTCCATTCGATTCAATAAACATATACTCTAGATTTTTTTTGTCTGTGACAGTGTCTATGCTAATAGTTGATGATATTTAGATAAGTAGTATGTAGGCCCTTTTTTCAAGCAGATCATAGCTTAGTGAAGGAGACAAACATATAAGTAGATAAATGCCATTTTCTGTGGGAAGTACAAAGATAGAGATAGAGTACAACATACAATGGGACTTAGTAGAATTGAAGTCTTGTTCTACCCGGGAATGAATGTTTCTCTAGTGGATGATAGGGGATCTGAGCCTTAACTGTAGGAAATCATCAGATGGGCCTAGGGAGTTGGATGGGGTTGGTGGGTTCGAGAGAAGGAAAATCCAGGATAAGGGAATGGTATTATGAAATTCATTCCTCTTTTTCCTTCAATTTCCCCTCCTTCATAGTAAAACATTCTTATTAATAGTAATATCTAAAGGTCAGCCATACACTTTGTCAACTTTTGAAAAGAAATTAGAAACTTGATTGGTTGTATCCAAAGTAGAAAGAAGAGGAGGATGAGTCGTTTCCTCATTAATTCAAAGCATCAATCATAATTACTAACAAAATGTTAAGAGTTTTCAAAGTACTCCTTCACTTGTATTATTTCATTTAATCATCCCAAGATTATTACGGGACAGGGATTATTAATCTTGTTTTGGTACAAATGAAGAAAATAAAGTTACCCAAAGTCTCATAGAGGTAAAGTACAGGATTAGGCTTTTTCAAGTCTTTCAGAGTCTAAATCCTGTGCTCTGCCCTCTATCACCAAGTCTTCCTCTGTCAACGAGTAGTTAAAACTAGCTTGTATTGGACAAAAACATTTGCAGGTTAATCCTAATCAAGTTTTCTTTGTGTCCTTTGAAAGCTGAGTAAGAGCAAATCTGCTTACATTAGAGTTGGAGAAATCAACTTAGAAACAAGTAATAATATAAATAGATTTAAGAGAGGCGCCTGGGTGGCTCACTTGGTTGCATGTCAGACTCTTGATTTTGGTTCAAGTCATGATCCCAGGGTTGTGGGAATGAGCCAAGTATTGGGCTCCATGCTGAGCATGGAGCCTGCTTGGGGTTCTCTTTCTTTATCTCTGTTTCTCCTTCTCCCTTCTCACTCATGTTCTCTCTCTCTCTCCTCAAAATAAGTATATAGATGATAGATTGACAGATAGTTAACATGTAATTTACCATGCAAACAAGGACACTTTTGAGAATAAAAGAACTTAAACTACAAGAGTAAATAGAGACTGTTTAGGACCCATTTGGACAATATTGTCACCATCAGTATAGAGTATTCACTAACTTGTTTATTCATTCAACAATAACTGACTACCAACTCTGTGCAAAGCTAAGATAACTTTAAGTAGCTCCATGAAGAACAGTGAGGAGAGACACAAACCAGGTAAGAATAATAGCTATCAGTTATTGAATATGTATATATTCTGAGTACTATACTAGTAGTTGAACATACAGTATCCACTTTTATGTTTTAATAATTATGCTTTTAATATTTTTATATTACATTTAAATAATTTTTAATTAATTTTAAATAATCATTATTTAATAATTTAAATAATTCCATTAAATACTGCTATTATTATTCTCATTTTGCAGATAATGAACTTGAGGTTGAATTACCTACTCAATTATATTATACAGGAACTGGCTTTCAAAATCACATCAGACATCTGCCTAAAGGTTGAGAATAATATGTTACTTGAAGCCAAATTCTAGAATATTGTAGCTTCAGGAATCATATTATTGAGTCTCCCTCCTCTAGTATGAGTCTCAAGAATGCTGATGCTTAGTTAGGCAGTAGATGCTGAGTCACTGTGTCAGGTAAGATTCATTGGATGTGACAGAAAAATCTTAACTGGCATATGCAATAAATATATTTATTGGCTTGCATAATATAATATTCCAGAAGAAGTGTTTAGGTATGTCTGTGTTCAGTACACAAAAGTTGCCACCATGACTTGTTTTCTTTTTTCCTCTTTGTTTCCCTTTTCATACTTTGACTCTGACTTCTATTATTATGACTGTATTTTGAGTCTCCAATTACTTTTTTTAGTTTTTAATTTCATATATGTATGTATGTATATTTATTGTCAAATAAGTTAACACATAGTGTAGTCTTGACTTTAGGAGTAGATTCTTGTGATTCATGACTTACATGCGACACCCAACAGTCATTTCAACAAGTGCCCTCTTCAACCATCCATTTTCCCCACCCTCTAACTCCCCACTCCCATAAACCCTTAGTTTGTTCTCTGTATTTAATAGTCTTTAAAGAGGGACTGCCTCCCTCTCTGTTTGTATCTTATTTTTCCTTCCCTTCCCTTATGGTTTTCTGTTAAGTTTCTCAAATTCCACATATGAGTGAAATCATATGATACTTGTGTTTCTCTGACTGACTTATTTCACGTAGCACACTACCCTCCAGTTTTGTCCGTGTTGTTGCAGAAGGCAAGACTTCATTCTTTTCATTGCAAAGTAGTATTCCATTGTGTGTATGTGTGTGTTTGTGTGTGTGTGTGTGTGTGTGTGTATATATATATATATATTTGAATCAGCACTCCTGTATCCTTTGGATGAATTCCTAGTAGTGCTATTGCTGGGTCATTGGTAATTCAATTTAAAATTTTTGAGGCACCTCCATACTGTTTTCCAGAGTGGCTGCACCAGTTTGCTTTCCCATCAATAGTGTAAGAGGGTTCCCCTTTCTCCATATCTTTGCCAATATCTGTTGTTTCTTGAGTTGTTAATTTTAGACACACTGACTGGTGTGAGGTGGTGTTTCAGTGTGGTTTTGATTTATATTTCCCTGATGATGAGCATTGTTGAGCATCTTTTTATGTGTCTGTTTGCCATCTGGATGTCCTCTTAGGAAAAGTGACTCTTCATGTTTTTCTGCCCATTTCTTCACTACATTATTTGTTTTTCTAGTGTTGAGTTTGGTAAGTTCTTTGTAGATTTTTTATTCTAACCCTTGATTTGTCATTTGCAAAAATCTTCTCCCATTCCGCTGATTGCCTTTTAGTTCTACTGATTGTTTCCTTCACTGTGCAAAAGCTTTTCATCTTGATGAGGTCCCAATCTTTCATTTTTGCTTTTATTTCCCTTGCCTTTGGAGACATGTGGACTAAGAAGTCGCTGCGCCTGATTTCAAAGAGGTTGTTGCTTGTTTTCTCCTTTAGGATTTTGATGGTTTCCTATCTCACATTTAGATCTTTCTTCCATTTTGAATTTCTTTTTGTGTATGGTGTTAGAAAGTGGTCCAGTTTCATTCTTGGGCATGTTGGTGTCCAGTTCTCCCAGCATCATTTGCTAAAGATACTGTCTTTTTTTACATTGGATACTCTTTCCTGCTTTGTGAAAAATGAGTTGGCCATATATTTGTGTGTCTCTTCCTTCTGTTTCTTCTTTTTTTTTTTTCTTTTTTCTTTCTTTCTTTTTTTTTTTTTTTGGAACAGCTTGAGAAAAATAGGTATTAATTCTACTTTAAATGTCTGGTAGATTTCCCCTGGGAAGCCATCTGGCCCAGGACTCTTACTTGTTTGGAGATATTTGATAGATTGAATTTCTTCACTAGTTATGGGTCTGTTCAAATTTTCTGTTTCTTCCCATTTGAGCTTTGGTAGTATGTGGGTGTCTAAAAATTTGTCCATTTCTTCCAGATTGTCCAGGTTGTTAGTATACAATTTTTCATAATATTTTCTAATGATTGTATTTCTGTGGTGTTGGTTGTTATCTCTCCTCTTTCATTCATGATTTTATCTTTTGGGTCCTCTTTTATTTTTGATAAGTCTGGCTAGGGGGTTGGCAATTTTGTTATTCTTTCAAAAAACCAGCCCTTAGACTCATTGATCTCTTCTGTTGTTTTTTTTTTTTTGGATTCTATATTATTTATTTCTGCTCTAATCTTCATCATTCCTCTTCTTCTGCTGGCTTTGAGCATTCTTTGCTGCCGCCTTTCTAGTTTCTTTAGGTATGAAGTCAGGTTGTGTATTAGGGACCTTTCTTGCTTCTTTAGATAGGCCTGAATTGCAATGTATTTCCCTCTTAGGACTGCTTTTGCTGCATCCCAAAGGGTTTGGACTGTCATATTTTCATTTTCATTTGCTTCCATTTATTTTTAAATTTCTTCTTTAATTTTCTGGTTGACCCATTCATCTTTAGTAAGATGTTCTTTAACCTCCATGTATTTGGTGGCTTTTCAAATTTTTCTTGTGGTTGATTTAAAGTTTCATAGCATGGTGATTNTTATCTCTCCTCTTTCATTCATGATTTTATCTTTTGGGTCCTCTTTTATTTTTGATAAGTCTGGCTAGGGGGTTGGCAATTTTGTTATTCTTTCAAAAAACCAGCCCTTAGACTCATTGATCTCTTCTGTTGTTTTTTTTTTTTTGGATTCTATATTATTTATTTCTGCTCTAATCTTCATCATTCCTCTTCTTCTGCTGGCTTTGAGCATTCTTTGCTGCCGCCTTTTTAGTTTCTTTAGGTATGAAGTCAGGTTGTGTATTAGGGACCTTTCTTGCTTCTTTAGATAGGCCTGAATTGCAATGTATTTCCCTCTTAGGACTGCTTTTGCTGCATCCCAAAGGGTTTGGACTGTCATATTTTCATTTTCATTTGCTTCCATTTATTTTTAAATTTCTTCTTTAATTTTCTGGTTGACCCATTCATCTTTAGTAAGATGTTCTTTAACCTCCATGTATTTGGTGGCTTTTCAAATTTTTCTTGTGGTTGATTTAAAGTTTCATAGCATGGTGATTTGAAAATATGCATGGTATGATCTCAATCCTTTTATATTTGTTGAGGGCTGTTTTGTGAGCCAGTGTGAGATCTATTTTGGAGAATGTTCCATGTGACTAGAGAAGAATGTATATTCTACTGCTTTTGGATGAAAAGTTCAGAATATTAACTTAATATCTGTTAAGTCCATCTGGTCCAAAGTGTAATTCAGAGCCATTGTTTCCTTATTGATTTTCTGCCTAGGTGATCTTTCCATTGATGTAAGTGGAGTATTTAATTTCTCTATAATCATGGTATTATTATCTGTACATTTATTTCTGTTTGTGATTGATTGATTTATATATTTGGGTGCTTAAACACTTACAATTGTTAGATCTTCTTGATGGATAGACCCCTTAATTATGCATAATGCTCTTCTTCATCTCTTGTTACAGTCTTTGTTTTAAAATCTATCTTGTCTGATACAAGTATGGCTACTCCAGCTTTCTTTTGATGCCCGGTAGAATGATAGATGTTTCTCCATCCCCTCACTTTTTTTTTTTTTAAATTTTTAATGTTTTATTTATTTCTAAGAGAGAGAGAGAGACAGCATGAGCAGGGGAGGGTCAGAGAGAGAGGGAGACACAGACTCTGAAATAGGCTCCAGGCTCTGAGCTGGCAGTCAGCACAGAGCCCGACGCGGGGCTCGAACCCACGAACCGCGAGATCATGACCTAAGCGAAAGCCGGACGCTTAACCGACTAAGCCACCCAGGCACCCCTCCATCCCCTCACTTTTAATCTGCAGGTGTCCACAGGTCTAAAGTGAGTCTCATAGGTAGCATATAGATGGATCTTGTTTTTTATTCCTTCTGATACCCTATGTCTTTTGATTGGGGCATTTAGTCCATTTACATTCAGACTGATTATTGAAAGATACAGATTTATTGTCATTGTGTTATCTGTAGGTTTCAGGCTTGTAGTGATGTCTCTGGTCCTTTGCAGTCTTTGCAGCATTCCACTCACAGAATCCCCATTAGGATCTCTTGCAGGGCTGGTTTAGTGGTCATGAACTCCTTCAGTTTTTGTTTGTCTGGGAAAGCCTTTATCTCTCCGTTTATTCTGAATAAAATGCCTGATTAAACAAATAAAATAGAAAGGAAGAAAAAAGTCTATACGTGTATATATATATATATACACGTATAGTCTTTTTATATATATACACATATATATGTATGTATATATATATAAAAATTGACCAAAAATCAAATCAGAAACTATGAACCTGATTCCAGGGGTGGGGGTGGGGAAAGGTATAAAGAAAAAGAAGGGAAAAGAGAAGGAAAGAAAAGAGGAAAAAAAAAGTAGCAGACTAACATACAAAACTGCAGGACAGTTGTCTATTAGTACCTGGGGCCGGTGACTATGCTGGTCTCGGGGAGAGGCCATCTGGTTCACTCAGTGTGAGTCCCACTTTATTAGATAAGCAGTTGCCAGACATAGAGGGGCGGGGTTTGGGATAAGCAAGTCCTGCCTCCCAAGGGGCCTGCTCTGCTGTTTCCTGAAGCCCCACCCTATTGGTGATGTGGAGGAAAGACACCCCAGTGTCTTTTCCCTGGACTAGGTATCCCAAACCATGCTGTTTGGGCAGCCCTCACAGAGAAGCATGGATGGTCAGCTTGTCCTGCTCCACAGTCTCCACTCCTCCTAGGTGTTTGGCTGGGATTGAAAACCCAATGTCCTAAATAAAGGATCTCACACTGCCCAGACCCAGTTCTGGGGTAGCATCACTTGCCCAGCACAAAAAGGGCTTCTGACTAGTGCCTGCAGGGTCCTTTTTTCTTTGGGAGGCAACATACTCTCTTCTCACAGTACTCAAGGTAAGGGACTGTTTTCTCTAAGAGCACCTTGAGATCACTACCGTGCCTGGGGCTGGCTCACCCCATCCCCCGCCAAGGCATGTGCACACAGTGGCTGCTGTGGTCTGAAGAAAGTTGCTCACTCCTGAAATATCTAATCTTTAGCTTTTAAGGCTGTTTGCAAAGTAGAAACCAGCACTCTTCTGTATTTCTTGTTCCGCAGTCCATGGTCCTGGGAGGTTTCTCTCTTGTCCTAACACAATACTGCACTTCCACAGCCTCTTTTTCTCACATTTTTGTCTCTCGACAGAAGGGGTTCCCTTCCCTCCAGCCTGCACCACAGTTTTCTCTCTCCCAATTCACATGCATGCACCTCTGTCCCGCCAAGCTATCTCCATCCACCTATGGAGATTTTTCTGTCACTCTGCAGACTGATTTCCTGGGTGTTCCAAGTGTTGTGACCTTGAGGGACAAGGCAAATCCTACTTCTCCACCATCTTAACTCCATTATGTTTTTAAGATAGGTCCGACCTACATAGTTTGAAATTCAAAAGGAAAAGAATGAATGCCTTTTTCTCTCACTCAAGTAGAATACCCAGGATCAGCTCTAATTTTCCTGATTCATTTGGCTCAGGTCACATGTTTATCCCTCAGGTAATGACTGGGTACAGGATAGTAGACTAGGCCTCATCATCTGATCCTGGGTCTTTAGACTCTTTCTGAAGCATGTGGTCTAATAAAGGAAAATGGAATCCACAAGTATGAATCAGGTTGAATGGATTCTTGGTCACCATGAAACAACCAATATCTATAATATTTTCTGACTATAAAGAACTTTGATTGAAAATGAACCATGTTAACTTTCAAACCTCTAGAATCTAGAGATTGATGGAAAAGATGAAAAATTCTTTTTGTCTGTAAGACCTGACCCAGAAAAGTATGGGGCAAGTGCCACTTTGCTGTGACTTTCCACTCACCTTTTTATCCTTTTCTCTTATGCTTCTTTGAGATACTCAGTCATTGTAAAAACATCTTTTATGGCTTGAAGACAACTTCCCATTTGTTGAAAGATTGATCTTTTCGGTTTTCAGTCCTGGTGAGGGAATATCAAGCTTTAAAACGGACTCAAGCTACTCATTTCTTTTTATGGCTAATTAACTCCTACAAAATAGGATTTATGCAAAGTAGGGAATCTAATTCTGGGTATAGAATCATTTTCTTCAGTGGACCAAGATCAAATTTCTTCTCTTTCAACTTACGGTTTTGAAAATAGTCCAATGAAGAATTAAACTCGGCAGTGTGTAATGACAAATAATAACTGGAAAGTTAAGTGGCATACAAACTTCTATGACATTTAATCCATTTCTGAGAATGTTTCAATGAGGCATTATCAATTGTATTAGTAAGGACCTCAGGACATTTCCATGCCTAGATCTTTCTAGGACCAGGGGGAATGGTCAAGCTTATTATACTTATTCATTTCAAAAGACATATTATGTCATTCAAATGATAGAACATCAAATTTAGAAGGGACTTGATATTCCTGCTCTGTATGACTTTTGTAAGCATCACACAAAATGTAGGGGCCATATTCATCAATTGTTCAGAGTAAGTCTAATGTTGAACTAAACGAGATATACAAGCACCATTGTTTCTAGAGGCCATCTAGTTTAGAGTCAGATTTGTACATGACTATCTTTTCTGCCATTTAGAATGTTTGTCATTTGGGCAAGTTACCCAACCTCCAGTTTTCTCATCTTTAAAGCAGATTAATAATGATACTTAACATTAATGTTTTTGTCACAGATTATAGAATCTGAACGTTAGATTCTGAATGTGTAGAATCCTGAATGTTAGAAATTTCGAAATTATATCCTAAACTGTTTTCAGTGTTAAAACGATTATTTGGGTCATATTTCAAATGTAGTAAAATTCAGTAGAAGCAAAACTGTTCCTCTCATAGATATAAATCAGAGTGTAGTCACTTCCTCATTTTCACATTTTTGGCACAAGCCCATCACCATTGTCAGTGACTTAATATGTACAGGTGACCTGTCTTCACCTTCTCATCTTCAGTCACCTGTTAGTTTATTCTGCTTTACACATTCACTCCCATGGTGGTAAAGTGATAATTTGGTCTTTACTATTACCTGCAATTGCTTAGCAACAACTGCCACTAATTCAAAATTTCCACTTTTTCACCACAAGCTTTTCTTCTAGTCTCACCTCTTCATCTTACATCCATTTTCAACTTCAGAAAGACCTCCATTCCATTGACCATTCTGCCTTCACTCAATCATAAAATCTTTCCTTTATTAATTTTTCTTCTCATTCAGTCTTGATTCCATGATGTCATTATTAAAATAACACTTTTGATAATGACCTATATTGCCTTGCTGTGCTATATTTTAGCACTGTTCTCTGGTGGAATACCATCCTTGACTGAACTCAATAAACCCAGTAATTTGTTTTCTCCATGCCTAATTCTGAGCAGCTAAGGCTCCTAGAGAGATTCCCACTGGATACACATTTATTCCTTGATAAATTTAAGTTCACTTGTCTCAACAAATGGGCCCTTGGTATTCCATGGCAACTGTATTATGTTTTTTCTTGTCAACTGGCCCTTCTACTCCCTCTAATAAATATTTTAAACACTCCTCTTCCTTCACTTTCAGATGATTTTAGCTCCCATTTATAACAGAAAAGTATTTGGGTTATCATAGTGGAGCTGTCTTATTTTTCAATACAAGGTTCAGACCTGCATATATCTGCATGTATTCCATCATTCTTCATTTCTATTGTAACAGAGAGACTAACAGTACTCCTAGTTTAGGCTAACCCCCCTACTTAGGCTTTGCATTCCATCCCCTCCACTTCTCAAAATATGAAGTTACTATTTTCTTCTATGTATATTCAACCTCATCTGTGAACTAGCTTCTTCTCATTAGAAAGAACAGTGACCAACATGGTTCTTACTGTGTGAAAGTCACTGTCTTATATAATTTACATAATTAATTCATTACATCCTTGTAACACCCTCTAGAATAAATATTATTATTATTTTCATTTTATAGATAAAGAAAGTGAGATGTAGGAAGATTAATGGTTTTTCCTGAGATCACATAGGTGATGAATGGTAGAACTTGGATTTGATACCTGTCATTCTGGCTTCTGAGTCCTAAATTGTCATGTTATGTTGCATTTTAGATATTCTAAAAAATCCCAGTGAACCTTCTCCAATCCTCATCTTACTTAAATTCTCAGCAGTCTCAACACGATTGGCTACTTCTTCCTCCCTGAAATGCGTTCTCTCTTGTCTTTTTATTTTAACATGGAAGTCTCTCTCTTTTATCCCTACCTCCTTGACTTCTCACTCTCTGTCTTCCTCTCTCTGTATTTTAATCCTCTCTTTCCAGCATGCTGGAGTTCCTCAGGTTTCAGCCCTTGGCTTATTACTCTCATCATTCTATACTTTTTTCACAAGCTATTTCATTCACATTTGCAGTTTCAGTGGCTATTTTCAGATGATAGGTAAATTTATATTTACAGCTGAGATTATCCATTTGAATTCTAGATCCTTATAATACATTGTCCATTTGCTCTCGAGTCTTCTACATCCCCAAAGTACCTCAAAGTCAACATGTCCAAAAGCAAACTCATGATCCTTCTTCAAACTTAGTCCTTTTCTGTTATTCTCTATGACAGATAATGGCAATGCTAACCTCATTTGCAGAAAAAACCAGGATCATTTTTGACAACTCCACATGCATCAACTTCCACCTCTAGTCTATCATCCAATCTTACTGGATTTTCCTTCTAAGACTCTTTCAATTGTATGCAGATTTCTCTATCTCCACCACCAATGACCCATTCTAATTCCAAATTAACATTCTCCTGGACTAATGTAAGAATTTTGTTACTGGTCTAATGCATATACTCCACCCTCATCCTTTTTGTTCTCTGTACCCAGAAAGATGTGTGAAAGCACAGATCTAATCATGTTATCCTCTCACTTCCAACTTCATTGGCTTCACACATTTGAATAATGACAAAAATCCTTCGATGTTTATAAGGTCTTGCAAAGTCTGATCCTTACATACATCTCCAGGCTCAGTTTGTACTGCTTTATCCTCATCTTCAGCATGCCAACCATGCTGGCCTTCTTTCAGTCTCTTGTATTCACTGTCTTCTCTTGCTACATATTCTTTGCTCATTGTTTCCTTTTCACTTGGGATACTCATTTCTCATCTGTTTGCCTAATTAATTCCTCTTTCTAAGTTCTGTACATATGTTTCTTCCTCACTCTGCTGAAGTCTGATTTTTCAATTATAGGTGCTTAGGAACTATAGAACCATAGAAGCCTATGGCTTCAAATTTATGATCAGTTTTTGAGATTATGAATAATTTCTCTCTTCTAAAAGACTATAAGCTTCATGAAGGCAGAGAATCATACCTGTTTTTGCTCTGTTTTATTTCCAGCATTTGGCTTAATACCTGAACGTATGCAAAGCACTCAATAAATCTGAATAACGTTGTGTATAAATCTTTGAGGATATAAAATAAATGAGATATGGTTTTTTATGCTCAAGGAGATCCTAGAGAATGGAGACTGCCACATAAACAAAATGAGGCAAGTCCTAGGATATCCACAAAATTCTTTGCAAATATTAAGGCTGTGCATGTCTGTATTTGGGAAGGTGTGTACATCTGAGATATGACTGGTTATTTTAAAAAGTTCAAAGAGGATGTAATATTTGAGTTATCTTGAAGGAAGAATGGGATTCAAAAGTGAGCATTCATACTAAGACCAGCTCTGTTATGTGAAGTGTTAGGTAGAGAGATAAATTATCAAACAGAGTTAGAAATCAGAGCCAAACTAAGGAAGGAGGGGGTATTGTTGAAACTTTGTGCCAATGGACATGAGAAGAATCAAGATGGCAGCAGCTGAATAATGCTAGAAACAAACGTTGTCAGAAATGGAGTGGAAAAAAATACTGAATTCCTTAATAATAACTTTTTGTCATAAGGGCTCTTTAAATAATATACCATTTTTCACATGAGCCTTTCTTTCAGTGTAACAACTTTTTCATCCTCCAGCCCACTCCAACCATAAGCACAGCATCATTTATTAATGTGAGCTATTACTAAGAATATAAAATGCTGTTGAAAAAGAAATCTTATGAGAAATATAATTTATCTTCCAATTCTACCATAGTACTGTATTCTGTTTGATTAATCCATCATTACGGATTTAATTGGTAGTCTCCACAAATAACATAAGTAATTCTGAATGTGGTTGAACAGATAGATGAGGTTTGCTGAGTTCTCCAGGTAGACAGTGATGTTGGGAAGAAGCACTAGTGAAGAAATAAGTTGACAAAAATAATTCTAAAAAGAACTTTAAAAAATCACATTTGAGAGACTTGAAAGAATGACCATAGTCTCTTGGTCAATTAATTATATTCTTAGTTGCTTGCAAAATGATAAAAATAAATACTATTTTTTTCATTTCTGATGAAAAGTGACTTTCATTTTTAAATACCATATCCTTTAATTACAGTAGTTTTACGATTTAATTGTCAGGTCTTACTTTGCACTGACAATCCGAAAGAAGTGGCTTGGTAAGAATTCTGGCTGCCACGTTAGGCTGGGTAATTTGTCAGACATGACTGGTCATATATACCTGGTTGATACTTTGAAATTTTGGAGAAGAAAACTTTATTATTAGTGCATGGTCAGTGTTGTCTTGGGTTGATAGTTTTTTGTCAGTTGCCATTGTTTTTGCCATTCAAATTTTTATTTTCTTTTTCTTAATTTTTTTCTTAGTGTTAAAATATTTTTCAATTGCAAATTAAGGGAAAGTAGGTTAAAAATTTTAACTATTTAAAAGTTTTTAAATATTTTGGGAGCTGTTAGTTTAAAGTTGTACATAATTCATACATATTTTACCTTTGTCAATAAGGCAGAGACAATGATAGTTTTTCTCACTGTTCACACATCTGTCCATATCACTTTTGGGGGGACTTTTTTACTCAGGTTTCTTTTATATTGTTTAGGAAGTAGAATGAAATAGGAAAGAAAAGTATATATGATAAGTATATATATGAAAAGTATATATGAAAAGACTTGAGACTTTTTTATAAGACTTTGCCATTATATTCTTGGTTAGGTCTTCAAATACTTGACAACTTGGAAAAATTCTCTCATATTGGGTACCAGTTAAGGGCAAAGGATTCTATTCTGAATGCTGTTTCCTTTTAAATTATCAAGACAGAAAGAAGAAACCAATTGGGTTGGTTATTTATTTTTGTTTCTCTTTTCATAGAACTCATTTATCCCAAATGATCTCTTAAAAGCTTTTTCCATATTCTAAAAAAGAAAGTTGTTATTGAAAAGCTTAATTCATATTATTACAGCTGGCATGATTTTATTAGATAATTTTCATTTGTGGTATAATAAAATAATATGCCTGCTTTCTCAAAGAAGGGATTGATATTGATGAGAGAGTCTTAAGCATTTTCACTAAAGTTCCCTCAATGGCAGACCATAGTGAGGCTGTTCCCTATTTCCTGCCTCCAAGACTCAGAATTCATCCTATGAAGATATGAGGTTTATTTTGAAGTTTCTAGTTCATCTTCAAAATGTAGGTAAACTTTGAATTTTACTCGTATAATATGCCTATTTTGAAATTAATGGGAATTTCTAGGTACAGGAAGAATCACACCATTTATATTGCAGGTCTTTTTATTCCTTGTGCATAATCAAATTAATTTTTGTAGGCAGCCATATTCCAATTTGGAAGCTGGTGTGAGAGAGGGAGCCCAAAGAGAGTTGTCCAGAGAACTTTCCTCTCTACTCAGCTCTGATAATTTAGGTCAAAGTTTGTCATTGTTTTTTTTTTTTTTTTTGGTGTTGTATGCTTCCTTCACATGAGGCTGCATGTTTAATCAATATGTATAAAGGTTTATGGACATTTTGTAGAGCTTGAAACATGATTTTACTTTTGTAAATGATTTTGATGTTTTATAGTCGTTTTGTATTTGCTTTTATGACACATTGCTAGATGATTAAATTTATGGTAAAATCTTAAAAAGTGATATGAAATATGACTTCTGTTCTTGAGAAAATCACATTATTTAGATAGATAGAAATATAAATAGATAATTTTTTAAAAAATATTTTCAATGTTTTATTTATTTCTGAGAGAGAGAGAGAGAGAGAGACAGAGACAGCATGAACAGGGGAGGGTCAGAGAGAGAGGGAGACACAGAATTGGAAGCAGACTTCAGGCCCTGAGCTACCTGTCAGCACAGAGCCTGACGTGAGGCTCGAGCCCACGAACCATGTGATCATGACCTGAGCTGAACCAGGACGCTAACTGACTGAGCCACCCAAGTGCCCCTAAATAGATACTTTCTAAGTGATAAGAACTATGTTCGTAAGGAGAAATGCAAAGGTGGCCTTGCGAGTGTAGGGGAGTAGTGCTCAGCCAAGCCCAGTACTGTCAAAATGGCATCAATGAATTAAACCCTAAAGAGTTTCTCCAGAATACAAGGAATATTCATTTTTCATACCAGAGACAGTTCTTTATGCAGTAGTTTATCACCTTCTTATCTGGAAGTGCTTACTCGGTCTCCTGCACTAGAACACAAGCTTCCTGAAGTATAATGCCTGGTATATAGTAAGAATTCAATAAAATTTGTTGAAAATATCTTGAATACATTTTTGTCACAAATTGTATTTATTGCATAATAACTATAGTTTTCCATTTTCATTGAGGACCTATATAACAGGGTGTGAATTAAAATCAGTCTTAATTACTCACCAGTCAGACAAAGCTTCTGGTCAGTATGATAATGTTAATATTACTATACACAACTGATATTCTTGATTTAAAGTTTCCCAGTGCCTCTGTTCTCTTTGGAGTCTACATAGCTAAGGGCCCCGTGAGGCCAGACCAGAGGATGAGTGTGTCTTACTTATATTTGAAAGTGAGGAGGACAAGAGAAGAACAACACAGTGTATTTAGGAAGAATCACTGAGGGGCAGAGCTGCAGGACTAACATGGCCAACAGGCTTACAAAAACAAGGAGGACCTGGACTGAAAGGCCTCACACCTAGAAAAACTCTTTCNCACAGAGCCCGACGCGGGGCCCGAACCCACGAACCGAGAGATCATGACCTAAGCAAAAGTTGGACGCTTAACCGACTAAGCCACCCAGGCGCCCCTAGAAAAACTCTTTCTTAAGAACCTTTGACTCTCTTTTTTTTTTTTTTTTTTTTGGGAAAAACAACCACAAATAGATAAATATCATTCTTATTTCTCATTTTATATGAGAAGGCATCACAGAAGAAATTGCAAAAGGTAATTCCTGAATCATGTGTAGAAGTCTGGCAAACAGTCAAAGAAGGGCAAGTGTACAAGTTAGAACCAGTCAGCATGCTCTACTCAGAGATGATGAGTGGTACAATGTGCTTGGGCTGTGGAAGATGCAGAAGTGATGTGGGGGCAGGAATGACTTAGATTTAAAGTCTGTCTGTTGTTCAGGTGGTGTTGCTTTCTGGGTTTCTTAATTGTTCCTGGATGGTGTTCTACATAGTAAATGTTGCCTGTATTATTTCTTTACTAGGAAACTAAAGATTAAATTTTTACCTTTTTATCACCAGATTGCTGTCATTTTTGATAAATTAGAGAAAAGTTAGCTCTAGCTTTAGTTATAAAACTTAAGGACCTTAACCATAAACAGCACATAGTTCATTTTGCAATATTAGTATTGTATCACTTTCTGATTAGAGATATAAAACACAATTTGGACCCAATCCAAAAAAAAGGACAAAGAGAAAAATAATTACCCAAAATCTAATCACCTTGAAATAATTACTCTTTATCACTTTTTTTCTGATTATGAGCATGATATATATTTGTTGAAAAAATTGTCTTCCTCTCTTTAAAACTCCTTGAATGTATTTCTCCTGTGAAACTTTGATTACCCAAGGGGTCATTAGTCTACCTATTATGGTACACTTATATCATGTATTCACATTGATTATAAATTTATTATTCAGTACTCCAGCAATTATTTTCTCTGTCTTTCCCATTAAATTGTGCTTTTCCAAGGCAAAGGCCTTAACATATTTGTATTCTCTGCATGAAGACACAGTGCTTGGTACATGTTAGTCTCCAATAATTGCTCCCAAATGAATGAATGGTTATCAGCTTATAAATAACAGTATGTTATATCATGAAGGTCAGAGAAATAGGGTTGCATATTTTTCATATTCATTTCATACTTTGTATATTCATTGAAAAAGTTTTTGTGATTATTAAGTAACATGAAGTCAGATGGAATTAATTTTTATTACCTGGCACAAACTTTAAGAACTTGAAATTAAGATAAGTTTACACTTGTAGGAATATGGAAAATTGATATAGAAGTCATTTTTAAATGCTGAACTTGATAAGTCAAAAGGTCAAGATTACTATACATTTTAAGTAATGTCTTTCAGGCCTTGGACCATACATTTTGGTTTTTAAAAATTTTAGTTGCTCTTTTCACTGTCATATGTTTCTTTGTTACTACTCTTCGTATTGCTTATGAGGAAATTGTGGATATGGCTGGTGCTCAATAAATGTGAAATAGCTCACTGCTTTTATTTAATTGAAGTTTTGTTTATTATTTATTTAAAAATTTTTTTAGAGAGAGAGAGTGGGGGAGGGAGGCAGAAGGAGAGAGAATCTTTCAATTTAAAAAATTTTTAAATTTATGTCAATGTTACATAGCATATAATGCAATAATGATTTCTGGAGTAGATTCCAGTGTTTCATTCATTATGTATAACACCGGTGTTCATCCCAACAAGTGTCTTCCTTAATGCACCTTACTATTTGGCCCATCCCTCCCCCTACAACCCCTCCAGTAACTCTCTGTTTGTTCTCTATATTTAAAAGTCTCTTATGTTTTATCCTCTTCCCTGTTTTTATATTATTTTTGCTTCCCTTCCCTTATGTTTATCTATTTTGCATCTTAAATTCCATATATGAGTGAAGTCATATGATATTTATCTTTTCCTGACCAATTTCACTTAGCATAATACCTTCTAGTTCCATCCATGTTGTTGCAAATGGCAAGATTTCATTCTTTTTGACTGCTGAGTAATACTCCATAGCATGTGTGTGTGCATCAATCACATCTTCTTAATTCATCTGTTGATAGACATTTGGGCTCTTTCCGTACTTTGTTGTTGATAGTGCGGTTATAAACATTGGATTACATGTGCCCCTTTGAAACAGCACACCTGTATCCCTTGGATAAATACTTAGCAGTGCAATTGCTGGATCAAAAGATAATTTTATTTTTAACTTTTTGAGGATCCTCCATACTGTTTTCCAGAGTGGCCGTACCAGTTTGCATTCCCACCAGCAGTGCAAAAGAGATCCTCTTTCTCCACATCCTCACCAGCATCTGTTGTTACCTTAGTTGTAAATTTTAGCCATTCTGACTGGTGTGAGATGGTATCTCATTGTGGTTTTGATTTGTATTTTCCTGATGATGAGTAATGTTGAGCATTTTTTCATGTTTCTGTTAGCCATCTGGATATCTTCTTTGGAAAAGTATCTATTCATGAGGAGAGAGAGACAGAATCTTTTTTTTTAATGTTTATTTATTTTTGAGAGACAGAGAACCACAAAGAATGAGCAGGGGAGGGTCAGAGACACAATCTGAAGCAGGCTCCAGGCTCTGAGTTGTCAGCACAGAGCCTGATGCAGGGCTCAAACACATGAACCGTGAGATCATTACTTGAGCTAAAGTTGGATGCTTAACCAACTGAGCCACCCAGGTGTCCCTGAGAGAGAATATTAAGCAGGCTCCACACTCTGAGCAGAGCCTGACACAGGGATTGATCTCATGACCCTGGGATCATGACCTGAGCTGAAGTCAAGAGTCAGACAGTCAACTGACTGAACTGTCCAGGAGCCTCTAATTGAAGTATAATTTATATATTATAGTATATTAGTGTCAGATGTAAAACATAATGATTAAACAATTCTATGCATTACTCAGTGCTGCACATGATTCATGTGTTACTCCTATTCCCCTTTATTTCACCCATTCCCACAGTCATCTAGCCTCTTGCAGCTACCAGTTTGTTCTCCGCATTTAAGGGTCCATTTCTTTATCTTTTTTTTTTCTTTGTTCTTTTGTCTTCTGCCCACTGTTAAATTGGATTATTTGTTTTTTGTGTGTTTTGAATTGTAGTTCTCTATATATTTTGGATATTAACCCCTTATCAGGTATCTCATTTGCAAATATCTTTTCCCATTCAGGGGTTTACCTTTTTGTTTTGTTGCTGGTTTCCTTCACTGTGCTAAAGCTTTTTATTTTGGTATAGTCCCAATAGTTAAATTTTGTTTTTGTTTCCCTTGCCTTAGGAGGCATATCCACAAATACAGTGCTAAAGCTGGTGTCCGACAGATTACTGCCTATGTTTTCTTTTAGGAATTTTATGGCTTCAGGTCTCACATTTAGGTCTTTATTCCCTTTTGAATTTATTTCTGTGTATGGTGTAAGAAGGCAGTCCAGTTCTATTTTTCTTGCATGTCATTGTCCAGTTTTCCCAGCACCATTTGTGGAAGAGGTTGTCTTATTCCACTGGATATTTTTACCTCTTTTGTCAAAGGTTAATTGACTATATTAGCATGGGTTTATTTCTGGATCATTCATTCTATTCCACTAATCTCTGTGTCTGTCTTTGTGCTGGTACCATATTGTTTTGATTACTAGAGCCTTGTAGTAGATTTTGAAATCTGAGTCTGTGACACTTCCAGATGTTTTTTCTCTTTCTCAAGAGTATTTTGGCTATTTGAGGTCTCTTATGGTTCTACACAAATTTTAGTATTATTTTTTCTAGTTCTGTGAAAAATGTTGTTTGATTTTGATAGGAGCTGTATTAAATCTGTAGATTGGTTTGGGTCATATGGATATTATAACAATAATAGTTCTTCCAATCCATTACCATGGAACATCTTGTTATTTGTGTCATCTTCTATTTCTTTCATCAGTGTCTTATAGTTTTTAGTACAGGCCATTCACATCTTTGGTTAAGTTTATTCCTAGGTATTTTATTATTTTTGATACAGTTATGAGTGGAATTGCTTTCTTAACTTCTATGTCATTATTAGTATATAGAAATGCAAAAGATTTCTGTATACTAGTTTTGTATCCTGCATTTTACTGAATTCATATGTCAGTTCTTAATAGTCTTTAGGGTTTTCTATATATAGTGTCATGTAATCTGCAAATAGTGAAAGTTTTACATTTTCCTTACCAGTTTGTATGCCTTTTATTTTCTTTTCTTTTTCTGATGGATTTGGCTAGGACTTACAGTACTATGTTGAATAAAAATGGTGTGAGTGGACATCCTTGTCTTTTTGATGGTCTTAGAGGAAAGGCTCTCAGTTTTTCCACTTGAGGATGATTATAGCTGTAGATTTTCCTATATGGCCTTTATTAAGTTGAGATATGTTTTCTCCAAACCTACTTTGTTGAGAACTTTTATCATGAATGCATGTTGTATTTGTCGAATTCTTTTTCTATATCTATTGAGATGATCATGACTATAAGATCATGACTTGAGCCAAAATTGAGAGTTGGACACTTAACTGACTGAGCCACCCTGGCACCTTGGGATGATCTATGATTTTTAGACTTCTTGTTGATGTGATGTATTACACTGATTGATTTATAAATATTGGTTCACACTTGCATCCCTGGAATAAATCCCACTTAATCTTGGTAAATAATTTTTTAAACTGTGTTTTTGGATTCAGTTTACTGATATTTGTTGAGGATTTTTGCATCTGTGTTCATCAGAGATACTGATCTATTTTTGTAGTGTCTTTGGTTTTGATATCAGGGTAATGTTGGCCTCATAGAATGAATTTTGAAGCTTTCTTTCATCTTATATCTTTTGGAATAGTTTGAGAAGGATGGGCATTAACTCTTCTTTTTATAATTTTTTTTAACGTTTGTTTATTTTTGAGACAGAGAGAGACAGAGTATGAGCAGGGGAGGGGGAAAGCTTAGGAGACACAGAATCGGAATCAGGCTCCAGACTTCAAGGTGTCGGCACAGAACCCAGTGCGGGGCTCAAATTCACAAACCATGAGATCATGATCTGAGCCAAAGCTGGATGCTTAACTAACTGAGCCACCCAGATGCCCCAACTCTTCTTTAAATATTTGGTAGAATTTACCTGTGAAACCATCTGATCCTGGTTTTTGTTTGTTGGAACTTCTTTGGTTATCTGTTCAATTTCATTGCTAGTAATTGATCTGTCCAAATTTTATATTTCTTCCTGATTCAGTTTTGGGAGGTTATGCGTTTCTAGGAATTTATCCATTTCTTCTAGGTTGTCCAATTGATGGGCATATAATTTTTCATAGTATTATCTTATAATCCATTGTATTTGTGGTGCTGATTGTTATTTCTCCTCTTTTTTGTCATTAGCATTTTTATTTAGTACAGTGTATGCTAGATTAGAAATACATAATAATATGCCCTTTCTTATCACAGGGAGTCTTTTATACCACCAAAATCATGGCCGACATTTTATATGACAAAAGAAAGCTAAACCAAACTTGTAAATTCTCAGGAAGGGGTAAGGATAGAAGAAAATAATGCATTTTATATAAATTATAGAGTAGAGATACAAGGTAAATCCATTACTTTCCACTCTGACTCAATTTTACAAAATAAAGTCAACATGTATTACTCTGTGAATTGCTAAGAGTGTGTAAACACTGTGGCCCTTTCAAAAAGATAATAAACTGTTATCTTAATGTCATATGTTGTTCTTAGTTTTTAAATGGAATTGAGCTTCCTTTCATAGTCTTCTTTAGGTTGTGGTAGTTGGGCAGGATTTTCATCAGAATCCAGCTGTAGTGTCTGGGGCTGTAGTTGCTTAGTCTGCACCTGACAAAGGCAGTCTGTACCATAGATCATTGTATTCTCAGGGGTGGTCAAATGTATTCAGGTTGCAGCAAGCCCCAATGATGCAACTACTTGTCAATATTATGTTTCTGCCCACATATGCTTTTGATCCAATAACATTATTTCCAATTTTCATGGTTTGGGAATAACAGCCAACATCAAACACATTACTGGTGCCAATGATCATAGGTTTCGGTTTTGGATATTCACTATCAGGGGTGATATTATCAGGGTGAGCATTTATGATAAGCACCTGTTCTTCTATTAAACTACCTTCGCCAATCACTCTTGGCCTGATTTCTGCAATAATTCATGCTTTAAAGTGAATCACTGTCCTAAGTCTTATAGTTCTATCACCCCAAATTTCACTTTCTACACACACAACTGCTCCAGGAGCAATCTTCACACTCTTGAGCCTTTTCTGCCATGCTATGGATCTTGTCTTATTTCTCCTCCATTTCTGATTGTATTTATTTGAGTCCTTTCTCTCTCTTTGTTGGGTCTGGCTAAACATTTATCAATTTTATTTATTTTTTTCAAGAACTAGCCCCTGGTTTCATTAAACTGTTCTTTTGCTTATTTTAGTCATTTCTGCTCTAATATTTATTATTTCCTTCCTTCTACTGGCTTTGGGATTTGTTTGTTCTTCTTTTTCTAGCTTCTTTAGATATATGTAAAATTCTTTTATTTGAGATTTTTTAAAGTTTCTTGATGTAGTCCTGTATTGCAATAATGTTTCCTCTTAGAACAGCTTTTGGTGCATCCTAAAGATTTTGGACTATTATGTTTTCATTTTCATTTGTCTCCATGTATTTTATTATTTCCTTTTTGGCTTCTTGGTTGACCCTCTCATATTTTAGTAGTATGTTATTTATCCACCATGTGTTTGCATTCCGTCTAGATGTTTTCTTGAATAGATTTCTAGTTTCATATCATTGTGGTTGGAAAAGGTGAATAATGTTATTTTAGTCTTGTTGGAATTTATTGAGACTTGTTTTGTGGCCTAATGTGATATATTCTGGAGACCGTTTCTTACTGTTTTTAAGAGAGGATAAAAGCTATATCTCTTTGCATAAGAAATTATCACTCCTTTATTTAACTGTGGTGAAGCCCATAAAAAAGAAATTTTGGGCTTTATTGAAACATAATAATAGACCTGTAGAAGCATAGAAATTATTTAGTATAGTTTACTCTCTTCAAATGTTTTTTTTTTTTTTAAATTTCTGAGAGAGGGAGACAGCGTGAACAGGGGAGGGTCAGAGAGAGAGGGAGACACAGAGTCCGAAACAGGCTCCAGGCTCTGAGCTAGCTGTCATCACAGAACCCGACATGGGGCTCGAACCCACGAAACTTGAGATCATGACCTGAGCCCAAGTTGGACACTTAACTGACAGAGCCACCCAGGCGCCCCTAGTTTACTCTCTTTAAATGATGAGGAAGATGAAATTCAAAAGTACTGGATGACTTACCCAAGGTCACACTAATTTTTAGTGTTAGAGCTATATAAAGGGGACAAATCAGGAGTTTACCTTATGGATTGTAAAGCTAGGTGCCCCAGGTAAGTGGTGGCTAAGTAGTAAGATTGGATTCTCTGGGCCTAAGTAGATACTGTCTTTCTAGCCATCTTGAGCTATCCTGCCCTGTTGCATCTTCTCCTATCTTCTCCTATCCTATCTAATCATACCCTGTTTTACCTCATGCTCTTGTCAATCTGCCCATTTCTCTGTCTACTTATATATCATTTATCTATTTAAATAACACTGATTGAGTTGCAATGAAGTGACTGGTATTTTATATGTGTTATCTCATTGAAACTCAAAAATCTTTTGAGATTTTTATAGTTGAAAACATTGAGGCTCAGAGAAAATAATAAGCAATATGTTGATCCTTTCTTAAATAGCAAGAGATAGACCCACTTGACTCTATCACTCATGTTCTCCATGACTCTTCCATCTGGCTGGTTACTCTTAGCTGAGGCAGCTCAACTAGCAGTCTTCTCCTTACTTTCACTTAGGTCTTTGCTAAAATATCACCTCTAAAGTGAGGCCTTCTTTTATGAGCCTGTTTGCAATTGAATTATCCTTCCCCATCTACTCTCTTGCTTTAGTTTTATTTTTAGCATCTATTACTTTATATAACTTATTCATTTGTTTTATTATCTGCTCTGCTCTATAGATAGTAAGCTCCATGAGGTGTGTGGATATATATATTTGCATATATCCTGCTCTGTTCTTTGTTATTCCTTGTACCTAGAATAATGCTGGCACGTATAAGTATTTTTTTGTTGTTGTTGTTGTTAAATGAAGTGGATAAGGCAAATTTACACAGTCCTTAGGTAGACCTGGTTTCTACTGGGGGAGATGAGAGAGAAACACAAAGTTCACATTCTGGAAGCTGCAAATAAATCTTTAGGTCTAGTGGTAGCTGAAGGGAGAAAGGATCAGAAAAGAAGCTCAGGAATGAATTCATGGAAGGAAAGGGTCTGGGCTCATTGTTAATGGCAGAGTAGATATTTTTGAGTTGCCTTTGTTGTTGCTTAGCAGCATGATGTCTAGCTGGATAAAATTCTGTTAAAGAACTGGGGCAGCTCTCAAGCAGGGATGGGCGTGGCGTGATCCAATGCCTCAGGCAGGAGTTCTGCCTTCACTTGTGGGGATGAGCACTGGGTATTATGTGGAAACTAATTTGACAATAAACTATTTGTAAAAAAAAATTAATTAATTAAACAAAGAAGTCAAAAGAAAAAAAAAGAACTGGGGCAGTATGACAAAATGGCAAAACCTAGTTGCTGGACCAAGGTGTAGGTTTCAGAGCATCTTAGCATTACTGAATGAGGGCCCCAGGAGAAGGTATTAGGATTCCATGGGACTGTACCCTTCTTGGGAGAGGCAATATAAATCTAATGGTTCCGTAGAATATTGTCTGTCCAGGGACATAGTACTGTAGGGCTTGTGAAATATTCCTATGCTCTCTATGCTCAGTGGTTAGGGAAGCAGAATTGCAGAATGGGACATGAACAAACTAGAACTAATCTTGTAGATTTTGGTGGCTGGTTTGCAGCTTATTGAGGTCAGGGCCTTGGAGTGGTTTTTTTTTTTTTACATGGAAGCCAGTAGACTAGATGACGAGGGTTTGAATGGTAGGATTGCGCATTGTGCAGCAGATTACACATTTGATATTCCAGAGACAAGTTCATTAAAGGCGTTATTCCACTTGACAGAACAGCACTTGTGTAGAGCTGCCAGATTTGATGCTATAAAGGAAACATAGCACTTTGGAAATAAATTACACTTTGTATTAACTGAATGATATATTAATCTTTTCTACCATTGAAGCAGGAGGGAGAATGAGCAGTGAATGTTAACACAGCATTATATGGATACCCACTTGCAGTTCTTATTTCTTTGATATTCATAGACATGGAATTCAGAAACTTTCTAGAAAGAAAGTTTAACTTGCTGCAATATTTATAATAGCTTTTCTTTTGTAATCTGTTTAGTTACAAGAACTTGAGAAGCTTGCAAATTCAAGCTTATTCAGGTCAGTAACTGTTGCAGCTTTCTAATTTTTAAGTATCTCCGGAAAAAAAGTTATACTTGGATCTGGCGTCTTACTGGAGAATTTGAGAATAATAAGACAGTTAAAGAGCAGTCAGAGCTCCTGTCAGGGTGGGAGATTGGAACTAACAGCAAATTGTAGGGCACACAGACCTGGAATCTTACCAGCTGTGTGACTCAGGGTGGGTTGTACAACATCTCCTGTCCATCATCTGGAAAATGGATGAGCCTCCTGTCCATCATCTGGAAAATGAAAACACTGGTTTCATTTTGCAGAGATGCTATGAGGAGAAATGGGATATTATATGTAAAAATATTTAGTACTGTGCATATAAAAAGTTGATTTCATTTTTTCCTCTGTTTTGGGAGAAAAGAGAGGGAAAGTCCCAAGACTAATTATACTCTGCTTCTGGATCCTCTTCTCAAAAAGGATCTGAACTGGTGCAATTATTTTTAAAAGGACAAAGGTGTTGTGAAGAAGATGCAAAGCTAATAGATTCTGTCTTTAGACCCTTTATCCAGCTTATTTTCAGGCTCCCAGAATAAAACAATTGATGATGATGATGATGATGATCATGATGATGATGAACTTATGATGATGATGATGATGATGACGACACCCACCATCCTGCAGATGGGTTTTAAAACAGTTCTGTAACACAGGGATGGATTGATTGACTGATTTCAAAGACAAAGATATATTGAGAATTAATTTACATTGTTTCGTATAGCATATAAAGTAAATGCAAGTGAGGAAAATAAAAATCAAGTTTGGTAAGTTCTTATTACATACCATTACAGTAATAGAGTCTTATGTATAGTTATCCCCTTCAATTTTATACTATTTTATTTTACATTGCTCATCGCTTGGGATTCTGACCTCCAGACTTAAACAGAAATTTTAGAATGAAAGTTTACAACAGTCTAGAGTCATTGACTTTCTATTGTAGGATATTCTACCTCCTACTATAACTTGTGACTCTAATTAGTAGATTTATGGGTAATAGCATATTGAAAGAAGCTTCCAAATATGTTAAAATAAAAGGAAGCTAAGATTTATTGAGTGCCCATTACATGCCAGGGCTATCACATGTTAGCCTAGTTATTGCACATATGTAACAAATACAAAACTTGTGTTTTAATTTGGAACCCTGAAGGTGGATGTTCCTGTGCTCCCTCCACTCTCTGCACTTCACCCCATACTTCCAATTTACTTCTATATATTATTTGAGTGTACGTTCTTCATTCTTCTACCAGAGATGAAACTCACTTATGATGTGTAGCACCTGTGTATCATACTCCCAATGCCTAGTCTAGGGCCTGGCACTTGGTAGGAGCTTACTAAGTGGTAGTTAAGGAAATAATCAGAAAGGAAGCATTAGGTTGAGGGGGCAGGAATTCTTCCCACTTTTCATTCAGAATGATGGAGTAGTGGGAGGGATGGTATCGATGGGCACTGAACAATATCAGAAGCTACATTTATTAAGCACAATCTTACTGTGTACCAGACACTATGCCAGACTTTCATTCATTATCATATTTAATACCCACGATGACCCTATGCAATAAGCACTCTTATTCCCAGTCCCCATGTGAAGAAAGAAGGAACAGAGAGGTTTCATACATTTCCCCAAATTTGACAGCTAGTGAATGCCAGAGCTAGGGCTTCAAAGGCCTGTATTGTGTCTGTCTTAAAAGCACATATTCTTGAGCACTGTATTTGAGGACTTGTGACCTGCATGGTGTACTTGGCACACTCAGTCTCTCAGAGATCATAGGGATGCTGCCGATCATATAGAACTGAATTTATAAACTTGTTGAATATGGGAGAGTCCCATCTCAACTGTCCTAGTAGTCATTGAAAAGAAGGAGGTCACAGAAAGGGGTTTGGAAGGTTTTGTTTCATTTTGTTTTAAATTTTTAATTGTGGTACAGAACATATAACATTAAATTTAGCATTTCAACCTTTTTTTTAGAGAGAGCAAGAGTGAGAGTGAGAGCACGCACATGTATGTGAGAGTGGGGAGGGGCAAAGGGAGAGGAAGAGAACCCTAAGCAGGCTCCATATCAGTGCATAGCCCAATGTGGGGCTTGATCTCAGGACCCTGAGTACAAGATCTGAGCCAAAATAGTCAGACGCTTAACAGACTGAGCCACCCAGGTGCCCCTCAACCATTTAAAAATGTACAGTTTAGTAATGTTAAGTATATTCAAACTGATGTGAAATAGATGTCCATAACTTTTTTCATATTGCAAAACTGAAACTGTCTGTTAAACAACTCCCTGCTCCTCCCCTCCCTGAAAATCATTGGTAACCACTCCTCTACTTTCTGCTTCTATGAATTTGACTACTTTGGATACCTCATATAAGTGGAATCATACCATATTTATCTTTTTATGTCTATCTTATTTCATCTGGAATAATGTTCTAAGATTCATCAGTGTTGCAGCACAAGTCAGTTTCCTTCCTTTTTAAGGCTGACTAGGATTCTACCATATATATACATACACTTTCACATACACACACTGTATTTTGTTTACCCATTCATCTGTAGATGGGCAGTTGGGTTGCTTCCACCTTTTGGCTATTTTGAATAACACTGCTATGAAAATGCAGGTACGTTTATCTCTTTAATATCTTTCTTTTTTTTTTTTAGATGTAGACTTAGTTTTAGACTTGGAGTTTCTAGATTATATGGTAATTCTGTTTTTGTTGTTGTTGTTTTTTGAGGAACCATCATACTCTTTTCCATAGTAGTTGCACCATTTTACCTTCTCACCAATGGTACACAAGGGTTCCAATTTCTTCACATGCTCTCCAACATTTGCTATTTTGTTTGTTTTGATAGTTTTCCTAATAGATATGAGGTGATATCTCATAGTACTTTAGATTTGAATTTTTGTAATGATTAGAGGTTATTAGTAGCTAGAATTAGTCATGGAGTGATTTCAGGGCATAAATTAGTAAGTATGCTCTGGGCAGGATTAGAGTTTGTAAATAGATGGGTTGTTGCAAGAGTTGGACTCTTGTCTTTAGAATACACGCATAAAGGAATTTACTGTCAAAACAATTTGTGATAATTTTGGAGAATATTTGGATCTGAATGAGTTGGTGTTAAAATAATGTGAGTGTACTAGTTTCCACAAGCCAAATCATGTCTTGGTTTTTAAGCCATGTTTGTCTTGCAAATTTTGGTTTCTGTTTGATTCATTGCTAAGGTCACTTTCTCATGCTTCACGTGATGCTCTGGACAGTAATTGGCAGCCAGGTGTTCATCTTTCAGGGTTACTGTAATAGTTAATTAAGATAACAAACATGGTTTTAGACATAGCACCTGGTACACAGTAAGTGCTAATTAAAGAGTTGCAGTTATGTTATGGTGATAGTAATAGTGTAGTCATAGTGGGCATGTAAAGTAGCACTTTAAGATAATGATGGTGGGACCACCTATTTTTTTCTGAAGTTCTATACTTCCAAACAATCCTACTACCACTGCCCTAGTGTAGGAACTCATCACTAATGATCAATTAGTTCCCTCCTCCTATGTGCCATCTAATCACACCATCACTGACAAAAAAAATGACCTAGGACCCAAGTTTAAACCAGTCACTCTCCTCATTACAACTTCCCGGTGGCTCTCCCTTGACCTCCAAAGGAATCTAGGCTCCTTTACATTCTGCGTTTAGCCTTCCTTATGCCAGCCTCTGCCCAGCTCTTGAGCTTCATCTCCTGTAGTCCCTGACATGGTATTTAATCTTCAGAGTTCTCAAATGCCTTAGTATCTCACAAAATTCCTGCTATATTATTTCCCTTAAAATTTTGATTTGTGCATGCTTCTATAAAAATTTATATAAAAAACAGTATCCTATCATTCATACTTTCTATTTTTAGTTCTTTTTGTCTTTTGTTCTTTTGCTCCCTTCTCCCTCTTCCCATCTTTCTTGCCCTCCACCCCACTTGCAGTTAGTGCTGTACTAACAACTCGTGAAGTATCCTTTTAAATTTTTTCCATGCTCAGGCAATGTTACATAAACACACGTGTGTGTGTGTGTGTGTGTGTGTGTGCATACATATTCCTGTTTATACACTTTACTGGATGTATCTAATCTGCAATGTCAATTCCTGCCAAACTTAAGACCTCTTTAACACCACTGAGTTTTATTTTAGGGGAGAAATTTGGCTAAAATGTTACTGTTTTCCCCAAGTCACCTCCTTTCTCTGACTCAGTTACTGAACAGAAGGGCCCAATATCTGCAAGAGCTTGACATTTTTAATTTGAAAGTTCCATTGTCATTTCTGTCACCTTAGACGGGAGTGTTAAGAAGAGGTCACTGGCAAATTACTGACTCTCGATGAACAATTTGCTCTTAATTAAAAAGCCTGATGAAACTCTCTTTGGGAAATGAACTCATTCAAATGGGAGATAATTTAAGCTCATCCACTCAGGATGCTTTTTTTCTCTATTTTTCCTTCACTCGGTACGTAAAATTTTTATTTAGTCTTGTGATATAAGTTGAATTTGACAGGAACAATTTTTTTCATTCAAACCATAAAATTATTATGTTGTCTGAGTTAACATTGTGTTTTCTCTCAGAAAAAATAAGTATGGCGTTCCCTAGAGAGATTTTGTGGCAGCGATAGAGAATGAAGCAAAACTACTCCCTCCTGGGGTTTCAGAATGGGAAGGAAACACAGTATCATTAAGTACACATGGGACTCTTAAGTCAGAAGGCCAGAGTTCAAGCCCAGTTCTGTCACTGAAGAGCTGAGTGACCTTAGACAAATATTTGAAACTGGGTTTCCCCTTGTCTGTAAAAAGAATAATAATCCCTGCTGTATATCATTTGGCTATTCTAAGGATCAAATGAAGTAACTGTTGTGAAAAGATTGAATGGCTGCAAAGTACAATGTAAACATATGGGATTGTCAATATTGATGCCTCCTGATGCTGATGCACTGTGAGAAATAATTTCTTATATAGTTTGCTAGATAGATCCATCAACCAGTGACTGGTCACTAGGCAGAATGCCATCAGAATGGAAAGGTAAGCCCAACCTCTCCCTTATTTACTATACCCCATATAAAATGAAAAAACAAAACAAAACAAAACCTGAGGCCCCGAAAGGGGAAGTGCATTGATGAAAGCCACACAGCCAGTTAGTGGTACAGCCAGGAATGGATATTCCACTTCCTGCCCAGTATTCTTTCCCAAACACCCTGCTTCTAACTTTAAAAAATAAGTAATAGGATTCTAGTTTGACACGACCACTTAGAAATGGAAAAGCAGAAAGAGTTTGGAAGTTTGTTTAACATGCCCCATTCCCATTTATCCCTGGAGGTTCACATTTGCATATTGTTTGAGGAGTGTCAAAGAGAATTTCAACTGAACTGAACTGAAATGCCAGATTCTCAGATACAGAGTCAAGCTACCCTCACACCCTGATCTGTGTTGGTGATTCAGTGAACAGCAACAATAGGCCAGTATTACATAGTTTACCGGAACAGTGTTTCCCAGATTGTATTCTGGGGAACCCTTGTTCCAGAGGAGCTGCTCAAATAAAATAGTTAATTGCTGAATTGATAAACTTTCTCCTGGAAATTCATAGTGCACATCAGCATCCTAAGCTCCTCAGCGAGGTCAGAAGAAAAATTTGTTTAATCTGTTTAAAGGTTAAACTGGTAAATTTGTGTGAAGAAAATATTTTTTCCCCTTTAAACATTTCATATTGTCCTCTGACTTGTTGTTTCTCTTCTGCCTAAGAAGGAAAAAAAAATATCAGTAGATGCCAGTGTCAGTCTCCAGGAAGAGGCCCTCCACACTGCTGTCCCTGAAACCCACTCCCCACCTTGTGCAGCCCTAGGTAGGGCAGGCATGGGCTGCTAAGTTTTCCTGGGCCTTATGAGCTCTCTGTCAGGGTGAGGGGAAGGGTTCAATGCCAGGGCAGACTTAATAACCATTAACCAGATGCAAATGCAGACATCTCTGCAGATGCCAGAGTGAGAAGATGAGAACAGCCAAAACCCAGATTAGATTATCTGCATCTCAGTGCACAACCATATTAACAGATATCCAGGCCCAGATACTATTTGCCCCCAAAGCTTTGATATTTGAAAGTCCCTCAACCATTCTTCCCACAATTTACACATAACTCAAAGCAAATTGGGTAGAGAAAATCTTGAATTGACATTTAAATCCTGAATTAATTAGGGGGAAACAAAACAAGAGCCAGACCAAGGGTCATTATTCACCTTTTTCAAGTGGGGGATTGAGATAGAAATCAAGTTCAGAAAAGAAAAGTAAAGTTTAATTATTATTATTATTATTTTTTGCATTTCTGAGTTGGTGGATTGAGAAAAGAATCTACCTCCTATAAATTTCACATTGGGATCTTTTACTACCATTATACCCACTTCCATGATTCTAGAAAATTGGTCATTTAATTTTTAATACAGTAAAATATTTTTGGACATCTATTTTGAGCATTATTCTATTTATGTAACTTGGATCAGGTCATTATCTCACGGTTCGTGGGATCAAGCCCTGCATTGGGCTCTGTACTGACAGCATGAAGCCTGCTTGGGTTTCTCTCTCCCCCTCTCTCAGCTCTTCCCCCCAACTCACTCAGTCTGTCTCTCTCAAAATAAATAAGCAAAACATTAAAAACAAAAGAATAAGGCATGATTATTGATTTCAAGTTGTTCCTAGACCAGTAGCACACAAAAATCATATTATAGCAGGTGTTCAATTGGGAACAGAGGCTGACTGTATTGGTCACTGCGGCAATTCAGGCAGGGAATTATTTCTGTAGTAGGAAAGGAGGGCATTGAATTTATTTAGTAGAAATAAAATGAAATAATAAGTTTTAAATAATGAAAAGGTTGACAAGGCCCTAATAGAAAGATACATAAAAACAAAATTGGCAGGATGTCTTAATTTTTTTGTGCTGTATGAATAAAAGGAACAAGACTACAGAGTTTCACCAACTGGAGTTAGGAAATCTGTAATCTCTGAAATGCTGTATACCATTCCTGATTGCTCTTGCCTGGAGCCTTCCAAATTATAATAAGAAAAATATAATGAAACAAATGAGGAGTGAGTGAAGAATACAAGGGAGTACGATAATGTATAATCAAGGTAGCTCTTTTTTGTGAAAAGTCTCTTGGGCTGTATATGTTTGATTTAATACAAATTTGATTGTAGAAATGCATGTGGCTTTTCATGTCCATGAAAAGAAACCTGCATGGAGCTAATGCAGTGAAGAGATTTGGAATTATTTTTGAGGGAATGGAAAGATCTCCATTACAAGCACAGAGGAAAGGTGGTAGGGATACATGGCAGGGACGGGTGATGGGAGGGTAGTACGCTCTGTCTGCAGGATTTGAATAAGATGAATAACTACAATGAGTCAAAGATTATTGTAAGACAAGAAGGCCAGGGATGATTATACTTCTGTGGCTTCTGTGTAAGACGAAGAGCCACCTAACTAATTTTAAGAGGATCTTGTGCTGCATCAAAGAGAAAACCTAGAAAGGCCAACTGAGAAAGGAATGTCCCCTTTGAAGGAGAGTGACAAGTTTTATGGAAGCTCAGATGACCAAGAAGTATATATCCTGTTATTACATCTAGACATTTTCCAAAGGATGCAGTCATCAACTCAGGATGAAAATCAACTGGGACAGCATCCCAGGCAGTGTCCATGTGAGTATGAAAAATAATTTATGAACCATAAAGTTGATATTCTGACAGATTGTTGAGCTCTGCTTCCCATATTCAGGACTGTTGGTCTGCATGGAAGAGGTCAGAATGGAGGAAGACATTGGAGGCTCTGGGGCAGACAATGTCACAGCCCCACTTACTACTAAATTCTGAAATGACTCAAAAGAGAGGTACCTGGCTGGCTTAGTTGGTAGAGCATGTGACTCTTGATTTTGGGGTTATGAGTTTGAGCCCCATGTTGGGCAGAAAGATTGCTTAAAAAACAAAATGACTCAAAGAATTTTTTTTTCCATTTAAAACCTTAAGTTTTAAGAAAAAACCCTGATACTCTGATAATTATTGTTGTGGGTATATTGACTTCTTGTCCCCTTTCTGATCTCTATTAGCAGTAATTCAGCAAATTTGTCATTCACAATAAAAATGTGTGCTTGAAACATAAAATATTGTGATATCGAATAGAGCTTAGCATTTGATAATATTCTTAGTAAATTGTCATAAGATCATCTCCAATTCAGTAATGTAAGAGTCTACATAAGCCTTTATGAAAATGTTGAATCTCTTAATTTTTTAATTCTCACACGTAGAACCATCTAGCTAGACCATAGTTATTATACATACATTTAATAAACTTCAGTGAGATGATGTTTAACAACTTAGTAAAAATGCTGTCTCCACTTAAGTCAGTGATGAAACCACTACACAATTTTTAATGCAAGTAGTTATCAGTGTTTGTACAAAATAGAACTCCTTGTTGCCTACAAGGAGAGGTACTTCACATAGACACGTTTTGTAACAAAATATTAATAGTTAAAAGTCTTGACCTAAGTACAGCTTTTTTAAAAAAGCTTCTTTTGGGAAATAATCAATGATGTCAGAGCCTTTCCCAACTTACCATCAACTCTACACTGTTGTCATTTTTCAAATCCTCTTGTTTTACAGCTTCAGCTCTGCTGAAAATTCACACTCCATCAAGGAAATTATTTTGCAGCATTGTGGATATAGATATTATGGTTCTTAATGCTTCTAAAAAATTGGAAATCAATGTTAAAAATTACTGTAACAAAGGAGTAGACAGTGGTGTTATATGTAATGGATATAACACATAATAAAATATATTAGGCTAATGTAGTTCATCTAAAAAGGAGCTAGAGTAGAAGTTTAGAATAAATCTCCAAATGCCGTGGTTATTTTTATTTTTTACTAAGTGTGGCAACATTATTTGAGATGCTACTTGGTTTATGTGTTTAGATTACCTGGTGTTTGTCTGGGGAAGGGTAATATTAGGGTTGGAATTTTCTGTTTTCAGATACTTGGGTCTGTGCTCAAAGTTGGATCTGTCCTCTCTGGTGATAGGCCAGAAGCCAAGAAGGAAGAAATAAAAGAAAGGGGAGACTTTTCAGCCCCATAATTTTATTTGATTATTTCTATAGATGTGTCATTCAGGACAGTATACATTAATCATAAGTATCTAATTAGGTTGGAATTAATTAAATTTACATAAAATAAAAAAGCTAATTTACTCATTTACATTAGCCACATTTCAGATACTCAAGAGCTACCTGTGGTTAATGGCTACTGTCTTGCATGATAGACCCTTTCCGTCATTACAAAAAGTTTTCTTTTAAAATTTATTTAAAATATATACTTTATTAAGGTATGAATTAACGTATACAACTTCATGAGTTTGGAGACCATCAGAATGGTGCTATAGGACTGAACACCTATATTAGTGGACAAAACAGGAGGCTTATAGAAGGATAAAATGGGTTTTTACACATTCTTACTTTGAAAAAGAAACAGTAATCAGTTGAAATAACATGAACTTATAAACTCCTTCCCTTTTTAAAAAAAGTCTCTCCTTTGTCTTGAAGGCTAGAGCATGCTCTCCTCTGTTATTCCACCTGCCTGCCAGGAATGGTAAAATGGTGGAGCAATGTCATGAGCCTCTCTGGCCCACAAATTTTAGCTAGTAATATTTTTTTCCACAAAAAGGAACTGTATCTTATGAATTAATTTCACATCTTGGAGCATATTTTTTTAAGTTTTTTTTTTTTTTTTGAGACAGAGAAAGAGAGAGTGAGATCAAGAGCGAGTGAGAGAGAGAGAGAGAGAGAGAGATTGAGAGAGAGCATGCCCTGTGGGGTGAGAGGGGCAGAGAGAGAGAGAATCCTAAGCAGGGTCTGCACTGTCATTGCATGGAACCCATGAACCCTGAGTTCATGACCCAAGGCAACATCAAGAGTCAGACACTCAACCAACTGAGCCACCTAGGCACCCCAGAGCAGAAAATTTTAAGATGAGTCCAAGTCACTTGTTTTTGGAAAAACAGCCTGAAGAGTAAGAAGCGGTGATTAAAGTTAATAGTGTTAAATTGCATCTTTTGAATGATTAATGCATTCACAATAACACCAATATAGGAAAGAGAATACAAGATGGGCTAAAGATGAGTTTCCAGTATTGTGCATAAAAATGCTATGTATGGAACAACCTTAATTCTGTGAGCAATAAGCTGGAGTTTGGACCAATAACTGGATTACCCATTATAAATGATGGGCAATTGAGAAATGAGAGGAGGTCTGGTCAGAACATATGGATATAGAAAGTAATGCAGTAGGATTTCTGTTAAAGGAAGGTGACATTTTTGAAATACATAAATATTTCAGGAGGGGTTCAGTAGGAAAATCTATTTTATAGGAGGAGTGAGCGGCTATCAGTATTAATTAGAAATAAAATAATTTATTAGGAAGTTTGGGGAAAAAGGAATGTATATTTTAGTAAAACTTTGTAGGGAAAGAGACTACAAGGATGCATACTGGTAGAACAGTAGACTATATGAACGAAGAGATCAGAAGCATACTTAGCTGGACCAAATAGCGTAATCCTCCATTAAGTATATTTTTCTATAAAACCAAAAATATACATGTTTCACTTACCTACTTGAGTAGAGGAGAGCCAGAAGTCAATAATGTGTGTAGGATACACTGCTGGGGACACAAAGCAGGGAATATTCAACTCCAGTTGAGAAAGCCTGATGGAGTCGGATGATATTTCATTTTGGGGCCCTAAAGAATGAGTAGGCATCCTCTGTTCTATTATTGGGCTTGAGGGAGAGAAGAGGAAAATTTCAAGGAGAAAGAACCATATTTGCAAAGATACGGAAGTGAGAAATGTAGGGTGCCTGTGAAGAACTGCAACTATTTAATATTTTTTAAATGTTTAATTTGTTTCTGAGAGAGAGAGACAGCATGAGCGGGGGAGGGTCAGAGAGAGAGGGAGACACAGAATCTGAAACAGGCTCGAGGCTCTGAGCTAGCTGTCAGCACAGAGCCCAATGCGGGGCTCGAAACCATGAACCCTGAGATCATGACCTGAGCCAAAGTTGGACGCTTAACTGACTGAGCCACCCAGGGGCCCCAAGAACTGCAACTATTTAGAAGCTTGGGGAATAGGATCCTAAGCAGAGTGAGATGAGGTATGTTTCAGATCATGGCAGGTCTTAGATTTTGGTATAAAGCAGCTGGTACATTCTACTGAGGAAAAAGTGAATAGATTTAACTAGCTCTTAATATTTGCACATTGCTAACAGGTAAAAGAACAATATTCATCTCAAAAAACCTAGAGGGTACACAGAAGGCGCATTTAAATTTTAAAGAAATCAGTATGAGCTCTTCTTTTGATGTACACATACAAATTATGTTCCAGCAAAAACCAATGAGTTTAATTATATATCACAGGCTAACTTTACAGAGCACTGTCCGCTGTCTTTAGATAATGTAGGACCCATCAGAGCCTGGAACTCAGCACTTGACTGCTGCTGGTAGGGAACATTTCTCCTTCTGTTCTGAGAAATCTGCATGATCAAGCCAGAGTTCATGATCTCTTAAGGCCTCACAGGCATATCTCCAATCACCATTGCCTTCTCTGCTTGTTGGACTTTGTTTCATTGTGTTAGAACTATGTTTCCAAATGGGAGGTGTATTAGTTTCCTGTTTTCACTGCAACAAATACATAGTGGTAAAAGAACATCAATGTATTTTCTTTTAGTTCTAGAGATCAGAAATCTGAAATCAGTTTCAGAGAACTGGAAGTCAAGCTGTAGGCAGGACTGGAGGTTTTGCATGGAGAATGTGTTTTAATTCTTTTTTTTTTTTTTTTTTTTTTTTTT
>NW_027532025.1:275430-275788 GCF_008692635.1 Crocuta crocuta | reverse complement strand
CGCCCCCCCCCCCCAAACTCCCTTTTAAGAGAAGATTTAAAGTTATAGTTAGGGCTTATCTGGACAATCCAGATTAACCTCTTTATCTCCAGATCCTTATTTTAATCACATGTATACATTCCTCTTGCTACCTCAAGCATACCTCTTGTTCTTCCTTCCAGAACATTCACAGTTCCCAGGGATTAGGACCTGCATGTATTTGGCAGTTTTATTTGAATATTGTTATAGGAAGGGACTCAAACTCCTCAAGCTTTTATACTGGAAATTTGTTTAAATTGCTACCACCATGTTGGAAGACCATACTGTAGACCATTAATCAGAGAGCTTTTTTTTTTTTTTTTTTTTAGTTTTCACCTTT
>NW_027532025.1:234635-275319 GCF_008692635.1 Crocuta crocuta | reverse complement strand
TTTTTCTTTAAGTCTGCACCCTTTTCTTCCCATCTTATGATCTCAAAGACTCAACTTACGGCCTTTTTTGAATACTATCTTCTCTTAACTGCCTCTTGAGGATAATCATTCAGCACCCCATTTCTTCATCTGTCTGAAAAAAAAACCAAAATATTTGAAAGTCCTTTTAATTTATATTTGAAAGTTTAATTTATATTTGAAAGTTGCTTTTAATTTATACACGAAAAAATAATGAATATTGAACATAACTACACTATTTCTTCTTTAATTTTCATGGAATCCTAATGGAATAGGTATTATTATAATCAACTTGCAAACAAGGGAACCAAGACACAGAAAAAAATACATACCCAAGGTCACATGGTAAGCAACAGGTCTGTCAGACTTGAAAGCACTTTATTTTTTCACTGTACTGTGCTGCTAAACACTATAGAGAAATAGTATAGAACATTACATTATAGAGAAAGTTATGAAGCTGTAGGATATTGCCAAGCTCTTAGGGTTATCCTGCTTGGCTACTAGTTTTTCAATCTCTCTTCCAGAGTCCTCATAATGAGTGAATGTCTTACTGTTATCTTCTTTTATCCCTGACAGTAATATCATGACCTCATTTCAAAAAGAAGGAAACAGAAGTACAGAGATACTCAGTGACTATCCCAGGGTCATGGAGAGAATAATGGGATATGCATCCAGTTGTTTTAATCAATGACAACTAAGGATCCAGGATTTAAACAAAAATAACTTTTCTAATTCTCAAGCAGAAATTGTAGACAAGAGCAGCTTGCATAGTTAGGTGTCAGTATATGAGCTTTTACTACCATTGTGGTCCATTAATAAAGATGGGACAGAATCAGTATCATGTTTTAACGAGAAAATTTCAATTTGATATCCTTAGGTATGGGGAAATCTGAAGTCTAGAGAAACTTCTCTGAAGGGAATTTGACTTTATCTATAAAATATGCATCAAGGGGGAAAGGAGGTTATTTGAAGGTTAATACTGCATATCTTTCATACCCATATTTAGTGGGTGGCTATTGTAAGGCCACAAGTCTAAACGTCTAAACCAAACTGACTCCATGACAGGCTTTAAGTTTCCCCTCTGAACTAGAAGGCCTGAGTTTCAGCTTTCCTGAAACTATCAGGCAGTTACACATTGCCCAAGGCAGGAGAAACCACCCTTGCAACACCCAATCAGGAAAGTCCAGCGACCACCGTCCACATTACTAAGGGAGAGGCCTGGAGATAGAAACTATAGATAGGACCCTGTTACCTAATGTTAAAGTTAACCTGTTAGTCGCCGAACAAGACCCTAGGCTCACTCTGTGATTGGTTGAATTTAAAGGTACTCTAAATGTTGTAATTGGATCCCGCCAAAAGTAACGAATACTCTAGACAATGTTTATGGTCAAACCCGCTGTCAATGATGTTGAATTATTATGATTGGATCACTGTTCCCATGTCACAACATCTGTAACTCCCCCGTCTCAAACCCCATAAAAACCCTACTCTGCCCTTGTTCGAGACTCTCAGCACGGACCCATATGCTGGTGAAGTCTGTGAGCCCGAGCTTAAGCCCGTAATAAAGCCCTTTGCCTTTGCATGTGTGACTCGGTCTCCCTGGTGGTCTCTGGTCGGTGAGGATACTGCGATCTGGGTATAACACTATAAGGTACCAGCAAGAATCTGTGTGTGATACTTTACATGCATTAGATCTAATTATCACAGCAACCTAAAAAGAACTCTAAGCTTCATTAAAAAAAAAAACAAACAAAAAAAACCAAACACCTATATTTTAGAATAGTTTTTGGTTCAGAGAAAAATTGAGGAGAAGGTACAGAGATTTGCCCCATGCACGCACAGCCTCCCCCCTGCTTTCTGTCAAAATCATGCACTACAGAGAAATACTTGTTATAATCAATGAACCTACATTAACATATCATTATCACTCAAAGTCCATACTTTACATTCAGATTGACTTGGTGCTGTATATTCTATGGGCTTAGTGTATTCTCTTGGCATTGTATATTCCATGGGCTCTGATGAATGAATGAAATGTATCCATCATTATACAGATTAGTTTCACTGACCATACAGATTAGTTTCATTGACCTAAGAGTCCTCTGTGCTCTGCCTATTCAGCTTTCAACTCTCCCTACCCCCTAGACCCTTTCTCCACATTTTTACCTGTTCCAGACTGTCACCTAGTTGGAATCAAATAGTATTTAGCTTTTTCAAATTGGCATCTTTCACTTAATAATACACACTTAAGGTTTTTCCATGTCTTTTTATGGCTTGATAGCTCATCTCTTTTTATTACTGTATAGTATTCCATTGTCTGGATGTACCATGGTATTTTTTTGTTTTTTTGTTCTTGTTTTTTATTTTTAATCTATTTAGCTACTGAAGGATATCTTGGTGTTTCCATGTTTTGGTAATTACATATAAAACACTATAACCATCCATGTGTAGGTTTTTGTTTTGACATGAGTTTTCAGGTCATTTAGGTAAATACTGAGGGATACAATTTCTGTATCATATAGTAATAGTATGTTTAGCTTTGTAAGAAATTGCCAAATTGTCTTCCAAAGTGGCTATACCACTTTACATTCCTACCAGCAATGAATGACAGTTCCTACTCCATCTTTACCAGCATTTGATATTGTCAGTGTTTGGGATTTTAGTCATCCTAATAGGTGTATACTGGTATCTTACTTAATTCACAATTTCCTAATGACATACACTGTTGAACATCTTTTCATATAAAAACTTCACATCTATATATCTCCTTTGTGAGGTGTCAGGTCTTTTGCCCATTTAAATCTAGGTACTCATTTTCTTATTGTTGAGTTTCAAAAGTTCTTTGCATATTTTAAGGAACATGTGTCTTTTGCAAATAATTTCTCCCAATCTGTGGTGTGTCTTTTCATTCTCTTAACATGTCTTTTTCGAAAGCAGAGGTTTTTCATTTTAATGAAGTCCAGTTTATCAATTCTCTCTTATATGGATTGTGCCTTTGGTGTTGTAGCTAAGAAGTGATTGCCTTATACAAGGTCATCTAGATTTCTTCTTATGCTATCTCCTAAATATTATAATTATATATTATTATTACTATATATAGTATATAATTACACATTATAATTATCTCTCCCAAATGTTACATTTTTAAAAAGTATAATTATATATTATCAGATATATAATTATATATTATTATTATAATTATATGTTATTATTATAATTATAATTTTCTCCCCAAAATGTTGCATTCTATATTTAGGGCTATGGTCCATTTTGATTGTGAAAGGTATATGGCCAGTGGCTGGACTCTTGGTTTTTTGGGTTTTTTTTTGGTATGTTGATTTCCAGTTGTTCCAGTGCCAGTTGTTGAAAAGCCTATCTTTGCTTCATTGTATTGAGTTTGCTGCTTTGTTAAAGATCAGTTCACTATATTTATTTGAGTCTGTTTTTGGTGGGTTCGCTATTCTGATCTGTTGGTTTTTGTTTTGTTTTTGTGTGTTTGTTTACCATTACTTCATTGTCTTGATTACTGTATTATTTAGTAAGTTGAGTAGTGTCAATCCTCCAACTTTGTTCTTTTTCTTCAATATTGTATTGACTATTATGGGTCATTTGTTTTTATATGTAAACATGAGAATAAATTTGTTGATATCCAAAAAAATAACTTGCTGAGATTTGATTGGAATTGTATTGAATCTATACATCAAGATGGAAAGAACTGTATCTTTACAATAGTGAGTCTCCCTATCCATGAACATAGAATATCTATCCAAATATTTAGTTCTTTGGTTTCTTTCAGTAGAGCTTTGTAGTTTTTCTCATACAGATTCTGTACATGTTATTAGATTTATACTTAAGTATTTTATTTTTGTGGTGGTAATGTAAATAGTATTGCATTTAAATTTCAGTTTTCACTTGTTTAGTCCTGGTTTATTGCGAAGTGGTTGACTTTCATATATTTTCCTTGTATCTTGAAACCATGTAATAATTGCTTATTAGTTCTAGGAGTGTTTTTGTTGATTCTTTCAGGTTTTCTATATAGATGATCACAGCATCTGTGAACAAAGATAGTTTATTTCTTCGTTCCCAATATGTGTACCTTTTATTTTCCTTCCATGTCTTGTTACATTAACTAGGACTTTCAGTATGATGTTGAAAAGCTGTGATGAAAGGAGATAGATCTCTTGTTCTTGATCTTAGTGGGAATGTATCAAGTTTCTCACATTAATTATGATGTTATGTGTAGTCTTTTTTGATAGATAATCTTTATCAAGTCAAGGATGTTATCAAGAGTTTTATTATGGATCAGTATTATAGTTTGTTAAATGATTTTCTGCATCTATTGATATGATCATATTGATATGATCATTTGATTTTCATTTTTAACTTGTTAATATGATAAATTACACTAATTGACTTTTAAATGGTGAGCCAGGCTTGCATGCCTGGGATAAATTCTCCTTGGTCATGGTGTCTAATTCTTCTTAGACATTGTTGGATTTTATTTGATAATACTTGTTGAGAATTTTTGCATCTATTCTCATACAAGATACTGATCTGTAGGTTTCTTTTCTAATAAGAAAGATTTCTTGACTGGGTTTGCTGTTCAGGTAATGTTGGTTTCTTAGAATGAGTTAGGAACTATTTCCTATGCTTCTATCTTCTGAGAGAAATTGTAGAGAATTGATATTGGTTCCTCCTTAAATGGTAGAATTCACTAGTGACTCTATCTGGTGCTTTCTGTTTTGGAAGGTTGTTAATTATTGGTATAATTTAAAAAATAGATACAGGCCTATTCAGATTGTCTACTTCTTCTTATGTGAGTTTGGCAGACTGTATTTTTTAAGAATTGGTCCATTCATTGTATCTAGGTTATCAAGTTTGTGGAAGAGAATTGTTTATATAAGTCATTGATTATTGTTTTAATGTTAATGGAATCGCTAATGATATCACTAGCTTTTCATTTCTAACATTAGTAATTTGTATTTTCTTTTTCATTTCTTCTTAATTAGCCTGGATAGAAGCTTATCCATTTTACTGATCTTAACAAAAATCAGCTTTTGGAATTGTTGATTTTTTTTTTCCATTTGATTTCCTATTTTCAGATTCATTTCTGATTAAATTCTGATTTGATTTCTGATTTAATGTATAATATTTCCTTTCTTCTTACTTTGGATTTAATTTTTTCTCTGTTTTATAGTTTGCTAAGGCAGATGCTTAAATGGTTAATTTTAGATCTTATTTTCTAATATATGCATTCAATACTAGGTTTCCTTCTAAGCACTGCTTTCATTGCATCTTACAAATTTTGATAAGTTGTATTTTCATCTTCATTTGGTTCAAAATATGTTTTTCTTGAGGTTTCTTGTTTGATTCATATGTTATTTGGAAATGTGTTGTTGAATATCCAAGAATTTGGGGATTTTCCAGTTACCAATCTGTTGCTGATTTCTAGGGTAATTGTACTATGGTATAAGAGCATATACTGTCTGATTTCTATTTTAAAAATTTTAAGGGGCTTTTTTATGATTCAGTATATTGTCTCTCAGTGAATGTTCTGTGTATGCTTGAGAAGTATATGTATTTTCTATTTTTAAATAGATATCAATTATATGTAGTTGATTAAAGGTATTGTTGAATTCATCTGTGTCCCTATTGATTTACTGACTACTGAATCCATTTCTGGTAGATGATTACATTTCCAACTATAATAGTGGATTCATTAAAGTTTCATTGCAGTTCTATCAGTTTTTGCTTCATATTTTTTAAAAAAAATTTATCTTTTAAATGTTAATTTAATTTTGAGAGAGAGGGAGAGAGAGATTTAGATGGGAAATGCAAGTAGATGAGGGGCAGAGAGAGAGAGGGAGACAGAGAATCCCAAGCAGATTCCATGCTGTCAGCACAGAGCCCAATGTGGGGCTTGAACTCACTAACCATGAGAACATAACCTGAGCTGAAATTAAGAGTCAGATGCTCAACTGACTGAGCCACCTAGGCACCCCATTTTTTTTAAGTTTATATATTTTGAGGGAGAGGGAAGGGCAGAGAGAGAGAGAGGGAGAAAGAATCAAAAGCACTCTTTGTGCTCTGAGCTTGGAGCTTGATCTGGGCTCTAACCCATGAACTATGAGGTCGTGATCTGAGCTGAAATCAAGAGGCAGATATTTAGCTGACTGAGCCACCCAGGCATCCCCTGCTTCATGTTTTTGGCAATCTCTTTTTAGGCGTGTACACGTTAGGAATTGTTACGTCTTCTTGGAGGATTGACTCCGTTTATCATTTTGTAATGCCCCTCTTTATTCCAGATAGCTTTTTTTCCCCTCTGAAGTATGTTCTCTCTGAAATTAATATAGCTAGTCTAGTTTTCTTTGGATTATTAGCATTAACATGGTATGTCATTTTCCATCTTTTTACTTTTAATTTACATGTGTCTTTATATGTAACGTGAGTTTCTTGTAGACAACATAAAGTCCGCCTTGTTTTTTGATCTACTCAGGCAATCTCCTTTCCAGTGGTATATAAGGACCATTGACATTTAGAGTGATTATTGGTTTAGTAGGTTGATAGCAACCATATTTGTTAGTTTCTGTATTCATTGTTCTTGCTTTTTATTCCTATTTTGTTTTCACTGTGTTCCTTTTGTAGTTTTAATTGAGTCTTTTTATATAGTTTACTTTTGCTTTTTAAAAACATGTTTATACTTTTTTGCCTTTGGGGGTGTTGAATAGCTATTGAGATATGATTCACATACCATACAATTCACCCATTTGAAGTGTATGATTAAATGATTTCATGTATATTACACATTACTAATCTTTTAAATTGTGGTAAAATATATGTAACAGAACATTTTCCATTTTGACTAAATGTACAACAATTCAGAGGCATTAATTACATTCACAATTTTGTGTAACCATAACCATTACCTATTTCAAAACCTTTTTAATAGCTCCAGAAAGTATAATCATTAATAACTCACCATTCTTTGCTTCCTCCCACCCCCAGTAAACTCTACCTACTTTCTGTCTCTTGAATTTACTTATTCTAGATAACTCATATATATGTAATACAATATTTGTCTTTTTGTGTCTGGCTTAGTGCACTTAGCATAATGTTTTCAAGGTTTATCCATGTGGTAACATGTATCAGAATTTTATTCCTTTTTACAATAGAATGATATTTCATTGTGTATATATACATTTTAGTTATCCATTCATCTGTTAATGGACAGTTGAGTTGTTTCCACCATTTGGCTATTGGGAATAATGTTGCAGTGAACATTGGCATACAAATATCTGTTTGAGGTCAGTGTTTTCAATTCTTTTGATTAGATACCTATGAATGAAATTGCTGTGTCATATTGTAATTGTTTGTTTAACCTTTTAAGGAACCACCAAACTGTTTTACCTAACAGCTGCAGCATTTTACATTCCCAACAGCAATGTACAATTCTCCACATCCTCACCAGTACTATCTATTTCTTACAATCCATTTCTTTCTTTATAGTCATTCTAGTAGATGTGAAGAAGTTTTGGTTTGCATTTCCCTAATGCATATTCTTTTCTTTTTAACTGAAGTCTAGTTGATACATAGGAATACTTTAGTTTCAGGTATGCAACATAGTGATTCAGCCAGTCTATATACATCGTAGTGTGCTCACCGCAGGCGTAGGTATCATCTGTCACTTTACAATACTATTACTGTACCACTGATTATATTCCCTCTGCTATATCTTTTTTTATCCTCTTGACTTACTCATTCTATAACTTGAAGCCTGTATCTCCGCTCTCCTTTACCCATTTTGCCCATCCTTCACCCCTGTGTTTTTGGGTCTCTTTCTGCTCTTTGTTTATTCATTTGTTTTGTTTTTTAGATTCTGCATATAAGTGAAAATCATACGGTATTTGTCTTTGTCTGATTTATTTCACTTAGGATAATACCCTTTAGGTCCACCCATGTTGTTGCAAATGGCAAGATCTCATCCCTTTTGTTTTTAATGGCTGAGTAACATTCCATTGTATACATACATACCATGTCTTCTTTATTCTTTAACCTATAGATACATACATGGGTTGGCCCTATATCTTGGTTATTATAAATAATATTACTCAGATCTTGCTCCAGTTTTGGTGGTTCTTATATATATTATATGGGACAAGAGACTATGAAATTAAGATATTGTAGGAATTTAATCTGTGCTTCATTACCAGACATGTTTTTATTCACTTTTGTCCATAGGCTTGAAATAATTTAGGTATTGGGGCAGACTGAAATGGCTTTCCAAACCTGATGTTTTACAGGAGCATTGTAAAACAGTTCTAAGTCTCATCTTTCAAGCAAGGTCTTTTATCCACTGTAGACCCAGTGTTCTGAAAGCCTAGTTGCCAACATTTCCTTCCATTGCTGCAGGACACCAGAGTCACTTCTTACCTTTTTTAACAATTACTCTAGAGTTTGCAATATACATTTACAACTAATCTAAGTTCACTTTGAAATAAACAACATTATATAATTGACAGCTAGTGCAGGTATGTTATAATAAAATATGTATTCCTAATTCTTTCCTCCTATCTCTTACATCATTGCTGTCATTCATTTCAACTTCTACATAAGCATATTATGTAGTCAAATACATTGTTGCCATTGTTTTTATTATCTGTTACATCAATTAAGAGTAAGAAAAATAAAAGTTTTTATTTTATCTTCACTTATTCCTTCTTCAATAATAATCTGTTATATACATTTGAATTTCTTTTTTTTTTTTAATGTTTTATTTATTTCTAGGAGAGAGAGAGAGACAGAGTGAGCTGGGGAGGGTCAGAGAGAGAGGGAGTCACAGGCTGAAACAGTCTCCAGGCTCCGAGCTGGCAGTCAGCACAGAGCCCGACGCGGGGCTCGAACCCACAAACGCGAGATCATGACCTAAGCGAAAGTCGGACGCTTAACCGACTAAGCCACCCAGGTGCCCCTAATTACATCTGAATTTCTGAACTATATCATTTTTCTTTACTCTGAAGAACTTCTTTTAACATTTCCTGCAGTGCAAGTCTACTGGTGACAAATTCCTTCAAATTTTGGTTATGTGAGACTTTATTTTTCTTTAACTTTTGAAAGATAATTTCACAGTATATATAATTTTACATGTTTTCCTCCTCCTTCAAAATTTCAACTATTTCGTTCCAGTCTTCATGCTTGCATGGTTTCTGAAGAGAAATCAGGTGTAATATTGTCTTTGCTCTGAAAGATAAGATTTTTTCCCCTTCTCACTTCTCCCAATATTTTTTCTTTATCTTTGATTTTCTGTAGTTTGAATATGATATGATTAAACGTATTGTATTGTTTTGTTTTCATTTATTCTACTTGGTGTTGTCCGAGCTTTTTGACCTGAGGTTTGGTGTCTCACATTAATTTGGGGGAATTTCTCGGTCATTCCTTCAAATATTTTTTTCTGTTTCTCTTTTTCCCATTATGCATATGTTATACCTTTTGTATTTGTCCCACAGTTCTCGGACACCATATTTTTTTCAGTCTTTTTATTTTCTTTTCTGTTTTGGAAGTTTCTATTGACATATTCTCAAGGTAGAGATTCTTTCCTCTGCCATGCTTGGTGAGTGTGCTAATGAGCCTGTCAAAGTCATTTTTCATTTCCGTTCCAGTGTTTTTAATCTCCAGCATTAATATTTGATTCATCTTACAATGTCCATTTCTGTGCTTGCATTTCCTATCTGTTGTTGCATGTTGTCTATCCATTAGAGCCATTGGTATATTTATCATAGTTGTTTAACATTCCCAGTTGGATAATTCCAACATCCCTGTTCTGTGTATCTGATTCTGATGCTTGCTCTTTTTCTTCAAATTATGTTTTTTCCATTTTAGCATACCTTGTGACTTTTTGCTGAAAGCCAAGCATACTATACTGGGTGGAAGAAACTCTCATAATGTCCTTTAGTAATGTGATGGTAAGGTGTACAGGCAGGGGAAGCAGCCTATAGTTTTATGATTAAGTCTTTATCTTTTTTTAGAAATTTTTCAATGTTTATTTATTTTTGAGAGAAAGACAAGCAGACAATGTGAGCAGGGGAGGGACAGAGAAAGAGGGAGACACAAAATCTGAAGCAGTCTCTAGGCTCTGAGCTTTCAGTACAGAGCCTGACAAGGGACTTGAACTCATGGACCACAATATTAGGACCTGAGCTGAAGTCAGATGCTTAACTGACAGAGGCACCCAGGCTCCACATAAGTCTCAGTCTCCTAATGAGCCTGTGCTCCTGAGCTGTTAACTGCACAAGTGCTTCTCAGTTTTCCCCCTACACCTAGTTGGGTCAGGATAGCCAGGGTTGGCTGGGGTTGTGTAATTCCCTCCCTTCACATGGAAGGATAGACTGGCTGGAGTTGAATATTTCTTAGTTCAGTTAGGCTCTGATAAAACCCCAGTAACTTAGAATCTAGTAAAACAGTTCTTTTCAGTGTAGGCCTTGTAAGGAAGAACAGAATGCTCTGGCATGTTTCAAAATAGTAAGTCACTTCTTCCCCTTTCCTGAAGCAGAAGAGGAATTTTCCCTGATTTTTATTACGAGAAAAATTTAATATTTTTATTACGAGCTTTCCTGGAGGTAAAACTCTCAAAAATTTGCCCCTCTGCATTACTTACCCCTGCTCTGATCTGAATGTTTATCCTCTGCCTCCAAATTCATATTTTGGAATCCCAATGCCCAATGTGATGATAGTAGGAGATGGGGCATTTGGGAGGTTATGTGGATGTTGAAGGTGAATCCCTCATGAATGGATTAGAGTTCTAATAAATACCCCAGATGCTGCTTAGCCATTTTTTCCATGTGAGGACAGAGCAAGAAGTCAGCAGTCTGAAGCCCAGAAGCAGGTTCTCACCAGAACCTAATCATTCTGGCACCCTGTTCTTGGATTTCTAGACTCTAGAACTATGAGAAATAAATACCTTTTGTTTATAATCTACCCAGTCTATAGTATTTTATTATAGCAGCTTGAAAGGATTAAGACTGCCCCACACCCCTGGAGTTTTCATCACTCAGGTTAATCCACACTGAGTTTCCACCAATTCATCCATTACAATTCAGGTTTTCCTACCTGTTCCTGGTTCCACTGAAAGTTTCTGCTTAAGGCTTTGTAGTCCAGTAAGTTGTAATATTCTCTCCACCTTACCGTCTTTACAAGTTTGGGGGCAGTGGTTTCCCCTATAACCTCACTTTTTCTATTATCTAAGGTGAGTTGATGATATTTCAGCTTGTTCAGCTTTTTATTTGTTGTTAGGATGGAGTGATGACTTCCAAGTTCCTTATATGCTAGACTAGAAACTATAAGTCTTAGCTTCATTTTTTTAGATGAGAAAATTGAGGCTCAGTAAGGCTAATGTCATGTGGCAAGTTAGGCACAAAGCCAGAATTCAGAAGTGTAATGTCTCTGCTCCATGTGTTAACCATTCTCCCTTTCAATTTGTTTGACAAATACTGTTATCCTGTAAGAATACTTGAGGAAAATAGAAACGGGACATGTTGTGAATATCGGAGTACAGAATCTGCACTTGATTCATCCTTGACCTTCCTAGAACAGAATAATGCTGGCTGATTAGTGGAAAGATACTAAGCTTTGGAATCAGAGAAATCTGAATTAGAATCCAGGTACTGCCTTTGCTTGCTCTCTGACCTTGAATAAATTGCTTAATAATCTCTGTAAGCCTGCAGATCCCTCATCTATGAAAGGGGAATAATAAAACTAGATTTACATTGTGTTGTGAGAATTCAGAAAAAAATGAACAGAGAGGCAAAAATTATAAACTAAGTAACACATTGAGCTTAGTAATATATAAAAAAGGTAATAACTCATGGTTACCTGGAATTTGTTTCAGGACTGTAAGCTTGGCTTAACATGTTGAAAATCATTTAATGTAATTTAACTTGTTTATGTAAAGGATGAAAGCTTTATAATCACCTCAATATATGTAGAGGAGAACATTTGATAGAATTCAACCTGTTTATGTAATACAAATATTTATCCAGTATTTCTAGAGTAATATCTACTTTCTACTTTCATATTGATGTTTACCCACTCATTGAATCAATAGCATTCATTGGCTTACTACAAAGATAGAACACATTAAGAATAAAGTGAGTCATTGCTTGGACTTGAGTTTTAAAATTTCTTAATGAGAAGATGAACTAAAGACAAAATTAGAAAAGGGGTGAGTTTCTTTGAAACAACAAAGCCTGGTTCCTGGAAGAAAAATAGAACAGGCAAAAAGAATTATATATATGTATAACATATATATAACATATGTACATGCGTATATATTGTATATATATACATTAGACATATAGATACACATACATACACACTTAATACATGCTCAACATATACAAGNTATAGTTTGTTTTTTTAATGTTTATTTATTTCTGAGAGAGAGAGAGAGACAGCGTGAGCATAGAGAGGGTCAGTGTGAGGGTCAGAGAGAGAGGGAGACACAGAATCTGAATCAAGCTCCAGGCTCTGAGCTGTCAGCACAGAGCCGGATGCAGGGCTCGAACCCATGAAGGGTGAGATCATGACCTGAGCCCAAGTCAGACGCTTAACCAACTGAGCCACCCAGGCTCCCTAGTATGTTTGTTTTTTGTTTCTGTTTTTCTTCCAGGAACCAGGCTTGGTTGATTAAAAAAAAAAAAAAAAAATCATCCTTTTTCAGCCTTCTAAAGTTGTGGTTTACACATGGAAAGCCAAGCCAGGAATTCTAGAGCACAGAGGTTTTGTTTGTTTTTTAACAAATAAGATCATAGATTAAAAAAGGCAAAGATTTAACATAAGCAAGTTCCCTTCACAGTGGAGGTAGAAAATTTTCTGGCATGTGGATGGCGGAGTCCAGCGTGGAATGGGCAGAGAAATGTACTGTTCAGGGGATTCAGTTTCAACACCTTGGCAAAGGGTTGGGGAAGGTAGGTAGAGTTCTTTGATAGGTTTGCAAGGAATCTAAAACATGAGGTGGTGTCTTGCTTCTGTGGATATAATTCTGGGAAGACAGAAAGACCTCTTTGGGGTCAATATAATCTAAGAGGCTTAAAAAATATATATATTGTTTAATTTCCTTCCAAGTTAGTTAGCATATGGTGCAGCAATGACTTCAGGAGTAGATTCCTTAATGCCCTTTATCCATTTAGACCATCCCCCCTCCCACAACCCCTCCAGCAACCCTCTGTTCTCTATACTTAAGAGTCTTTTATGTTTTGTCACCCTTCCTGTTTTTATATTATTTTGGCTTCCCTTCCCTCAATGTTTTGGATCTTAAATTTCTCATATGAGTGAAGTCATATGATGTTTGTCTTTCTCTGACTAATTTCACTTAGCATAATACCCTCCACTTCTGTCCACATAGTTGCATATGGCAAGATTTCATTGTTTTTGATTGCCAAGTAATACTCTGTTTTGTTTGTGTGTGTGTGTGTGTGTGTGCACGTGTGTGTGTGCGTGTGTGTGTGTGTGTATGCATGTCGCATTTTCTTTATCCATGCATCCATCAGTGGACATTTGGGCTCTTTCCATACTTCAGCTTTTATCTATAGTGCTGCTATAAACATTGGGTTGCACGTGCCCCTTCAACACAGCATACCTACATCCCTTGGATAAATACCCAGCAGTGCAATGTCTAGGTCATAGGGTGGTTACATTTTTAATTTTTTGAGGAAGCTCCATATTGTGTTCCAGAGTGGCTGCACCAGTTTTCATTCTCACGAGCAGTGCCCAAGAGATCCTTTTTCTCCACATCCTCACCAACCTCTGTTGTTGCCTGAGTTGTTAATGTTAGCCATTCTGGCAGATATGTGGTGGTATCTCATTGTGGTTTTGATTTGTATTTTCCTGGTTATGAGTGATGTTGAACATTTTTTCATGTGTCTGTTAGCCCTCTGGGTGTCTTCTTTGGAGAAGCATCTTTTCACATCCTTTGCCTATTTCTTCACTAGATTATTTGTTTTTTTGGGTGTTGACTTTGATAAGTCCTTCATATATTTTGGATACTATTTATCTGATCTGTCATTTGCAAATATCTTCTTCCATTCTGTTGTTTGCCTTTTAGTTTTGCTGATTGTTCCCTTTGCTGTGCAGAACCTTTTTATTTTGATGAGGTCCCAATAGTTCATCTTTGCTTTTGTTTACTTTGCCTCCAGAGACTTGCTGAGTAAGAAATTGCTGCAGGTCAAAGAAATTGCTCAGGTCAAAGAGGTTTTTGCCTGCTTTCTCCTCAAGGATTTTGATGGTTTTCTGTCTTACATTTAGGTCTTTCAATCCATTTTGAGTTTATTTTTGTGTATGGTGTAAGAAAGTGGTCCAGGTTCATTTTTCTGCATGTCACTGTCCAGTTTTCCCAGCACTACTTGCTGAAGAGACTGTCTTTATTCCATTGGATATTCTTTCCAGCTTTGTCAAAGATTAGTTGGCCGTATGTTTGTGGGCCCATTTCTGGGTTCTGTATTCTGTTCCATTGATCTGAGTGTCTTTTTCTGTGCCAATACCATACTGTCCTGATGATTACAGCTTTGTAATACAGCTCGAAGTCCCAGAGTGTGATGCCTCCAGCTTCAGTTTTCTTTTTCAAGATTACTTTGGCTATTCGGGGTCTTTCCTATTTCCACACAAATTTTAGGATTGTTTTTTCTAGCTCTGTGAAGAATGTATTATTTTTCTATGGATTTCACTGAACATGTAGATTGCTTTTGGTGGTAGTGACATTTTAACAATGTTTTTCTTCCAATCCAGGAGCATGAAATGTTTTTCCATTTCTTTGTGTCTTCTTCAATGTCTTTCTTAGGCTTTCTATAGTTGTCAGTGTATATATTTTTCACCTTTTTGGTTATATTTATTCCTAGGTATTTTATGGTTTCTGGTGCAATTGTAAATGGGAACAATTCCTTGATTTTACTTTCTGTTGCTTCATTGTTGGTGTATAGGAATGCAACCAGTTTCTGTGCATTGATATTGTATCCTGCCACTTTGCAGAATTCATAGATCAATCCTAGCAGTTTTATGGTGGAATCTTTTGGGTTTTCCATATAGAGTATCATGTCATCTGCAAAAAGTGAAAGTTTGACTTCTTCCTGGCCAATTTAGATGCCTTTTATTCCTTTGTGTTGTCTGATTGCTGAGGCTAAGACTTCCAATACTATGTTGAATAACAGTGTTAGAGCAGATAGCCCTGTCATGTTCCTGACCTTAGGGGGAAAGCTCTTAGTTTTTCCACATTGAAGATGATATTAGCAGTGGATCTTTCATATACAACTTTTATGATCTTGAAGTATGATCCTTCTATCCCTACTTTCTTGAGAGTTTTATTAAGAAAGGATGCTGTATTTTGTCAAATGATTTCTCTGTTGAGAGGATTATGTGGTTCTTGTCCTTTCTTTTATTGATGTGTTTTATCACATTGTTTTGTGGATATTGAACCAGCCCTGCATGCTGGGTATAAATCACACTTGGTCTTGGTGAATAATTGTTTCAGTGTATGTTGGATCCAGTTCGATAGTATCTTGTTGAGGATTTTTGCACCCATGTTCATCAGGGAAATTGATCTGTAGTGGGGTCTTTGTCTGGTTTTGGAATCAAGGTAATCCTGGTTCCATAGAAAGATTTTGGAAGTTTTCCTTCCATTTTTATTTTTTGGAACAGCTTCAAGAGAATAGGTGTTAACTCTTCTTTAAATTCCCCTGTAAAGCCATCTGGCCTGGACTCTTTTTTTTTTCGGAGATTTTTGATAACTAATTTGATTTCTTTACTGGTATAGGTCTGTTCAAATTTTCCATTTCTTCCTGTTTCAGGATTGGTAGTTTATATGTTTCTAGAAATTTGTCCATTTCTTCCAGGTTGCCCATTTTATTGGTGTGTAATTGCTCATAATATTCTCTTATTATTGTTTGTAATTCTGGAGTATTGGTTGTGATCTCTCCTCTTTCATTCACGATTTTATTTATTTGGGTCCTTTCCTATTTATTTTTGATCAAACTGGCTAGGGGTTTATCAATTTTGTTAATTGTTTCAAAGAACCAGGTCCTGGTTTCATTGATCAGTTCTACTGGTTTTATTTGTTTGTTTGGTTTGGTTTTGATAGCATCAATTTCTGTTCTTTATGTTTATGATTAAATTGATTTATATATTTGGGTGCTCTTACATTTGTTTACATGATGTTTACAATTATTAGATCTTCTTGGTGGATAGACCTCTTAATTATTATATAATGCCCTTCTTTATCTCCTGTTTTAGTCTTTATTTAAAATCTAGATTGTCTGATATAAGTATGGCTACTCTTTNATAGCATTGTGGTCTGAAAATATGCACAGTATGATCTGGATCTTTTTGTACTTTTTGTACTTGTTGAAGGCTGACTGTGCGCCAGTATGTGATCTGTTCTAGAGAATGTTTCATGTGCACTCAAGAAGAATGTGTATTCCACTGCTTTAGGATAAAATGTTCTGAATATATCTGTTAAGTCCAGTGTGTCATTCAACGCCACTGTTTCCTTGTTGATTGTGTTTAAATGATCTGTCCATCGCTGTAAGTGGGGTGTTGAAGTCCCCTACTCTTATGGTATTATTATCAATGAGTTTATGTTTGTGATTAATTGATTTATATATTTGGGTTTTTCACATTGGGGGCATAAATATTCACAACTGTTAGATTTTCTTGGTGGATAGACTCCTTAATTATGATATAATGCCCTTCTTCATCTCTTGTTACAGTCTTTATTTTAAAATCTAGATTGTCTGACATAAGTATGTCTACTCTGGCTTTTTTTTGGCGACCATTAGTATGATAGATGGTTCTCCATCCTCTTATTTTTAATCTGAAGGTGATTTAGGTCTAAAATGGGTAATTTGTAAACAGTATATAGATGGGTCTTATTTTCTCATCCATTCTGTTACCCTGTGACTTTTGATTGGAACGTTTAGACCATTAACAGTTAGAGTGGGTACTGAAAGGTATGAGTTTATTGCCATTATGTCACCTGTAGAGTTGGAGTTTCTGGTAGTGTTTTCTGGTCCTTTCCAGTCTTTCGTGCTTTTGGTCTTTTTTGTTTGTTTGTTTGTTTATTCTCCCCTCAGAGAATTCCCCTTAACATTTCTTGCAGAGCTGGTTTGGTGGTCACAAACTCCTTTAATTTTTCTTTGGGAAACTTTTTATCTCTCCTTTTATTTTGAATGGCAGCCTTGCTGGATAAAGAATTCTTGGCTGCATATTTTTCTGATTCAGCACATTGAATATATCCTTCTACTCCTTTCTGGCCTGCCAAGCGTCTGTGGATAGGTCTGCTGCAAACCTGATCTGTCGTCTTTTGTAGGTGAAGGACTTTTTTTTCCCTTGTTGCTTTCATGATTCTTTCCTTGCCTGAGTAGTTTATGAATTTGACTATGATATCCCTTGTTGATGGTCAACTTTTGTTGAATCTAATAGGAGTATTCTGTGCTTCCTGGATTTTGAGGTCTGTGTCTATCCCCAGGTTAGGAAAGTTTTATGCTATAATTTGTTCACATAAAATTTCTACCCCTTTTTCTCTCTTTTCATCTTATGGGACCCCTATGATTCTGATGTTATTCCTTTTTAATGGGTCACTGCATTCTCTAATTTTTATTTTGTGCTCTGTTACCTTAGTCTCCCTCTTTTTTTCTGCTTCATTATTCTCTATAAGTTTGTCCTCTATATCACTGATTCACTTTTCCACCTCATCCATCCTTGCCACTGTGACATCCATTCGAGATTGCAGCTCAGTTACAGCATTTTTTTATTTCATTCTGAAAAGCTTTTTTTTTTTTTTTACTTCTTTTATCTCTGCAAAAAGAGATTCTAATCTATTTTCCACCCAGCTTGTATTCTAATATCGTGATTCTAAATTTTGGTTCAGACATCTTGCTTTTATCTGTGTTGATTAAGTCCCTGGTTGTCATTTTTTTATGTTCTTTCTTTTGGGGTGAATTCTTTCCTTTCATCATTTTGGATGAAGAAAAGGAATTAATAAACTGAAAGACATTAAAATTAAAAAAATTAAAAACAACACAAAGAAATCAAATAAAGGATTCTAAATCCTAGGTGTATTTTGGTCTGGTTGTTGAAGAAGCTTGATAGATTAGAGAAAAAAGGGAAAGATAAGAAAAGAAAAAAATGAAAAAAGAAAGAAAAAGGAGAAAAAAGGGAAAAAAGGAAAATGTTTGAAAATTTGAAAAAAATGAATCCAGAGAAATAGAATACAATGAATTATGAAAGTAAAATAGAATTTAAAAATTTACAAAAAAGTAAAATATAGTAGAAACAAAATTAAAAATCTTTTTGATAAAAATGGAAAATAAAGAGCCTTTTTCTCTTTCTGTATTCAAGAATAAGAAAAGGAAAAGAAAAAAAGTTTGAATAAAAGGACCAGCCAACAGAATGAAGTATGAATGAAATTACATCTGGTTTCCCATAGAAGTCAAGCTAGAAAGTACTTTATAGTCCATAGACTAAGCTGGCAGAAAAACCTGTGTTTGTCAAGATCGCTTTTGGCCCAGTTTGGTGGGGTCTAGTATAATGGCTTGGTTTTCCGCTAGATGGTGCTGCTTAGCTTACTGGGTTGGCTTGCTGTGGCACGTGTAGGTGTGGATGCGCATGCGTGGGAGGGTTGAAAATGGGGTCACCCAGCTACCCGGGCTCTAATACCAGAACTCTGTGCTCTCCACTACTGGCAGGCACCTTTTCTTTGTGTCCAGCTTCCATCCACTCCCCAGATCTACACTGTCTGTGACCAGGCTGTTAGGCTGCCTAGTGGTACCTCCCTTCTGAGTTTTATCTCAAATGGTGCAGCATTTACCAACCCCTCACTTCTGAGGGACTGTGGCTTTGACCCACTCAGACCTTCTGGGGGAGGGTCTTACTGAGCAAAGGCCGGGTGCCGTCCCACCTCCAGGAACGTTTGCGAGACCATGCACCTGCCGCTGCCCAGAGACAGCAGCTGGGTGTCAGCCTGCCCCAGAAAAAGTTCACGGGATCTTGTAGCAGCAGCATTTCAGGGTTTATGGAAAATCACAGCACCCATCTGGTGCCAGGCTTCCCCCTTAATGTCCTTGTTCCAGCACCATTGAATGTGGTTGTTCTCTGGGGCCCACTGGAACCTGTGTCTTTGGGATGGCCACACAGCCTCTACCAAATGTCCTCCCAGCAGGGGATCTGCGTCTCCCCGTGTGGCCCAAGGATCCTGAGGACCTTGCTCTCTGCTCCTTAAGTATTCGCCCTTCCCACCAGAGCACTGCCAGGTATCGAGCTGTGAAGTTTCAGATCCTGTTTATAGAGTTGTAATGGAATTTAAACCCTCTTCGTTCTCCCTTTTTTGTTCAGTCTCTGCAGCTGTTTCCACTTTTCCACTTTGTCTTCAGCTGCTTTTGGGGGAGAAGTGTTTTTCGTATACTCTCCGCCTGTGTCCATCCTTTCTTGGCAAGTAAAAACAGCTCCCTGCCCTCAGTGGCCTATCTCTCCCCCGTTAATCTCTTCCCACTGTGTACCTGCTGAGTTCTGTGGTTCAGGTTGTGCTTATTGTTGTGTTAATCTGCAAATCAGCTTTCTATGTGCGCAAGATAGTTTAGTGTTGATTTGGCTGCATTTCAGGGATGAGAGACAAAAAAAAAAAATCTTCGATGCTGTTCTGCCATCTTGGCTCCTCCTCTAGGAGGCTTTGAGAAACAATGGGCTAAGAGAAATGTATGGATGCCTTAACCTGAGAACAGGCTAGCTAAATCCCATACCTGTGTGGTGTAAGAAAAGTTGCCTAGACTTTCTTTGCCTCCTTAGAAGTAGTACTGAGAAACTGGCAGGTTAGAACAGGCCTGAGAATGGAGTGAGGAAGCTCTAGGATAGATGGACCTACTGCCTGCCTGCAGAAAGGGTTTATTCTGGACTGCTGTCTGTGGTGGGATCAGCTTACTAGCACAGGCCTTACTAGCACTGTGGGGAAACCTGGAGATGTACAGCTGTGCTGATGCCTCTGGATGGAGTTTATTGAAATGTGTTTCATGTTCTTGCTAGTGGATGCACGGTCCACAATGAAGTGGTTCCTTTCAAAGTTTCTCTGTAAAATATTTTTAAAATTTACTGTTGCATGAGATTGTTAGATACCCAAATTTTGCTTCATATTTTTAGTATTTAGTCTGCTCTCTGCTGAAGGGTATTTGGCTTGCATGTAGCAGTGTTTCTAATACGACAGCTTTAGTATTTTTCTTAGGTCTTCATGAATTATTTGTCCTTTGACCTTATTTCTATTGATGTTTTCAGTGTGTCTCACTTAATCTTTTATCCATAAGTAGAAATAATACTTTCATGGATCAGCACACCGCACAGGAGGAACTATTATCTCTTTATTTGGATACTGTACTTCTAGTACTATAGTCTAAGATTAAATTAGGTGTTTTGATGTCACAATATCGACTCATATTGAGCTTACTGTCAGCTTTTTTCCAGGCCTTTTATACATAAATTGCAATTACTTAACATCTTAATCCTCATGTACTTGTGTATTTGATTTTTAGAGTCCCGGTGGATTGTTTACATTTATCTTCATTAAATTTTATCATGGTAATTTGGTTTGTCTTACAAGGCTGCTGAGATGTTTGATTCTATTGTCCTTAGTAGCATCCTCCTAATTTGATTTGATTTGATAATCTTGTCTTTTGCATTTTTTCCAGTGGTTGATTAAGAAAAAATTGACCAGCAAAGAATCAGACAGATATATTTGTAATTCAGTTGGATATAAATATGTTAATTTACAGTCTAAATGTGGCCATTTATTTATTTATCCTCCCATATTATCATATCATGTTAACAACATAGCATGAGAGACATAATTTACATCTTGGTGGAATATCATTTAAAGGTATTCCCTGTCTCCTAGTCTTATGGTACTTTCAAAATAAGGATTGTTTCTAAAAGAAGTTTTCTAGTGAGCACAGGAACTACCATGTTTAAATATTTGTTTAACATAATTGTCAACCAATTAATTTTTCTTTTTTTTACAAAATGTCATTGCACTCAAAAATCCTCTGTGCTCAAAGCGCCTGAGTGGCTCAATTGATTAACCTTCTGAGTTCAGCTCAGGTCATGAACAGTTTGTGAGTTTCAGCCCTGCATCAGGCTCTCTTTCATCAGCACAGAGCCTGCTTCAGATCCTCTGTCCCCCCTCTCTTTCTGCCTTTCCCACATGTGCTCTCTCTGTCTCTCTCTCTCAAAAGTAAACATTTAAAAAATGCTCTGCACTCTATTCTCTCTATTTTTTTTGAAATTTAGAATATTTAATGTATACATATTAAAACCTATCTATATTTGTGTATCTATGTATCTATCTTCTATCATTATCTGTCCATCTATAGTCCATTCATCCATCCATATACCTGTCATCTATCATCTTTTAGAAATGAAAAACCTTGAAGATATCTTAAAGGGCAGAAGTATTTAAAATGCTGATTTTCAATAGTTGTGTTTTTACTTGTTTTTATCTGCAGGCACGTTCTCATATTCACATTGACATGTAATCATAAAACTGCTACCTCTACTCTGGTAGGTCATCTTTACTGAAATTCATTTAGAGTGGCCAGTTGTTGTCACAGTGGAATAGTTTGAAGCTTCAGTGGTAGTGTTAATAAATGCATGGTGTACAAGAAGGGTTAGTGTCAGTAGATCGATGGTCCACATGAAGGGGTAGTGCCAGTGGATGCCTGGTCCACATGAAGGGATAGTGTCAGTGGATGCACATTCACATGAAGGGGTTCTTTTCAAGGTTCCACTCTATAAAATACCTAACTTCTCAAACTTACTATTGCATGAGCATGTGAGATGTCCAAAGTTTACTTCATGTCTTCTTTTCTCAGTTGTTTTTCATTTTCTCCTGAGGTTTAGTGAAATGAAAGACATACAGTTTTTCAGTCTGAGAGACTTGGGTTCACATCGCAGTTTTGAATCTACTGGCTGATTGACCTTGGGCAAATTATTTAACTTTACTGAACTCTTTTACTCACCTCTGGTAATGATGATTTTGGGAGTTTTGTGAGGTTAAAGCAAAATAATAGGCAAAGTATCTAGTGGAGTTTGGAGCACATATTGGGGGCTAAGTGTTAGTTTCCTTTCTTTGCTTGTAGCAAATTTATAACTTCAAGCTTTCTTTTTAAATTAGAACATCTTATTAATTCAATTATAGACTTATATTAATCACACTTCATAATTGTCATTGTGCTTTACTAATAGTAATAATAAAATTTCTCATATAAATTGATAACAACAATCGCTGTTTCAATTACCCTTATATATCTACCCAGCATATTCAGTGTTAATGGTTTGGCTATGAAAAATTCACACAAACTGATGATTACCAGCCAAGTTCAAAAGGAAGGTTGTCCTGTCTTCTCAGTTGCCAAATTGGGCTGGGTGCTTAGTCAGTCTCATGGTTCTTAGAGAAGAGTGAGAGCTTTGGTTATGCAGTTGGGTTAAAATTCTTTTTTTCTCCCTTCTGCCTATCCTCTGGCAGCCTTTTCTGTTTCATACCCTCTCACATCAGCTTTCTTTTTTCTTATTGATTTAATTATTTTCTAACTCACTGTTAAAGCAGTTATCATTATTGTAGTTTTTTATGTACCCATCAAAATTCTCATAATTATAAATTTCACAGTGAATATAAAAACTGCAGTTAAATTGATACTAAATATTTGATGAATTGAAATTAAAATTTTGCAAATAACACAACTCAAAAATCACATTACTAATTTACTTTTTACAGAACAACATTCCATGATAGTAGGAATAGATTACAGAGCTAGATCTCAAATGAATGGTGAAGGGCTCTTAATACTAGGCTAAGGGGATATTTTCTTTTCTATGCAATGGAGAATAATCAGAAGCTTTGGAGGAAGTTTTGTGGCATGCTTAATGGTGTTTGGGAAGATATAATCCTTAACTAAGATCTAGGTAGAGAACAGAGGGAAATTAGGTTGATGATCCTGTCTAAGTGGTAAAAAACGGGATGGAAAGAAACTGATAAATGTGAATGGTGCTATGAAAGGGAATTTCATTTATGCACTAATTAATTCAGGTTTCAGAAAAGTTACTGATCCCTTAGTATTACCTTGAGTATTGAGGATATTCCAGTGATCAAGACATGTTCCTTACCTTGCTATAGAGTTGTATGGATGTAATATGATATAAGTGTGTTTGTTAGCAAAGGTAAAACAGTGCTGTTATGGGAGCAGATGGAATGAACCCTTAAGCCTACAGCAGGGCTCATAAGTTGGTTTGAATATCTCTTTCGGTAAAACTTTGTTTCAGAACCTGAAGTTTCAAGTTACTTATGTTTTTCAGAGTTACGAGAAAATTTTGTAAGTACTCCTTTAATGCAGTCCTTGAAAAACAAACCAGACCTTTTTGTATTTCTTTACATTTTGTTCATGTTTCTTAGTTGTGAAATATTGGTCCCTGGCCAGCCTTCATATGACAGCTTCCCATATGAATGTTAAACAGGCAGCGATGATGCTCTATAATTACAGTGCTTGAAATGATTGGAAATAAATTGGCACTCCAATTATAGATGCGTGAAAGAGACGCCAGTATATCACAGTCAGTCCATTAATTTCTAAAGTGGTTCAGGCCATCTCACTATTTCGGTGACATTCCTTATTCATGGCTGCAATGAATCACTTTGAAATGTGGTGCCTCCAAATTAATAAACTGAAGGACAATTTTTTTTTTTTTACCTAAAATATCCCAGGTTATTTTTTCCTAAAGGGGTAAAAAATTGCAGAGAGCCAGGGACATACTATTAATTGCTCTAATTCTATATATAGGCTATGGAACAACTCGAACAATAGGATTTTGATAGGTTTTATTTTTATCCTTTCTTTTAGAAATAATATGAAAAATCTTCCCTTAAATATATTTGAGCTAAAACCATAAATTTTTTCAAGCTGTCAAAATTGAATTAGGAAAGTAGAATTTTTCAGTGTTTAATTTTTGGTCCTTGACATGGATGTCTAGGTTATAGGTTAGACCTAAACACCTTTCACATAAAAGCAACCTAAAAAATAACCTGTTTCTTAAAATATTTCTTTAATGGTCATATGTTTCTATATTTTACATATTGGAATTATCAACTACATGTTTTCAAAAGTTTCTTTAGATAACTGATGGACTGCTATCTATGAGTTTCAGTAAAAGATGACATTTATTTTGTTCTGATAACTAACCTCTGTGAATACCATGTCTTCAGGTTACAGCTTTAAGAACCTAGGGACATGCTCAATGCAGCCATTAAAATAAGAAAATCTGTAATTGACCAATGGACACTAAGCTCTTCTACTGCATAATGTATTCTTTAAGGGTAAAAGCTATGCCGTATTAATACATTGTACAGGTACTTAGCATATAGAAAGCATTGAATAAATATTTATTAAGTGAGTGTTACATAAATGAATAAATATTTATTAAGTGAGCCAAAATAGGATACAATTACTGATACATTTTAAATACATGTAATAAAGATAAAAGAATATTTTGGAAAAGGTGACATAAAAATTAACTTCATATTGTGTATTTTCTTTTTTTTTTTTTAAGTTTATTATTTTTTTTGAGAGAAAGAGTGAACACACACGAGTTGGGGAGGGCAGAGAGAGGAGAGAGAAATACCAAGCAAGCTCTGCACTGTCAGCATGAAGCCCAAAGCAGAGCTTGAACTCATGAACCATGAGATCATGACCTGGACTGAAATCAGAAGTTGGGTGCTTAACTGACTGAGCCACCCAGGCATGCCTATGCATTTTATTTTCTGAAATTAATTGTTAATCATGTAAAAATACATGAAAGCATTCTTAAAAAAATAAAATTAGCCAGGTAATGATAATGTCTGCTGATATTATTTATATAAGAGATTGTTTTTCATGGTGAAAATCTATTGTAGAGTTATTTCACTATAGAACTTACTGTAGAATTTTTATAAATCAAAAGTCTTCTGAAGGCATTTGTTCCTTTTTTTTAAGATTGTTACATAAAATTTAAACCTACACATAAGAAAACATACTGTGAACTCCCATATATCAGTCATTTTCCACAGTTATTAATACAAATGAAGCTCTATAACAACTTTTAAAACATAATCATGATATTATTATCACACCTAAAAAAACCTTTTCCTTAAAATCATTATATATAGTCAGTGCTCATCATATTTTTAAGATGCTCATTTTCTCTTCTTTTTAAAGGTGATTGAAACAGGATTTACTTATAAGACAGCTGTTCTGATGGGTTCTTACTCTCCTTTCTTCTTTTTCCTTTTCTTCTTCCTTCCCTTTCTCTCTTCCTAGCCAACTTTTCTTCTTTCCCTTCACCATCTATTGTGGGGCACATGCCAAATATATGAGAGAATAAAGGTACCTAAAGATGAAGAGAATACAGATCTATTATATTAAATTCTGGGATCTTTGTTCCTATAGGGGTATCTCCTTCCACTTGTACATCTTCTAGTCACATCTACTCTTAAGATCACAAGCTTGTATTTAACTCATTCCTCTTGTTGGGGGACTTTTACTTCCATTAACCTGTCTATTCTTTTTTGTCTTTGAAGCTCGTCTAAGATGTCAATTGTTTTAGAAAACCTTTTTTGATTATCCAAAGAAAAGTCATCTGTTTCATTTTCCATACATACTTGTATATTGCATAATTTAATATTTGTGTAAATTGATGTACTGTTATTTGTGTGTCTTCATCTCCATTATTAGACTGAAAAGCTATTAGGTGCCACAAGCAAATTTTTCTCCTACTATTTAAACCTGTGTTGGGGTTTACTATCTGTTACCAACGAAAATACTTTTAGCCTGTCTTTGTTCCAAATAATGTGCAGCTTCAAATAAGTATGTACCTAGCACAGTGCCTTCTTTGAGCATACAAGTATTTGTGGAATTGAAATAAATCAGGTGACACAGTTCAAAAATTATATTCAGTTTTTAAACCAAAACTATTGGACACTCTATTAGTGTCTTTTAGAGGATAGCATTTTTCACTTAGGGTTTCTAAGGATAACTTCAGAATAAAAAAAAAAACTGTTTCTTAATGATAATATAGCTAATTTGGCCAAAATGTCCAAAATGAATGAAATAAGCGGTTAAAACTTTTAGTACTGATTAATGACATCAACTTCCACCTTCCATTAGCTGTGACTCTTCCAGATCATTACCTAGCACAGTGCTTATAGTAGGTGTTAAATACATATGAACTATCAAATGGTGAAAAAATAAGAAGAATAAAAATATTGAAAAGACCAGAGAAGTGTAAGGAATGTATGGCTCTTATACAAAACTCCAATTTTTTATGTGAGACAAAACATATGAAGACATCTAACATAAGAAAAGATCTAAATCAACAGGATTGTCTTCTAACAATTACATCTTAAAGAGACCAAGATTGAGGAGGGAAGACTCATGAAGAAGGTTTATGTTCATTAAAGATTCGTTCCATGTCAAAGTTTGATGGACTGTGGATTGTATGTGCCATATTTCATAGCCCAAGACCATGTTTCTGACTGGGCAATTTCCTTGGGAAATTTTGATGAGTCTTTTAGATTGTAGCTGAAACAATCATTCAAAGGAAAAACATAAAGGGCCAAAGCCATTTTTTGTTCATCTATCTTTTTCTTTTTTCAAAATAGACCATATATTTATAAAGATAGCATCAATATTGACAAGAAAATTTGAGATGAAGTTCCATCTAATTAGATGCTTAATTAGCTTCCTTATCTTGAGTATTACTGACAGTTAATACTTTTGAGTTCTTCTCTAGTACTTTATATCACATCTAATCTTCATTAAGATATTATAAGATAGATACTATTATTATCTTGTTATTGTAGATGAGGAAACTGAATTTTAGAAGAATTAAGGAATTTCCTAGGAAACAGTTATAAGTAATGAATTTAAGACTATGACACAATCACATCTGAAGTCCATGTCTGATCCTGAGATGTCTAGAGAGGGGCCAGGTTGGAATCACTGATCTCCAAGGTGATCTTTTACCTACATGCTGTGTGTCTTTCAGTTACTTTTAAGTCTTTCTTTGATGCTCAGATGAGTTGATGCATATGTTAGGTGTTATGGACTCTCTGCAATCCAGAACTTCAGTTCCCATGATATTAAGAAGGGATCCTGATGAGAACATAATTGTCCAAGGTTGCTACTTTATTTGATTCAAGAAAATAGATGGGAGACAAATTTTGTGAAGTCAATGGTGGTATCTCATTTTGGATAATGGAAGTAATAAAGAACCTCAGAGAAGTCTTAGGAAATGCCTGGAAAAAAAAAATCAGTCCAAGATCAAAAAATAAATCAAAAGCATTTTTGAGGTGAGAGACATGGTACTTTGTATTTGTTTCAAAGGAGGATGGTTTGGAGGGGATGTGGTTGCCATAAACCCTCAACTTGTCTATGTTTGTATCTTGGTTTTGGCCAAGGTGATGGCTTTTTCCTTCTGAGCTTCCTGGATGAGAGGATGCTTGCGTGAAAAATGAAGAGCAGGAAGTAATAGGAAGCATTGAATGAAGAGCATGAGGTAATAGTAGAGACAGAGAAATTAATATGAAGAATATAGTGGATAATGAATCAATGTGGGAAGGTGAAAAGAAATACTAGAGATATTTGGAAAGTAACAAGGAGAAAACATATATTTAATGTTTGCCTCTGTGTGGTGCGTTCTAGCTAGTGTGACTGGGATGATGGTAGCACTCTTAACTAAGATAGAAAATATATGGGGGAGGAGGAGTACATTCCTAGAGAAACATGGAGATTTTAGTTTTCAGCCTATTGAGGTTGAGGCATCTCTGGGCTATCCAGAGGTGATGATGAGCAGATAGTATGATCAAATGCATCAGGAGCTTGGGAAGAGGGCTGTGCTGGTGATTAGGGATCAGGCACTAGGGCGTCATATTTGTGGTAATTAAAACCACCCAAACTAATGAGCTTGCCCAGGGATCATGAGTGGAATGGGAATAGTGATTAGGTTACTCTCACTGAAGTAGATTATATTGAGCCTCAGAGATGACAGTCTTGTCTGTTCTGCCATGTAGCTATATACCGTGCCAACTCTAGTGTAAGGTTCTCATTACACATAGAGGAAGACATGTGAGAGGAATAGAAAAAAGACATTTATAACTGGTATGTGTACAGAGGAGAGTGACTAGGTCAGTGAAAAAACACTAAATCAAGCTATAGGAGAAATAAAGTGTTGGCTCTTGAACCAGAGAAAATATCTCCAGGGATATAATGACCACCTTTAAGTATTTAAGGGCTGTCACAGGAAAAAGGACTTTACCTGTTTAAGTTTCCCCTGAATGAATTAAAGAAGGCATTTTTAAAATTATTTGTGGTCTTTGAAATTGGGATGAGTGCCTTTTGGGAGGGGATGTTTCCCGGTTCCTGGTTGTTTGGAAGTAAGCTACAGAGATGCTGCAGAGGGGATTAAAATTTCAGAAGGGGGTTAAGAACAGAGGATATCCTGTCTAATAAAATTTTGTGATTCTTTGTCAAGGGATGGCCTTTGCTTAATAAATTTCATACTTGGAAAAATATATAATGGCTTCTTTCACTTTGGGAATTAATTTTTTAAAAGTATTTTTCTTTAATTTGGGTCAATTTAAGACTCCTATTCCTAAATACAGTTGCTCCTCTCTGACTAAATACTGGTTACCTTTTCTTTCTACCTTACTTGGTCCTGTCCTTGATGATAACAATTCAACAATATTAAAAAATACATTTTTGAGAATTGGCTATCTTCTTTGTTAGTAGTTGGAAAGGTACAGTGGTGAAAATGATACAGTTCATGGAGCCAACAGATTAGTGGGGTATATTTCTAACCATTCTGTGAAATCCCTGTCTCAGAATAAGATAATTTAACACGTATATTGAATCAGACCTGTAGTGACTCAGGGAGCTTGTGTTTTATTTCATCAACTTTCTCTTCTGCTTCCCACCACCCTCCCACCTCCTCTCACTGAGCTGATCTGACTTCTCCGGAGTTGGAGGGAATTGGGAAGGGGGCAGAGGTAGGATGCAGAAAGGTTTACCTGATTTGTATCATTACGGAATTGTATGACAAAGTATGGAATTGTGCTGATGACAATAGCATTCTGGGTCTACTCTGGAGATAGAAACTACACAGTAGGATCAACAGGGGAAGTTTAACATAAAGAACTATTAAGTATGATAGAGGTGTAACTCTAAGACATATATGGTACCCTATGACTGAGGGAGAGTAGCCAAGAAAGGGCAAAGTAGAAGGGATTCAGGCCTTTTTGCAGGAGGAGGGGTTCAACCTACTAGATGGCAGAGAAGATTCTTGGTTTGGCTAGTCTGTAGCTGTTGGGGAGCTTCTGATAGACAATAGGGAACCTTCCTTGTGGAACTGCAAGCAGGATGCCAGATCAGCAGCTGGGAGCGTGGGCTTGTAGTGGGAGTCCCAGTGCAGATGTAGGTAGGAGGACTTTAGGCCATGTGAGTGAAGTAGAGCTCTGGTTTCCAGGTACAGAATGCTGCAAAAAGGTTTTTGCCTGATGAGGCTTCAATATTGCAGAGAGACTGCGTTGTACATTCATGGGTGGTGCAGTGTTCTATGAGATGACCTCACAGCCATGCTGCCGACTCCTGACTTTTGGTAGAAATTTCAAGGAAAGCCCCTTTGTCTTGCAGTGTCCCTCCAGCATCCTGCAGTGAGAAAGCCTAACATTGTTCTCACTTCAAAGAGAAAACGTTTAAAAGTAATCTGTTGTTTTTCACGGAACATATATTGAAGGATGCATTCGGGGCAAGAGGCAATGAACTGACAACTGACCCAGTGAATGTCACATTGGAAGATGCTAAACACTGATCTTTACTTTTTTCTTGATAAATTTTATGTGTTTGTTGGAGAGTCTCACCTGTTGTCTCTTTCTTCTTCATGCTGGTTGTGTAGGACTCCTGTTGGTCCTCTGCCTTTTAGCATTTTACCACTTTGTGATGTCACCTCTCTCCTCCTGCTTCAGTTTGATGAGTCTCCTCTCATCGAATACTTGTGCTCTCCTTTCAGGGGACATGTAGATCCCCTTGGTGCAGCCCTCTTGTAGCCAACACCTCTCATGTTCAAACTTTGCAGGTCAGATGTCAATCCCCAGGTTCTTCAAATTCCATAATACTTGTCTTGTGTCATGAAGTCCCCCTCAGTTTTGAGAATATCTTCCTTTCCCTTCTTGAACCATTCCCACTCCCAACAGCAGGCTGATAACTCTCTCCTGACATTTATTGACTTGCTACCATTCTCTTTGATCTTACTATGAAGGTTAGCAGAATTGATTTATAATCTCATATCATGTTCTGCATGTGGGGGCTGCCATCTTAGCTGAGAGGTGTGTGTAGACACTTGTCATTCTTCAAATTTTTCTTACCTTTCAAGTCCTAAATAATAATGAGATGAAGGGAAAGTCACATTTAACTTGATAAAAGGTTATGATTTCCAATATGCTGTCATTGTCACTGGTTCTCATCTTCATGTCTTTGTAGTTAAAAATCTCAATTTTTATTTTCTTCTCATAGATCTCCAGATGGGGCCCATTGCTTTATCAACTCTAATACCTGCATATTTCCTTCACATTTTTAGGAGTGGTTCTACTTTTTTAACTTATTCATTTATTTAATGTTTTAGAATGTTTTATTTATTTCTGAGAGAGAGAGACAGCATGAGCAGGGGAGGGTCAGAGAGAGAGGGAGACACAGAATCTGAAACAGGCTCCAGGCTCTGAGCTGTCAACACAGAGCCCGATGCGAGGCTCAAACCCACAAACCACGAGATCATGACCTGAGCTGAAGTCGAACGCCTAACCAACTGAGCCACCCAGGTGCCCCTACTTTTTTTTTTTATATGACACCATAAGTTAGTTTTTGTTTTTCTTAAACTTTTTCCTTGAAGAAGTCAATCACCACCCAGTTAATTCTCCCAGGGGGGGATAACCTCAGGTACATTAGAGAGCATCATCAATGACAATGTAGGGTACCTTCTGCCAACCAGTCCAAGCAGATTTACCCCAGCTATCATTTGGGAAAATGTTCTAAGTAAAGATTACATTCAAAGTCTTTAGAACAATTCCCTTACCCTTTCCTTATGTACCTTATATGTGGGTGAGGGCAAATGCCAAGAGGCTGACTTTATAATGTCTCAGTGTATCCTATCTCATTGCTTTAGGGTATGGGGTACTTAGTATTCTTGAATATTTTTCTACTTTCCAAGTGCCTAGAACAATTCTCAGTTGTTTTCATAGTGATAAAATAATGACTGTTGATTTGGAAATTTTTAATAACAAAATTTTATGTCGTATTCACGAATTGCTGGATAACCATATTGCTAAGTAGGTTGCAGTACATTTGAATATCAAAGAAGAGCTCTCTGCTCATCACAGAGACAGTTATTTACACTTTACATTCAGCACATGGCTGGTCAGGTTGATGGTGCTGGAGCTGTCATGCCATCTGTAACTTTACTTAAAGACCTATTTGGAGGGTTATGTTGCAGATCCTGTACCGCCCACACAGTAGGACCTTGCTGTGTTTGCCAAATTTGCACCATAGATTTTATTACATCTTCAACACCAGGGATTAAGAAATGTTGATCATTGCATGCAGGAAAAACATAAGATTTTATTGAGTGTATGATGAACGCTTTTTGTATTATCTCCCCGTTTAATGCACTGTTCACCTAGAGCAACAGATTTTATTTTCTCTGAAAACTACGTGGTATTTCTCAATCACTATTTGATTGAAAGAGAGGGTAAAACCTTTTATGTTCTTCTTACTTGGGGACACTGAATAGCTAACAAGTCGTACGAAGATCCAGAAATAGGAAGAAGATACAGGAACAGCTAAGACATTGTACAGTGTAGATACAGGCTGACTATAAATGGTAGCTACATATCCAAAATATCTTTTCCTCATAAAAAGCACATGGGAAAGACTCTGGAATTTCAGAAAAGAGGGCCTTATTTTGATTAATTTATCATTGTCCACAGTCTGGCCTGCAGTTTCTTTAATTCCAGTTGTGTGTTCTTGTATGCTTGTATAGTGTTGCCTCTTACTGAACAAATTTACTCCCATTTTCCTCTGTGATACTCATCTTTGTCTTTTAATGCCCGGCTTTGACAGCCCCTCTCTTGTAAGCCCACCCCTGTGCCGCAGGTAGAGGCTCATGATATAGTCGTTCACTCTATTCAGAGTGAACAAAACTCCTTTTGTTTTTTTGTTTTTTTGTTTCTATAGAACTCAGTATGTTGACCAATTATCTTTCTCTATATCTATCTATCTATCTATCTATCTATCTATCTATCTATCTATCTATCTATCTATCTACCATCATCTATTTTTCATCTATTTCTTACTAACTATGAACTCACATAAGGTAGGACTTATATTCTTGCCCTAGTACTTAGTAGGTACTTAAATAACTGGATAATGAAAGAATTTCTGAGCAATGAAACTGAGTTCTGAATTCTGAAAGGATTTTGAAAGAAAGCTATAGGTTATTATTTTATTTCTTTAGCCTTTGTGGTTTCATTAACCAAACAGTTGGTTCTCGCTGCTGTCAAGCTCTTTGAAGCAGGGACAGGAGATTTCAAAACAGTGCTGTGTACACAGAGCACAGATGCTCCTCAGTAGTTTTTTTTTGTTTTTTTGTTTGTTTTTTTTTTAGCCTAAGTCCCTTCTTTTCAAGGCCACAGACTTTTGCCAAGTTAGGAGGAAGCCAGTAAAACAGGAGGCAAGGCATGTGTCCACTGTGTAGCAGCTTCCCTGATTCATGTGGTCAAAGAAAGCCAAATGTCATGGGTATCTACTGTTTACCAGGCACTCGGCAAAATGTCTACCTACGTGAATCATATGATGGACCCTGGCCGTGAATGGGGAAATAGTGATGGGAGCAGCATGGAGAAGGGCCTAAGGCAGTGATGCTTGTTGATATCACGATGAGAGGGTGTGGATTTATTTGGATATCTCTGTGAGCAGAAGCTGAAGTAAAGTATTCATTCTTTTGCCATTGTATTATTCTGATCCTCTTGCTCTCTGCAAAGAGTTTTCTTTCTCTCCACTCCCACTTCTTTTATACCAGCAGCAAGGATTATATTTTTCGATCACACCCCTGCTCTGATGAAAACGTTCAAGGACTTTTCATCACTTTCCTTAGAATGATTTACAAAGCTCTCTATCCTTTGGTCCCTTCTTGCGTCTTGAATCTCACCTCTTCCACTCTCTGCTTTGTATATTAAATGATATTTTTTATGTCTATTTACACTTGGCCACAAATGCCTTGATTACAGAAACTATATCTCATTCATCCTTTCCTCCTTAGCGATAAGGATAATGTGTTTATATGGTAGAAGTTCAATAAACGTGAGTATGGTCAGGGACCATGCTTATGTGTGTCTATGTCTAGCTCTTAACCACACTTACTAGTATCTTATGAGTGTTCAAACAATTTTGTTTAAGTGACCTGAACTGAAGTGGGACCTTCCACAGTAATAAATAGTTGTTTAATAGTTCTTTTTTCTGAATATGATACTCATCCTCTATTGTAGCAGGTTTCCTCCATTCATCTTCAGTGTGTGATAAATTCACAGTGCTGCTGAGGTAGCGTGCTTAGACCTGATCGTCTTTGCCCCCTCTCCTATTCAGTTCTCTAGATTCACATTGTTTGATATCTAACTATCCCAAACTTGTTTGTGAACTCAACTCAGTTCAATTAAGTTTGATAGCCATATATTCATTAAACACATAATATTAGGTAGAGCCATATAAATTTTCTAATATTTGGCCATTCTTGACTTAAAAATAGTAACTTCATATGGAGATAAAGAGAATTTGATCTTTATTAAACTTCTTTCTGCTCTGATAATCTGATAAAGGGAGACTGTCATTGATCCTGCTAAACCACTGCAATTAAGATCGGAGGAACTTTTCTAGATTCCACATGTTAGTGAGATCATGCAGCACTTATCTCCAGGTAAATCTACACTGTATTGTTGCAAATGGAAGGATTTCCTTCTTTTTAAAGAATGAATTATATTCTGTTGTATATATATATATATATGTATACACCATATTTTCTTCATCCATTTGGCCATTGAAAAACATTTAGGCTGTTTCCATAACTTGGTTATTGTGGAAAATACTTCAATGAACATAGGAGTACAGATATTTCTTTGAGATCTAGATTTCAGTTCTTTTGGATATATACCCAGAAGTGGGACTGCTGGATCAAGTGGTAATTTGAAATTTAAAAATTTTTAACTTTTTGAGGAGCCTCCATATTGATTTGTATAGTGGCTATACCCATTTATCCTCCCACCAACCATGTAAAGTAGAAGAAAATTGCTTCTTTGGCAACATTTGTCCTTTGTGTATTTTTTAAAATGTTTATTTATTTATTTTTGGAGAGAGAGAGAGAGAGTACAAGAGAGAGGGAGAGGAAGACAGAGAGAGGGAGACACAGAATCCAAAGCAGGCTCCAGGCTCTGAGCTTTCAGCACAGAACCCAACCGAGGGCTTGAACAAAGAAGATGTGAGATCATGACCTGAGACAAAGTTGGCCACTCACCTGACTGAGCCACCCAGGCACCCCTTGTCCTTTGTCAGTTTTAAAGAGCCATCCTAATAGGTGTGAAGTGATACCACATTGTTTTGATTTTCAGTTTCTTAATGATTAGTGATATTGAAAACCTTTTCATATACCCATTGGCCATTTATTTATTTTCTTTGGAGAAATGCCTATTCAGGTCTTTTGCTTATTATTATTTTTATTTTTTTAAGCTTATTTATTTTGAGGGAGAGAGAGTGCATGCATGTGAGAGAGAGTTGGTGAGGAGCTGAGAGAGGAGAAGAGAGAGAATCCCAAGCAGGTTCCCCTGCTTATTTTGAAATCAGTTTTGTTGTTATGGAGCTGTAGAAGTTGCTTATATATTTTTGAGTTATTAACACCTTATTAGGTATATGGTCTACAGATATTTTCTCCCATTCTGAAGGTTGTGTTTTTATTTTTTTAATTGCTTCTTTTGCTGTGCAGAAGCCTTTTAATTTAATGTAGTCTCAGTTGTTCATTTTTGCTTTTGTTGCTTGCACTTTTGCTGTTAAAAAAATCATTGTTCATTCCAATCTTTAGAAGAGATTTCCCTCTGATTCTTCAAAGAATTTTATTATTTCAGGTTTTACATTTAAGTCATTAATTCAGTTTGAGTTCATTTTTGTGTATGGTGTGAGGTAAGAGTCCAATTTCATTCTTTTGCATATGGAAGCAACACCATTTCTTGAAGAGACCATCTTTTCTCCATAATGTATTCTTGGTGTCCTTGTCAAAGATCAATTGACTGTATAAGTGTGGATTTATTTCTGGGCTCTATATTCTATTCCAGTTGTTGTTTTTTAATGTCTTTTGGCTATTACTATACTCCTTTGCCTACTGTAACTTTGTAATGTATTTTGAAATCAGGAAGTGTGGTATCTTCAGGTTTCTTAATGCTGAAAATTGCTTTGACCGAGGTCTTTTGTGGTTCCAAATGAATTTTAGGATTATTTTTTTCTATTTATGTAACAGATTCCATTGGGATTTTGATAAGGATTTTGTCTAAAAAAGTAAAAATCATAGCAGCAAGAGAGTAGAATGGAGGTTGCCAGCACCTGAAGGGAGGGGGAAATGGGGAGGTGGGGGAGGTGTTGGTAAAGAGGCCAAAGTTTCAGCTGTGCAAGGTACGTAAGTCCTTGAAATCTTTACAAATAGGGACTATGATTAACAGTGCTGTATTGTTTGTTTAAAAATCCATTAAGATGGTAGATCTTATAGGGATGCCTGGTGCTCAGTCAGTTAACCATCCAGCTCTTGATTTCGGCTCAAGTCATGATCTCAGTTCATGAGTTCAAGCCCTGCATTGGTCTCTGTGCTGACAGTGCAGAGCCTGTTTGGGATTCTCTCTCTTCTTCTCTGCCTGCCCCTCCCCTATTCCTGTGTGCTCTATAAATAAATAAATAAACTTTAAAAAAAGGAAGGTAGATCTTATATTAAGTTTTCTTACCACAAAAGGAAAAGAAAACATCAGGGGCAGTGATAAGTTTATCACATTGATCGTGATAATAGTTTCACGGTTATACACTTCTATCCATTTACATGAAATTATACATGTTAAATACAGCTTTCTATATATCAGTCATACCTCAGTAAAGTTTTTTTTTAAAGAAGCCATATGAGAATTATAAATGCCTTATGCACATGCCGTACCTTAGACTTCCTGAGTATATTAACTGCTACAACTGTCCTGTCCCCTGAAGTAAACCTGGAAGTTACACTTAGGGATTTGTTACAAGAACTATTGACTCTCGTTGGAAAAGAGGCACCTTAAGCTACTTTGCTTCCTGAAGTGGTAGATAGCTTCCAAATCGATCCCAGTGGTGCTTTACTTTTGGTATTTATGCCCTATGTAATTTCTTCCACTTGAATTTTGGCTAGGCTTAGTGACTCAGCTTTAATAAAAAGAATATAGCAAAAAATAAATGAAATGTTGATTCCAAGATTAGGTTACAAAAGACCCTGGCTTCATTTCTGTTCTAACACTCTTGCTTTTGTGCTGACAAAAGCCTGGTTGCTGTGTTATGAGCTGTTCTCTTATAGAGAGGTCCACATAATCAGAAGCTCAGGGAAGCATCTGGCCAATAGCTGGAAAGGAACTGATGCCCACCGTCCAAAAACCTGTGAGAAACAACTCTGCCAACAAACAAACCAATGATCTTATGAGTGAATCTTCCCTAAGTCAAGTCTTGAGATGACTGCATTATGGCGTTATTCTAGCCTTTGAGAAATCCCGAGCCAGAAGACCCAGCGAAATTGCACCCAGGGCTACAGAAACTGTGAGATAAAGGGGGAAAAAAGTTTGTTGTTTTAAGCCAGAAAATTTTAGAGGCAATTTGTTATGTACAAATAGATAAGTGATAAGGCTATCTAGTGTGAATTTCATCTCCTTGCATTTACATAGTCACCTGAGAAGTAGATACCTCCCTGAGGGCTGTGTACACTGATGTGCTGCACCATTATAGGGATTTCTGCTGAAGAGGAATGCTTGATGTTGTCCTGCTGACAATGGTGGTTTCTATTTTGTATTCAACTGATGTCAAAATCTGGCCTATACAAGACTTGTAAGTCAGAATTCAGTTGTACTCTGAAGGTCCCTAATGAGAGTGCATACATAGTCAAACCTAATATATTCCAGATACTGTGCTAGAAACTACATAGAATTGTAGAGACACACTATGACATCTCAAACAAAATAGACATGGAGGCAAGCAGAATATGCTTGATGCTTTAATTTATTAAATGCAGATAGTATCTTATCTTGGTCCTTATAACTTTAGAAGATGTCTGGCACATTTATAATCCATAAGTATCACTGGTTCCTACAAGGTAGATATTATAACTGGTTAACAGATTAGAAAACTGAACCTAAAAGAAATTAGTTGATTGGGTCAGTATCACAAACCTAAAAAAGTAGGAGATCTGGTTGAGATCTGGTCCTAAACCTTCTTTAAACTAAAAGTCTGCTCATTTAAATGGCCACCCAGCAAGCACTGTAATATCACAGAGGATAAAGATATCCAGTATATACGATATACGGTAGATTAGTAGGTTGGAGCGAGTTCTGCAGAAAGAAGAGTTTGGTCGAGAAACGAGACAGTTTGTTGGTTCTATGTTTAATTTGTTGAAGAAATACCAAACTGTTTTCCAGAATGGCTTCACTGTTTCCAAGGATTTTGATTTCTGCACATCCTTGCTATAAAATATGTTTGAAATAATTTACTGTTGATAATTGCAAAATTATCAAAAGTTTCTGAAATTCATATGAGTTTGTTTCTGCTGCTTTATTTTTGTGGGATGATTCTTCTTATGGTACCTTGTTTTATTCTGGGATCATTTTTTACTGTAAAATGCTTAGTGTCCATAGAAAATTATTTGTGGGCCTTCTTTGAGGCTTAGAATGAATTGCTTTTTTTTTTTTTTTTAAACGGGTAACATTTAATGCACTTTCAAGTAGATAGTGACAAATGAGATACACAGATCTAGACAAGCAGACATCTCAACCACAGTGAGAAATGATAAGAATTATGGATACACTGAAAATACATGTTGAGTACTGGGATGCTGACTAGATACAGTGGAAGGTGTTAAAGATTTCATAGTGCTTATTCTTGACAGAATTGGTTGGAGAATTACCTCAGAGTTCTCTGAGTGGCAGAAGACAGGACACTTGGCCAGAGAGAAACATGTCTCAGTTTTCTGCAAGGAACTCTTCTTTCATAAATGCAGCCTACCAGTTCCAAAAGTTTAAGAACAATGACATAGTTTGTTTTAAATAAAATTTATAGGAAACTTTTAAAAAAGTGTTATNCTGTTCTGTATTTTCCACACTGAAGGGTAGTTAGTGCTGCACAAAATGTACAATTCTTTCCTCCTTAAGTAGGATGTTAAAATTTGCCAATCCTACTGGAAACACTCTCATTTTTGCGCCAGAGTTTCTCATGACCAAGGAGTGGGTCAGCTGAGGATGCAGCACCAACATAGGACTCATAGAGCCACCCTCACAGGCAGATGAGTTACTGGAATCACTTGGGTGAAAGAACCTCTCACACCTACAATGAGTTCAGGTCAATCTAACTTACATGTGATGCCCATTGAAGAAAAACACAGTAGAGGGAATATAACTGATGTCAAAATAGTACGTGTAAATGGGAGTTTGGTCCACATCTACCAGATATATAGCAGCCATTTTACTTAGGTCAGAGGAGGTCTTAGAAAGAATATTATCTAGCTGCAGACAGACAGGATTCTTGTCACTCCCAAACCTGAGAGCCAATACCTCTGCAGTACTTTTTATTGCTTGGTCTACTTCATTTTCGCTAGTTAGCTTGGGCAATAGGAAGCTCATCTTGACATAATCCAAATATTTTATCTTCACTGTCAGTCTTTATTTGTACAAGTCACCTTCTCTTCCACTTGAAGACTGTCTGCAACCCTGAGCACTTCTCCAAAAGCTGGGATGAGTTGCTTTTATCTTCAGAGTCTTTGAGTTCGTCAATTCCAGGCACCAAGGGCCTTTCTTACCAAGGACCTCTTTTACCTTGCTTCTGCCTGAAGTTTTCAGAACTACAAAGAAGGTAAGAATTTTAGCTATAAATAAGTTTGATTTTTATCTATAACCCTAAAGTTTTTGTGGAATTATTTCCACACAACATCCCCTTTCTCATCCTGACAGCCAAGGCATGTTTCCTTGCCTGGGATTGGGACAGGGTAGGATGGGTTTATTTAGGTCATTCTTACCTAAGTGATTGGCCTTTGAGGAACAGATTTTATTGCTCCTGAGCTTTTATTATGGTGCCCTGGGCCCTAGAAGATTCTCAAAATCTAAGTGTTTTACAAGTTTGGGAAAATCCCTCAGACTAAGTGGTTTCAGTTCTTTACTCATCTCCTTGGATTCCTGACTGCATAGATTTCAGTAGAATGATTCATAGCCTCTTGTCAGCTCTATATTATTTTAGGAAGATTCTTAACTTATTTTAAACTGAACTTTTAGTTATTTGTTTGTAGAAGGCTGATATAAATCCTTGTCCTGTGAAATGTTTTCCATGTCTCTTTCCTCTATAGTTTCTTTTTTCTTGCTCTTTCTGTGCTTCACTTCATTACATTTCTTCTGATTTAGTTTCCATTTCTCAACTTCTCTCTTTAGATATGTTTGATCAGTTTTTCAGGCTTCCCATTGATTTTGGGGTGTAGGGGTATATAAAAGTACCCTGCTGTATAACCCAAATATGTTGAGTATGTTTTATGAGTTTTGACAGATGTATATTATTGCATAATAGCACCCCAATTAGGATCTAAAATGTTTCCATACCCCAGAAATTTTAAATTCTTTTGTGCTTCCTCCCAGTCAGTGATCCCCTTCTTTACCAAGCCACACTGTTTCAGTATCTATAACTAAAACTTAGTCTTGCCTGTTCTGATCTGAAATTTTATATAGATGGTATCTTATTGAGTACTTATTTTATATCTGGTTACTTAAACAGAACATCATATTTTTCAGATTAATGCACATTACTGTTTATCAGTACCTCAGTCCTTTTTATTTTGAGTACCATTCAGTTGTTTGAAAGTGCAACAATGTATTCATCCATTCACTTGGTAATGGGTACATATCTGGTTTATTTCCAGATCTTTGCTAGTATAATGCTTATGATCTATTTTTTTTTTAATGTGGAGCTATGTTGTCATTTTCCTTGGGTTATTACCTAAAAGTAGCATTGCTAGGGCAACTTATTTGAAAATTTATTCATTAAACACTTAACAAATTTTATTTTAAAAAGAACCAGGAGTGCCTGGGTGGTTCAGTCGGTTAAGTGTCTGACTCTTGGTTTCAGCTAAGGTCATGATCTTGAGGTTTGTGAGTTTGAGCCTCACATTGGTCTCTGTGCTGTCAGTGTGGAACGTGCTTAGAATTCTCTCTCTATATATACATATATATCTATATCTATATCTATATATCTATATATATGTATCTTTTAAAAATATTTTTTAAATT
>NW_027532025.1:227376-234430 GCF_008692635.1 Crocuta crocuta | reverse complement strand
GAGGGAAAGAGAGTATGAGAGCAGGGGAAGGTCAGAGAGAGAGGGAGATACAGAATCTGAAACAGGCTCCAGGCTCTGAGCTGGTTGTCAGCACAGAGCCTGACATGGTGCTTGAACTCACAAACTGTGAGATCATGACTTGAGCTGAAGTCGGACACTTAACTGATGAGCCTCCCAGGCACCCCATCTCCCATCTCTCTCTCCATTGTTAAATTTCATATCTGAGATCTTTGGTCATCTAAAGAAATTTATTATTTGTTGCTTCTCCTCAATCATATGGTGGTTTGTTTTCTTTTGTGTTTGTTAATATGTTATCGGTTCAATTTAATCTTAATGTACCCCAAAGGTATAAATTGATGATGCTTTCCTTCAGAGGATTTCATTTGTTTCTACTGAAAACTGCTGGGCTTTGCTGATTTGGTAGCACATTAGGCCTCTTTGAGGAATTAGGCTTAAGGGGGAGGAGTCCCAAGTCAATCCTACACATCTTCATGGGGGCTCAAATAGCTCAATACTAATGTGGGTATTTATCCTCAGGCAACTTAGCTTCCATATTATCCTCCAGTCCACAACTCTCAAATCTTGTTTTAGCTCTGTGTTGCTGCTGTTTTTCCTTTTTCTTCCCTCCCCTCCTTTCTTCCTGGTATGTTTGTGATTTTATTATGAAGTCTGTTTTAATAGACCCAGGAATTAGTTATATTGTTACAGAAGGGTCCTTCTAAACTGCCATATGGCAGAGGGTGACAGATCAGAGTCTAATCTCTAGGTTGGAAGTGTCACCCCAAGTCATTTAGTCTCAGTTGTTTTTTTTCTTTGTGAAATGTAGACACAGATAATGCCACTTCCAGATGATGCTGAGAACTGTTGAGGAATTGTTTGTGAACTCACGTTGCAACCATTGGTTACACAGCAGCTAGTACATAGAAGATATTCAATTATTTCTTGTCAAATGAACCAGTAAGATGAACATAAAGGCTTTACCACCTGTGGACCTAGAGAGAAAAATTGGAGCATGCTTAGTAGTTTTCCTCTCAAGCTGGAGAAAGTCTTGGCAATGCTGTCCCCCTCCCTGTGAAGACATGCTGGGAGCAAACTAGAAATAAAAGGAAAATGTGAAGAAAATGTTGCTTGTGTGTATGGGATTCTACTGGGAATGCTTGAGAAGTGTGGATGGAAGGGATGTGAGAAACTTGTTGACAGGATAAAACACAAGATGGCCAGTGAACTTGAGAACAGCTGCGAAAGGAATGAACACAACAATAACAATCAAAAGTTGCCAGAAGGAGAAAATACTGAAATAGTTATATGCTTTTTTTCATCTCAGGCCCTTATTGTCTGAGAGGCAGCTATATGTGGTATGCACACTCTACTTGACTTACTCTTTCCTCATTAATAAATCACCAATCACTGTATTGTTAGGTAATGTTTGTACAATTTAATTTTCATTAACTTTTTGTTTGTTTGTTTTCAACACTAATACTAGCAGGCTCTCTCTCTCACACACTATTTTAATTAATACCTTAAAACAGAGGTGAAATGAGGATTTTAAATCCTTTTTCAAGTTAATAAAATTGAAGTTACTTTCTCATACTTTTTTCATTTGATTCGCAAGACAAGATTCAGAATCTTCCCAATAGCAATAGATTGTCTACCCTTGACCCCACAGCTCAGATTTCTCAGCAAAAGTCATTGCATAAAACAAATTCCCATTTTTTTTGTATGAAAGAATTCTATGATGAATTTTTATGTCTTGTATGCATCTAAAGGGATTGGGCAGGTCTTTAGCATTTGGAGTTTAATTATTGGTGTGGTTGCTTTTATAGTCTTTTATAGTCTTTTCTCTTTGGTTGACAGATGTTTTCAAGAATCTCCTTTTTACTTTACCTTTTTTATTCGTTTCTGCAATAATAAATCAATGGCAATACAGGGTTCTTTAATCTTAATGAGGAAAAAATAAGGCAAGTAAAAAGCTGTGTTAATATACAGAATGCATGCCATGAGACCCAGAGATTTCAAGGTTTTAAGATTGGCAGAAGTAACCTCACAGAGGAAAAATAAATTATCTTTTATGTGATTTAGTGTTCATAGGATAAAAACAAACAGTATTTGCTAGTAGCTCACATATTACTGAATATTTTTTGTTGCTGTTTATCCACATAGAAGGAAAGGTGAACAGCTCACTCAAAAGCATCCCTCCAGAAAACACAGCTTGTGTTGGTGAGGTTACTTTTTACTATATCCTTTGGGAGAGTTATGACAAAACATAAAAATAAAGAACAATTGAATTAAACCAGTTTTGTAAGGGCAAATGTGATACAGTCCAGGTATGTAGTTTTCACATTAAATTTATATATGTGTATATAAACTTATATATATATAAATTTTAAAGTGTCCATTTATATATATATATAAATTTACATATAATTTTAAAAGATCCATTTAAAATGTACATTTTGATGAGTTTTGACAAATTCATATACCTACCTATCCATATATTCACCACAAACATTTCTGTCACCTCCAAAATTCCTGTGTCCCATTCTAGTGAACCCGCTTACATCTTCCAAGGTACCACTGGTTTGCTTTCCATCACTAAAGATCTAGGTTTGTCTCTGCTAGAATTTCATCTAAATGGAATCATAAATATGTAGTATTTTGTGTCTAGCTTCCTCTGTTCAGCCTAGTGCTCCTGGGGTTCATCTTTATTATTGAATGTATCTCTACTTCATTCATTTTTGTTGACTAGTAATACATTGTGTAACTAGGCCATGTTTTATTATTTTTTATTATTTTTTTATGTTTTTATTTTATTTTGAGAGACAGAGAGTGAGCAGGGGAGGGGCGCAGGGAGAGGGAGACAACAGAATCTGAAGCATAGCCCATGTTTTAAAACCCAAAAGAAATTTCTTTACCTAGGATATTGTTGACCTGATCCTTTGTGCTGAATAGTTTTCCTAGTATTGAAATATATTAATTCCCCAAAGAAAATGTTTTTATTATGTAACATATTTATATGCTGATGTAGCAAGACATTAAAATACATTTTCCCCTGTCATTATTGGCTAAAACCTCAAGAAACTAGGTGCCAAATACTACCTTATTTCAAAGTGAGGTGTGAATCTACCTAATACAATATAGAAAGCAGAGAGTCAAGAACTTTTTTTTTCAGCTTTATTTACCTACCACTTCAGTTATCTAAAAGACAGTAGAGACACCAAGATAATGTCTGGGAATTCAAGCTAAACTTTCTAGAGTGTTAATATGAGATCAGTCCTTTGGACTCATCACGAGCAATGGTGTTGATAGTTCTTTCTTGCCAAATGAAATGAGCTTCAAGGAGGTTACTTGCCGAACTTGGTCCTGTGCTCCTGAAGCCTGTTAAGATGAGGAGTCTGGTACTGGACCTATGCTTGAGAGGTCTAAAAGTGAAAGGGAGCTGCATGTCTGACAGTACAGGGAAGGTTGGTAGCTGCATTGTAGAAATACCTGTGCTGTTCTCCTACTAATGATGAGTCAAGGTATATTTTCTGAGAAACAATGGTGTGTGTGTGTGTGTGTTGGGGGGATGATATAGAACCTGAACCCATGTTAAAGGGATATTGTCCAATGAATACCCTGGAGGGATGACGGAACATTAACAGAAAATAAGATTATTTGTGAAAATTCTGATGTATACCCGGCAGTTGAAAGGGGGCGTATTTTCAGTGTTAGGAAACTGTAGGAAGAGACTGCACCGATTGGTTCAAGGTCATTCTCCAAGGAATCCATGAAAGCATCCTGTGAAAGAACCAGCTTGAATGTATCAAGTCCAGAGAGCCCAGACATAGGCAGACTGGTAAGCTAAGACCTTTCTGCTTTTAAACCTTTCCTACCTCCTGCGTATTCAACCCTGGAGATACGGGAGCAACTTAGTAAGTAGGGAAAGAAGGTTATAAGCACAGAAGAAGTAGAAAATAAATCACATTAGTTTAAAGGGGGACTAAGCTGAGAGAGGGCAGGGATTTCAACACTAAGTGAAGTCTAGATTTTGTTTATCTTGTTCTTACATCTGACTGGACATAGAACTAATTAAGTGATGGCTGCTTTGTGATTTAGAAACAGCATCTTGAGAAGCAGTTATGAAATAGGCCCACAGAGGATGTCTGAATGGGAAGTAGAGAAGAAAAGGATAATGCTTTTTTTTCCCTTCAGATTGTATTCCATAAGCTCAGGTTGTTCAGAATTCATATAATTTGTGTATGCTTGCATTATTACAATTTTGTTTCCAAAAATAAGTTTTATTGGCCAAAATGTCTAATAATAACCACAATTAGTGTATTATCAGTAAGAAATCATTGCTACAATCTATTACGAAACTCACTACCACATCTATGTTATAGATGACTACCATGCCATGAGCAACAAATTATTTATAGCCTGCTAGATCTAACCTTTTCACATGCCATGTAGTATGGAAAATAGTGCTTTAATTTTAAATTTTTTTAAAATTTATAAAATGTGGATGATTGTAAAAATAGGACCTCTATTAGAAGAATTTGAAGCTTGAATCATTCTGGTGGGTAGCCTCCTAGATATGTAATCTCTTTTATCTAGAGCCATTTTTTGGCTACATGCTTTTTAGGTAACTCCAGAAGTATCAACTCAGATGATACATATTGGCTGGCAGAGAGTGTTTAAAATGGCAACAAGTATTTCTAGTTAGGCAGCTGGGATTCTTGGTGTGAGGGGGTTTAAAGAACTCCGAGTGAAGTTGGCTTCTTCTCATGGCAAGAATAAAGTGGCAAGAGGTAGGTAAGCTATCAGGTTCTAAATCAAGTGGAGGAATTAGAATTCCTAATCACAGTCAGAAGTCCAGGTTGACATTCAGATAATTGCAGTCACTCCACCTGTACTAGAGGTTGAGAGTAAAGTAGCAAAAGTAATACAGAAACCACCCTCTGTATTTGGGGAATTAAGATTTCATCTCTACCATGTTGCCAATATTGCATTAGTCGAAGTCTCTAATAACGTTGAGGTGGAAAAAGCCAGTGGTCTTGTTACTAGTCTTATTTTTGAATTTGATACATTTTATACTTTCTTCCTTATTGAAATACTTGATTCTCTATCCTTCATAGGTAGATCTTTCTGAGCATTCCTAGCTCAATGGTTACTCCTCAATCTCCTTCACTGTATTTAGGAATGGCTTATATTAGGATTTTGTATATTGAAATGGCATAGGTCTCCATCTGCATACTTATTTACTTCCCTGCCCAAACACATTATCTAGGAGATTTTAACCATCTCATGTTTTAACGTCATGAATTTGCTGACAAAAAATCGTAATGTATAATATTATCCTTGACTTTTCTTTGAATTACATGGTCCTATTTAACAGTTTACTCAATGTTCCACCTGGATGATTTTTGCCTTCAAATCTGCTATTCTCCTGGTCTCTCTCTTTCAATGAATGGTAACCCCAATCTTAGTTTTAGGATAGAACTAAACTAAAATGCAAGATCATTCTGGAAACCTCTCTTCCTTTGGAATTCTACGTCTGTTATGGGCTAAATTGTAGCCCTACAAAATTCATATGTTGAAGCAGTACCTCAGAATATGCCTGTACTTGGTAATAAGACCTTATTTAAAGAGGTACTTAAGGTAAAATGAAGTCATGAGTATGGGTCCTGATTCAATTTGACTGTTGTTCTTATAAGAAAAGGAAATTAGGGCACAGATAAACACAGTAGAACGACTCTGTAAAGGTAGAAGGAGAAGAAGATAGCCATTTTCAAGCCAAGGAGAGAAGCCTCTGAAGAAACTAGTCTTGCCAGCACCTTGATCTTGGATTTTCAGCCCCCAGAACTGTGAAACAATGAATTTCTGTTGTTTAATCTCCCAGTCTGTGGTGTTCTGTTATGGCAGCCCTAGCAGACTAGTACAACCTCTAATCCATTCATCATTGCTCTTATTTCTGATTTAAAACATATATCCCAAATCTTATCATTTGCCATCACCTCCTGTGTTCCTCTCACAGTGGAAGTCATCACAACTTTTATTTGGTTGCCTTAATATCTTCTCAACTGCAACCCCTATTTTCATTTGTCCTCTTTTCAGTTATTTCTGTCAAGCTGCCACAGTAGTTCACCTAGGCTCAAAACTTCCTGTAGCTTCCCGGGATAAAATTTAAAAAATCGTACTCTGGATTATAAGACCTTGCATGATTTGTTCCCACTCCCTTCTACCCCCTCCCAGGTACCTTCTCTCATTATCTTTTACCACTCTCCCCTTGACTTCCTCTGTCTCCTTGTTTTTTGAGTACTCCAAGCTTGCTTTTATCTCAGGAACTATGTATTACTATTCCCTCTGGAGATACATGGAGTTTTCTCTCATACTTCCTGCAAGTCTTTGCTCAAATGTGGACTCATCAAAGGGAAGTTCTTGGTTATAGAGTATAAAATGGCTTTCCTCTCCTAGTCAACCTCAGTGTCCTTGCATGCTTTACTTTCCTTGGTAACACTTATGAAATTCAGTATTTATTACCTATAATCCGTCCTTCTAGAATGTAAATTCTAACATTAACTAGAATTTTGTTTTTTAACTTCTTCATTGCCAGTACATATCATGGTACCTGGGACAATGCTCAAGAAATATTTACTGATTACTGAGTTACCATCCATGGATGTGTTCCCTGTAAGATTGGCTCAGGAAGGGGGCAGAGTTGAATGTTGAGAACACTGAGATTTGTACTTGGGAAGAACTGTCAAAAACATTGAATTGAAGACTCTGTTTTGATAGGTTCAACAAACTGAACAGTTCAAAGTGGTTATGTAAATAACTGTTTGCTTGCCCCAACCAATGCCTACAGAAGGCCACTAAGAATGCAGTACTCTTGGGGTGCCTGAGTGCCTCAGTTGATTAAACATCTGACTTCAGCTCAAGTCATGATCTCGCAGTCTGTGTGTTTGAGCCCCATGTCAGACTCTGTTCTTTTTTTTTTTTTAATGTTTTATTTATTTCTAGGAGAGAGAGAGAGACAGTGTGAGCAGGGGAGGGTCGAGAGAGGGGGAGATACAGA
>NW_027532025.1:145775-227319 GCF_008692635.1 Crocuta crocuta | reverse complement strand
ACAGCCCCCAAAACAAGCTCCAGACTCTGAGCTGGCAGTCAGCACAGAGCCCGACATGGGGCTCGAACCCACGAACCACGAGATCATGACCTGAGCCGAAGTCGGACGCCCAACTGACTAAGCCACCCAGGCGCCCCTGTCAGACTCTATTCTGTCAGCTCAGAGCCTGGAGCCTGCTTCATATTCTGTCTCCCTCTTTCTCTGCCCCTCCCCCACTTGTGCTCTATCTCTCTCAAAAACAAACATTGAAAAAAAAATTTAATGAAGTACTTTTGGTTGAGTTGCAAAAGACAGTAAGTTTTATGTGGATTGTTCTAGAATCTCTACCTATATATTTCTTTTTCCCTTTTGTTTATTAAACTTATTTATTTTTTTCTTCTTTGCATTTCAGTGCAGTGAAATTTGATCTGTGAGACCATAGAAAACATAACAGGGGTCAATGCATGGAGGTTTGTGGAAAAAACTCTGTCCCAGCTTTATAAAATGCTCTCTAGAAGTCCAGGGATAGCTAGCCTGCATTCGCAGGTGGTATATTCTCTGTCAGTTTTAATATTATAGTTGGAAGAACACTGGTGTGAGTGTTGCAGAGGGACAAATGCACTGGATTTCAATTTTAGGTGTCTTTAGGTTAACTGATTCTCATACCAGGCTTGAAAGGGGCAGGGGAACAGAGCAGTTACAAAAAACAATATATCTATTAGTATCGATGGAAGACAAGATAGTCTTATAGCACAAAAATAAATTTCTCCCTTAGTAGATCACAAGCCAGTCAAGGACAGTGACTAAATAATTGAACAATAATGGTGATTGTGACATCAATGCTGATGAAATCAGTGATAAGTTTTTTTTAAAACATATTTTTATTGATTCTTAAAAGTTATGACTATACATTATCTATTCTTAAAAATTAGAAAATGTGAATTAAAATTCAGGTGACTCATAGATAGCCAGAATTGGCCTTTGGGTACCCTAGGTGTGTTTCCCATGCAGAAAAGAATTTCCCTCCCCTTTCCCTCCCCTCCCCTCCCTTGCTCTCTCTTCCTTTCTTTTTTGTAATTAAGAAATCAGACAGATGTTGATTCAAATTGTGGCTTCAAATATGGTAACTATGTGAGAAATGTCAAGTTATTTAATTGCTATGAATCTTAGATTCACTATTTATAAAAGGTGGCTAATAATAGTACATATTCCAACTTACTCGTGAGTACTGAGAATTAGTTGTGGCAAGATAAATAAAGCATTTAGCTTAGAGTTTCACTCATAGCAACTGCTCAATGTAACTTAGCATAGGCAATGCATATCATAAGAGTGTTAATAAATATAATAATTGTTACTTTGTGTTTGTAGTTGCTGTCCTCACAAGGAACAGATATAAAGGATGTGAGTCTATTACTTCATGTTGCAAATGGTTGGCCTGCCTGGCCCGTAAGAGTAAGCCAGCGTTAGTGGGCTCTGTGTTCCTATCTCAGACTGTACTTTGATTTGCCACATAAATTAAAGGCCAACATAGTGCGAGAGCAGCCCTGATATAATAAAGTGGGAAATCTGCACAGCCTGCAGGGGTGGCTTGTGTCCTCATTATCGGAGAAGAAAATCTATTCAGCATCATCCAGGCCCTTTTGTGCTCACATTTCCATATTGATTAAACCTTACCATTCCTGACTTCCTCAAATTGCTCTCTCATGTCTCATCTCCTTGTTGCCTTGCCTTCTGTTTAATGTGTCTCTTGCTGGCCTGATGATCTAGCCTTCATTTTTCTTTGCATGTATTCCACAATAAATCAAGTAAAAATAAAAATGATAAATGAGCATCTGTTCTGTGCCTACTGTATTCCTGATACTTTGCATAATGTTATTTAATTCACAGTAACCCTATTGAATGGGTATTACATCTATTCCTACTTGACAAATGAGGAAACAGTCCCCTGACCATAACACTACAAATAGGAAGAACTAGGGTTCGAACTACATGACTACTGCTCTTATCACCAGTCTACTCTTCCTGGTGCTTGTAGGCAATACCATGTGTTAAGTGATGTGGAACAAGCTGCATGAAGTGAAGCAAGGCTCCTGCTCATGGAGAGCTTACAATTTAGATCAGGATTCAAAAAGGCAGAGGCTTACAGCATCCTGATAGGTAATGGAAATAAATGCAACTGTCCATGCAAAGGTAATAATAGGTGGTGGGAAGTAGGATAAGAAGGAAAATCCCTTTTTCTTTTCAAAAGTGAAGTTGCTACTTGATAGCCATGGGGGAAGCTATTTCCTATTCCTCAGTGTTGCCTTCTGAATTTGAAAAAGAAACAAACATGGGACTTTTGTGTATTATCTTCTTGTTTTTAGACATCGGAAAATAGGACAATAATAATAGCAGCAAAGCAATATATGGACCTATAGAATGAGTAGAGCCCATTATCCTTTCCAAGAGATGTCTGGCAAACTGATCTTTTTTCTAGTTCTGCAGAACTGTGTTGTGGAAAATGTGAGCATGATGTATGAGAGTTTGGCTATATATTGTTTAGTCCATATTGATATTGTGAATTGCAGTTCTTTGAGATTGATGGGTGCTTCAGGCCAAGATGAGTTGGTACTTGGCACATATGCCTATTAGGTAAAAGGTGACTGCTATGCTTCCAAGATTTCTTAATGTGATTCTTGCTCATATAGATATTGTCATCTATATTGCAACGGTGAGGCTTTGCAAACCTGCATATGTCTTTCCATGTTGGAGACTCTGGCTATTTTTTTCTACTAGGTATCCCGACTAAGATGATTTTATTTTATATAAATCATATAGCAAATCATGTTTGATTTACCTCTACTTTTTTATATCAGGTATTTCTGCAGTTCTTAGCTATTATTGGCATTTGTCAAGAGTGGTTGTGTTGGATTAAAAAAAAATACACCTATGCACTTTAATCTGCATAATGATGAGTAAAGACCTCTGGTCTAGGTCCTAAAATAAACATGTCCATTAGACATGAAAATTTACAGTCTAGATGTACACACACACAAATCCAAATAACCAAAAACAAAGCAAAAAACACAGAAGAGAGAAAATTGGATTCAGGAGTCCTATGGGAAGGTTAATTGCAGAGTCTGAGAGGAGCAGTATGGTCTGGGCCTCAAAGTATGGAAGCATTTTGATGGGTAGGACATAGAAGACCATTCCAAGTATAGAGGAAACACAGTGATAAAGAAGGTTTCAGAGTAGGAACTAATTAAGAAAATTTGTTCGAGGGAACAAAAATTAAAGCAGTCTGAACATGTGAAATTTCCTAGAAAGGATTACTGAATTATGAGTCAAGAACTTCAGATTATGCTCAGTAAAGATGGGAAGGACATTGGTTATTTTCTAAGAAACCTTTGAGTCTGTGAATATTTCTGTTCTTTTGACAAGCATATAACAAAGTTCAGGCACTAGATAGATTAAGATGAATTACCAACCCACTTCTTGCCTTCATGATGTTTCCTTTTTAATGGATGAGATCAGCATGGGTCACAAAAGCATGCAAATAAACATAGTTTCAAATGGTGTTAAATAACATAAGGGTGTGTAAAAACAGGAGGATATAAGAGGATCTTTGGAAACAAATGGATTCTTGGAGGTGATTCTTTGACGTGTGAGATAAGGTTTGAAAGGAGAATAAAGTTAAACAGGAGAAGGGGCAGACAAAACAGCATGTATGAATGAATGGCCTGAGGAGAAAGAAGCATGGTGTTTGAGAGAGAAAGACCAGTGTGGTCAGAGCACAGAGAGACAGGAATGAAGCTTGGCTGAGGTAGAAAGTCTCTAAAAGATTCTTCAAAAGAAATGGAAAACTATTAAATGGTTTCGAAGGAGAAGATGACATGATTACATCTGAATTTCCAAGAGGCAGCTAGTCAGAGGACCTAGCGATACTTGACTCCTTCAACCTAGCCAACCTCTTTTTCCTCTGGAACTGCCATAGAAATCATAATCCCAACACAGACAAAGGAAAGCAAAGTGACTTTTAGTTAGATTCAGGAACATATTCCACATCTCTTTTGTGGCACTTCAGTATTCTCTCAGCCACACGTCTTACTCTAGGAATGCTTTGGAGACTGATATCTTGAGGTTTTTGACGAGACTGTACAGTGGGGCAGTGGCTTGGCTCAGGCCTGTACCTTCTATTCACTTCTTTCTCTGATACTATAGGATCTCTTCTGCATCAATGTGCAAACTGAAAGTGTGGGGCTACCTTGACCAAGGTAGGCATAGGCAATTTTAGTCTACCAGGGCAGACAATTTTGAAATACTTTTCCAAGGAAAGATTTTTGTTTATTTATTTATGTAGTTGCTTCCCACCCCCCCCCAGCTTTATTGAAGTATTATCAACAAATAAATATAGTATATATTTGGGTTGTACACTGTAATTTTTAAAGGTGTACAATATGATGTTTTAATATATGCATACATTGTGAAACAAATACCACAGTCAAGTCATCTCACATAGTTACCACTATTTTTGTGATGACAGCTCTTAAGATCTACTCTCCGGAAGATTTCAAATATTATTAATAGTAGTCACCAATACCTTCATTAAATCTCTTAGAACTTATTAATCTTACAACTGAAAGTTTATATCCTTTGACCAACATTTCTGCATTTCCCTGTCTCCCTTCTCCCAGCCTTTAACAACTGCCATTATACCTTGGTTCTATGAGTTTGACTTTTTTAGATTCTACATATAACTGAGATCACACAATAGTTGTCTTTCTGTGTTGGCTTGTTTCAGTTTGTGTAATGTCTTCCAGTTTCATCCATTTTCTCACAATTGGCAAGACTTCTTCTTTTTTAAGAGTGATTAATATTCCATTTCATTTATATGCATCTCACATTTTTCTTACTCATTCATCCATCAAGGGACATTTAAGTTTCCTTATCTTGGCTACTGTGAATAATGCTGCATTGAACATGGGGGTGCATATATCTCTTTTAGATCCTAATTTTGTTTCATTTGAATATATGCCTAGAAGTACAGTTGCTGGATTTTATGGTAGTTTTATTTTTAATTTTTTGAAGAACCTCCGTAGTGTTTTCCACAATGACTACACTAATTTACATTCCCACCAATAGTGCACAATAGTTCTAAGGAATTCCATGAGGATCCCTATAGGAGCCTTAGAAAGGCCCTGGTGGTGACCATCTGGTACATATTTCTGTGTTGTCCTTAACTTTTTCTGTCCGCGTCCTTTATCTTCTTTGGGATCACATTCCCAAATAAACTACAAGCGTGTATGTTTTGGTCTCAGGCTCTGCTTTAAAAAAATTTTTTTTTAATGTTTTTGAGAGAGAGAGAGCACAAGCAGGGGAGGGGCAGAGAGAGAGAGAGAGAGATACAGAATCCAAAGCAGGCCCCAGGCTCTGAGCTGTCAGTACAGAGCCCAATGCAAGACTTGAACTCACAAGCTATGCAGGTGCCCCTCAGGCTGTGCTTTTGAAGAGAACTCCAGCTAAGACTAAAGCTGTGTCATGACTTCTGATTCAGAAATTGAATAATCTAACAAATAACTTTGAGCTTTCTGCCTAGTTTAACACCTCCTTTATTCAAAGATGGACATACTTTCTTCTGACATGTATCAGCCAAGGGTGATCACACATGAGGTTTTGTACTGCTGCTGAATCAGACTTTTCCATTTAGACTATATTCTTTGGCCATAATGGAATGAAATAAAAAACTCAGCCCACAGCTTAAATGAAAATACATCTGTAAACAGCTGAAGATTTAAAAATACATTTCTACATTAACCTGAAGTCAAGGAAGAATTCCTGAATAAATTGGAAAATGTTTACAACTGAATATTAACAAAAATAGTATATGTCAAAATTTATGGATACAATCAAAATATTATTTAGAAGAAAAAATTTAGCCATAAATACTCATATTAGCTAGCAAGAAAAACTGAAAAATTTTAGCAAGCATTCAATTTAAAATATTTAAAAATGCATAACAGATTAAACCCATAGAAAAGTAATAAAAACAAAAGCAAATGTTAGTATGATAAAAAGCAAAAGTAAACTAAAGAGGATAAGCAGAGCCAAAAATTTGTTCTTTCAAAACATTTTTAAAAATACACAAACCTATGGTAAAAAATTAATCTTGAGAAATACACCATTGGATAGAGAGTATGCATGTCTTCAGGTTGAGTGGATACTGACAGTTTCTCAATTCACTGTATCCTCAGAATGTGAAGCCATCTTACTTTTCAACAACCTCTCCAAAAACATTTAATCAACAAAATCAACCTGATTTACTATTATTAGTATAGGTTTTAGTGGCAAGTCGACCTGAGCTCAGACCCTGGCTCTGCACTTATGAACTCTGGGATTGCTTTAGTCTTTGTACCTTTCTGAGCCTCACTCGAAAAATGAAATATTTGTCTAACCTAAAGATTATTAGAGTATTAAAACAAGATATCCATTTAAGGGTATAATATAGTTCTTCTTGCATTTTAATTAATAAAGGGAGCTCTTGTTTTATGCCGATGCCCATGTTTTAGTCTTCACACTAGATTAACATTCTCCTTCAGCCCAAGGGTTATGTCTTATTCATTTTTTAAATCTATAAATATGAACCTTAGTGTCTTATATAGAAAATTCTCAATAAATACTTAAGAAATAAATGAATGTATAAATGCCATTTTTAATACATAAAGATTCATACAGTTGGTGCCATTTTAATATGTAGACCAATATGATAGGTGGGTTTACCCTTGGGTTTTACTACATTATCCTGTGTTAATCCTATTGCCAGAAACTGCAGCTAAACCATATGAAACTGGCCATTTTTGCAGATAAAAAGGTTTAAAATCAGCAACTTCATATGGCTCAACCTAATGGCCTAGAGTATTTATCTACAGCTGTTCTTTCTTGGTTTATATTAATTTTTATTTTCATGCTCTCTAGGCAACATCTGCTTAGAGGTTTCCTTTAATTTTTAAGAATTTTACAATTCTTAGAGCAGTTAGCTTCATAAGTCTTTCACCATAGATGGAGGAATTCTTCTAGGCTTACATTCTGTAAACTAGCATACTGTTGAAGTAAGAACCAAAGATTTGAATCAGAATGGGTCTTCAGCTCTAGTGTAGATGTGCAGTGAGGTTATACAAATTAGTTCACCTTTCTGAGTTTTATTTTCCTCATCTCAAAATGAAAGGAATTAATCTGGAAAGCCTATTCCTGAATTTTCTTCCAATTACGAATTTCTTTAAGCCTAAACATGAAGCATCGATACTTGTACAGATTCTTTACTGAGCCTATTATTAACCAAACCCTGTTTAAGGTACTGGTGATACATGTATGACTATGTCAATGATTTGGTGTGCAGCTAAGTATGTAATAGAATGGTATAATTAAAGGAGGTATGGATAGAGTAAGAAATCCATCTTTATGATTTACATGCTGAATTCCCATAAGAAAAGTATTAAATACCTCTTTATTCTCCTACCCTTTAAAATGAGAATGACAATAATAGTTGTCTTAGGTATACCAGAGTATTATAATGAGTATCAAAGTTGTTAATGCTTGTAAGAGGTTTTCAAAAGGCCTAAAATAGGAGCTTGCAGGTTTGATTATATCACAGGTCAGTAAAAGATAAACAAAAATTTAGGAGATTACATGATATTAATGGTTTACTTACTTTTAGACATATATTGAATTTCATAATAGTTTTAGATTTATAAAAAATTATGAATATATTACAGAAAGTTCCCATGATCTTCCACAGCCATTTATTATAAGCATCTTACATTAGAATGGCACATTTGTTAGACTTAATCAGCATTGATAAATTATTATTACCTAAAAACTTCCATACTTTATTTAGATTTCCTTAGTTTTAGTTTAAAGTCCTTTTTATGACCCTGGATCCCATTCAGGAAACCATATTACATTTTGTGATCCTATCTTTCTAGGCTCCTCTTGATTGTGACGGTTTCTTAGACTTTGCTTGTTTTTGATAACATTGACAGTTTTGAGGTTTGCTTGTATTTTCTTGCATATCCATCAGTTGAAATTAACTGATTTTTTTTCTTCATAATTAGACCGAGCAACCTTTTCAGTTGATTCCTGTGTTCCTTTGACTTACACATACACTCATGCAGGTGGGGTTTTTGTTTTTGTTGTGAGCACTTGCTAACTTCTGGCATTACAAGATGTTCTAGGTTCACGTTGTGTATTTCCTGCCCCAGCTCTAGAACCAGCAATTTCTCTAGGGATCACTGGTTTCTTTTATTAGAGACTGGTATTACAGAGCAAGATCTGGCTTTTAAGTGTACTTCTGCTATTGAGGTGCCGTTACTTCTAGCCCTCTTAACTGACCTAGCAAGGGAATATGTGTGCCTATTAACACACTATATGTGTATATAATAATTTATATATGTATCTATAAATATTCATATACAAAACCATGTGTATCTATATGAACCCATGGAGTTCCTACTCATGTCTGTGAATCTAATCTATTACTACATGGATCATTCTAGCCTCTTTCCTTGTTTATCTGTAAATTCCCACTCCTGCAATAAAGAACCTGGCTATCACCATTTGCCATCTATTTACTGTTCAATTCAGAATTGTTGATCCATTCCTGTAGGATCCACTAGAGTGTAGTTTCTTTTAACTTTAGTTTTACAGAGTCCAACATTTCTGAAGTGACTTAAGTCAGCACTTTCCCCACCCCACCCCTGCAACCCCTTCAGTGATGTTATTTCATATATTTCATACATATATTTCATACATATAGAATGTATACATTATTGCATTCTATCCTGAGATCCCTTGACCTCCTAAATGATTTTAAAAAATTTTTCATTCATTAAGGTCCACTTTTTGTGCTACATGTTCAATAAACATAAATGCATAAACGTGTAGTGTCCTGTATCCTAGATTGCAGTATCAAACAGAATATGTCTAGTACTATAAAAACCACATTGTGCTGTTTGAATTTAACCTTCCCACCCCTCTTCCAGAATTCCTGGCAACCACAGATCTTTTTAATTTCTTGAAAATTTGTCTTTTCTGGAATGCCTTACAAATGAAGTATTCTAGTATGTAGCTTTTTAGTATATTGGCATCATTTACTTAGCAATATGCACTTATGTCTCCTTCATGTCTTTTGTGGCTTGGTAGCTCATCTCTCTCTCTCTCTCTCTCTCTCTCTCTTTCTTTCATGAATAAAATTGTGTAGATGTGCTACAGTTTGCTTATTCATTTACCTATTGAAAGGCATCTTGATTGTCATAGATAAAACAGCAATAAAGATTGCATGTTGGATTTTGTGTGGACATAATTTTCAAATCAGTTAGATAAATACGTAGGAACATGATAGCTGGACCATCGTGGGCAACTCTGTTTAGCTTTGTAAAAAAAAAAATTAGAAAAATGTTTTTCAAAGTGGCTGAACTATTTTGAATTCCAGTAATGCATGAGATGTATAACTGCTCTGCATCCTCACCAGCAGTTTGTATTGTCTTTTTAAAACAATTAGCCATTCTAATTGGTTCAGAGTGGTATATAATTGTTGGTTTATATTGCAATTCCTTAAGGACAACTGATGTTCAGAATCTTTTCACATGTTTGTTTTGTATCTGTCTATATTCTTTACTGAGATGTCTATTCAGGTCATTTGCCCGTTTTAAAATGGGTTGTTTGCTTACTTATTGCTGTGTTTTAAAGGCTCTTTGTATATCTGTATATCAGTTTTTTTTAAATAAGATATGCATTTTGCAAACATTTTCTTATTTGTGGTTTGTCTTTTGACTTTAACAGTGTATTTTACAAAGAATTCTAAAATTTTAACAAATCGCAATTTAGTGATTTTTTTTTCATGGATCGTGCAGTTAGACTGCTAAACCCAAGATCATCTAGATTTTTTCCTATGTTTTTTTTTTCTATAAGCTTTATAGTTTTGAGTTTTATTTATAAGCCCCAAATCCATTTTAAATTACTTTTGGTGAAAGGTATAAAGTTTGTATAGGCACGTGTGGTTTTATTGTTTTTGTAAGATTCTGTTTTTTTGCTTCTTGGACCTCCAGTTGTTTTAGGACAATTTATTGAAAAGACTAATTTTATTGAATTACCTTTGCTTCTTTATGAAAGATCATTTGAATTTTATTTGTGTGGGTCTATTTCTGATCTTTCTATTCTTTTTCATTGATATATATATTTCTTCTTTCATCAACATCATTCTGTTCAGATTACTGTAGTTTTATATAGTAAGTCTTGAAAGCAGAGTGTGAGTACTTCTTCACAAGAATAAATTTATTTTTCTTCAGTATGTGTTGATTATTCTAGCTGTCTTGCTTTTACATATAAACTTTAGAATTAGTTGATCTATATCTACAGAATAGGTTTCTGGGATTTTTAACGAGATTATATTGCCTCTATAGATCATGTTGGGAAGATCTTTTAATAGTCATTTAATAGTATCAGGTTCCCATCTGTGAACATAGAATATTTCTCCATGTATGTAGGTTTTTTAAATAGCCTCTTCATAGTTTTTTAGTTTTTGCCATGTAGATGTGTACATATTTTATTAGATTTCTATCCAGGTATTTTCACTTTTTTGATGATATTGTATTCTTTTTTAAACAATAAATTAATCTCATTTACAATTGCACCTAAAACCATAAGATACTTAGGAATAAACCTAACCAAAGAGGCAAGAGATCTGCACTCTGAAAATTATAAAACACTGATGAAAGTACTTGAAGATTACACAAATAAATGGAAAATCATTCCATGTTCATGGATTGGAAGAACAAATAATATTAAAATGTCTACATTACCCAAAGCAATCTACACATTGAAAGCAATCCTTGTCCAGATGCTAATAGCATTTTCCACAAAGCCAGAACGAGTAGTCCTAAAATTTGTATGCAAACACAAAAGACCCTGAATAGCTAAAGCAACCTTGAAAAAGAAAATCAAAACTGGAGGCATTACAGTTACAGACTTAAGTTACATGATAAGGTGTAGTCATGAAGACATTATGGTACTGGCACAAAAATAAATTTCACATTCTATTTGTTCATTACTGGTATATAGAAAGTCAGTTGAGACTTATGTATATTAACATTGTCTCTATAAACTTGCTGTTCTTGCTTCTTAGTTCTGGTAAATTTTGTTGTTATTGTTAGTTCCTTAGGATTTTGTCATCTGTGAACAAAGACAATTTTGTTTCTTCCCAATTTTGTACATATTTAATTTCTTCCTTGTCTTCTTATTGCACTACTTAGGACTTCTAGTACAGTGCTGACTAGAAATGATGAGGGAATACAACCTTGTCTTCTTCCTGTTTTTAAGGGAAAATGCCCATTTTCTCACCATTAGATATGTTAGCTGTTGGGTTTTTGTAGATGTTCTATATCAAGTGAAGAAATTCCTTTCTATTCCTAGTTTGAGGGTTTTTTTTTTTAAAAATCAACAATGGGTAATGGAATTTTGCCAAAATTTTTTATGCACTGATTGATATGATTATATGGTATTTTTATTGTTGTTTTTGGCCTATTGAGAGAGTGGTTATAATTGGTCAGTTTTTGAATTTGGAGTCAGTTTTGCATTCTGGAATAAATCCTACTTGTTCATAATGTGTATCCTTTTATACATTGTTATAATTGATTTGCTAATATTTGGTTGAGGATTTTCACATCTATGTTCATAGGAGGATAGCAGTTTGTAGTTTTCGTGTTTTCAATATCTTTAATTTTTTTTAAGGTTTATTTTATTTCTGAGGGAGAAAGACTCATAGAGCATATAGGGAAGGGACAAAGAGAGAGGGAAACACAGAATTGAAAACAGGCTCCAGACTCTGAGCTGTCAGCACAGAGCTCAATGGGGGCTTGAACTCACAAACCCTGAGATCACGACCTGAGCCGAAGTCGGATGCTTAACCAACTGAACCACCCAGGTGCCCCGCCTTTTTTTCAATATTTTCACTTGATTTTGGCATATGGGTAATGTTGACCTCATAGAATGACTTAGAAAATGTTCCCTCTGCTTCTGTTTTCTGGAAGATATGGTGGAAAATTGATATTACCTTTTTCTTAAATGTTTGGCAGAATTCATCAGTGAACTATCTAGAATGGTTGGTGCTTTCCCTTTTGGAAAAATATTGATGATTGGTTCAGCTAATTTAATCAGTGTGGCCTATTCAGAGTATTTATTTCTCCATGTATGATTTTCAGTAATTTGTGTTTTTCAAAGAATTTGTCCATTTCATCCAGGTTATCAAATGTTTGCTCATATATTTGTTCATAGTATTCCTTTATAATTCTTTTAATGTCCATAGAATGAGTAGGAATACCCCTCTTTTATTTCTGATACTGATGATTTATGTCTTCTCCCTTTTTTTTTTCTCCTCCCCTCCCACCCCCTGCCACTGTTTGGATTTTATTTTACATTCAATTACTAATTCTCTCATTCTCTTCCTTTCTTTATATAGATCTGGAAAACTGGTCTATATTATTTTCCTTTATTGCTAAAGTTCTCCTTGTAACAGTTTTCAAAAACAGTTCATTTATTTATTTTGAGAGAGAGAAAGAGAGCATGCATGAGCATGCATAAGTTGGGAAGGGGCAGAGAGAGAGAGAGACAGAATCCCATGTAGGCTTTGTGCTGTCATCGCATTGTCCAATGTGGGGCTTGATCTCACAAACTGTGAGATCATGACCTGAGCCAAAATCAAGAGTCAGACACTTAGAGACACCTGGGTGGCTGTCAGTTAAGTGTCTTACTTCAGCTCAGGTCATGAACTCATAGCTTGTGGGGTCAAGCCCGGCATTGGACTCTGTGCTGACAGCTTTGAGCCTGAAGTCTGCTTCAGATCCTATGTGTCCCTGTCTCTCTGCTCCTCCCCGCTCGTGCGCTTTCTCTCAAAAATAAATAAGTAAATATTAAAAAAAAAAAAAAAGAGTCGGATGTTTAACTGACTGAGCCACCCAGGTGCCCCACTCCTTTGCAGTGTTTTTGGTATATATGAATCCTCTTGATTCAGTTTTATAACTCTCATTTCTCTAACTATGTTACTCATCTAGGTTTGCTGTTTTCCTTTTTCCATTTGACATTTTGATATATTTATCATAGTTATTTAAAATCCCGTGCTTGATCATTTCAACATATGTGCCATACTTGAGTCTAGTTCTAATACCCGCTTTGTCTCTACTGACTGTTTTTTTCTTACCTTTAGGCATGCTTTATAATTTTTTATTACAACCAAATATGATGTGTAATATTAACTGAGGTAAATAGGCCCTTAGACTGATATTTCATGCTAATCTGGCTAGGACTTGGGCTGTATTTAATGTTTGCTATAGCTGCAGGTCCCAGATGCTGCAAATTTGTCCAGTTGCCTTGTATTTATGAGAATTTTCATTTAATTTTTTTTATTTTTACGGTTTTTATTTTTGTGATGAAATTCCTTATATGTTCATGTATTTTGGACTTCCCTTTCTGTAAATCATTTACTATATTTATATTATTGATTTTAACTTCTGTTTCTGCTTATTCCAAGGTATGGGTCATCTGTAGTTCTGCTTCTACTGACAGTGTTTGATATTGATTTTAGGTTACATTATCCTTCTTCTTTTATGTCTAATAATTTTAACTATATGCCAGAAACTGATTAAAGATAAATGATAAAGATGAAAGTACCACTTAACTCTAGAAAAGGGAATCCTCCTTTTTCTTTGAGGCTGCTAATTTGTTTGATCTGATCTAATACTGAGCTGAATCTAGGCTGGGTTCCAGTTTTAATAAACTTCAATTTATTACTGAATGTAAATGTTTTGAAAACATCTTCAGGACTCTCATTTCAGCAGGACCTGAGATATAAACCTCAGTACGATTCTGGTTATCTCTTCTTACAGTTCACCTGTCAGCTCTATAGGCTACTGAGTAACGCTCTTCCATTCTTTAATTTGGTTCATGGCCTTCTAAGCCTTGAGATATTACTCTCCTTTCCCTGTCTTCCTACCTCACCTAAGTCTTTGATGTGCTACCATATAGTTGATGTTGACCCCTTGAGATACAGTTGGCATGCTTGTATAGATTTTCTGAGTCTGGGACTTCACAGAACCCATAAACACCATGCTGACTCGTGTTAAAACTCTCTTTCCACCAGTACAGCTTCCTGTATATGGTGGATGTGCTCTCCAGACTGCAAAATTCTCCCTGAAATGTATTATACCTTTCTGGAATTCAGTTCATTTATACTTTTTAACATCACTATCTCTCATGGGATTTAAAAAGACACACTGATTTATTTTAACTTTATTCAGTGTTGTCGATGAAGATGATGATGATGATGATTGTTATGATGTGAAAAAAAGTCTCTTTATTTTTTCTCATTTAAGTGTAGACCTAAAAATTCAATAAAGATAGGCTAGTATTTTGCCTGGTGTTTGGGAAGGAAGGACTTCTCTAAAACATGAAACAAGGGACACCTGGGTGGCATCAATTAAGCATCCAATTTCAGCTCAGGTCATGATCTCACAGTTTGGGGGTTCAAATCCTGCATCAGGCTCTGTGCTGACAGCTCAGAGGCTGACAGCACAGAGCCTGGAGCCTACTTCAGATTCTACCTCTATCTGTCTCAGTCCTCCCTTGCTCACACACTGTCTTTCTCTTTTTTTTCTCTCAAATATAAATAAGCATTAGAGAAATTAAAAAAAAAACGTTAAATTCATGATACTATAACATTGTTATATTTTACAGTTAAATTAAGTGACAATAAATAATTTACCCACTATTTTCAGGAATGTATGTAAACGAACTAATCTGGAAACAACAAGCATTCTACTTAAAATGTTGAATAATTGATCCCAAAGACACTGTTGACTGTGAATAATGTAAATGAGTTGCACAGAAGATTGGGCACAATGAGAAAAAAATATGTATACTTAATCATAATCAGTTAACTTCTAAATATCAAAGTCCCGATGTAGGGCTCATTGCTACCTAGTAGTAAAAGAAGCAACCTTAGTATTTATATGAAATCTCTTCTTTACACATTTATAACATAAGATAAAAAAGAGATATAAGAAATGCCCCATGACAGTACTATGGAAGTTTGAGGAAGGGATTTTTTTAAAGATATAGGATAAGGATTTGATGTTGACATTCTGTGCTTTTTATTTTTTCCCAATTTGATTTCCTACTAAACTAGTATACCAGAAAAACTAGAGCCAAATAGAGAACACAGTTTCACTTTATTATTGACTGAAAAGACACAATCCCCAATTAGGATTCTCTGGTGAACTCTGCTAGAGTCTTAAGCCTGGAAACATCTAAGGCTCTCCCCTTGTTTTGTCATCAATGATTTATGAGGTAAAATGCAAGAACAAAACTGACTTGACATAGTGACACATTCTGGTGTCAAAAATAGAAAGAATGAGTAAAACAGAAAGAATATTCAAGGTCCTATAGTCTTACTGTCCAGATAGGCTTACTCTGTGGAGAACAGGAACAAAGAAAGTGTAACATGCATTCTCTGTCTCTGCCTCTGTCTCTGTCTCTCTCTCTGTCTCTCTGTCTCTCTGTCCCTCTCTCTCTCAAGTCTTTAAGTTACACAGTAATCCTGTAGTGGCCCAGCAAGTGATTAGATTCTACTCAACAATATTATCAACATCCCTGGAAACATCCCTGGATATACCTTTGATGAACTTTATTGCTTTTTAATGATAACAAAAATAATTATCAAGAGGGGCACCTGGGTGGCTCAGTCGGTTAAGTGTCTCACTTCAGCTCAGGTCATGATCTCACGGTTCATGGGTTCGAGCCCCACATTGGGCTCTGTGCTGACAGCTAGCTCAGAGCCTGGAGCCTGCTTTGGATTCTTTGTCTCCCTTTCTCTCTGACCCTCCCGTGCTCACACTGTCTCTCTCTCAGAAACAAATAAAACCTTTAAAAAAATAATTATCAAGGAATTGTATACTTTAAGATTAAATTGTTTTATTTGAAAATTTATTTGTCCCTGGCCTTTTCCCTGTTTATCCTTTAGGTTGATATTTAATTATCTAATTACCATGAGATCATGATCTAAGTCAAAATCAAGACTTGGATACTTAACCACTGAGCCACCCAGGCATCCCTGGAGGACAGTTTTTAAATGAATCATATATATTATTGTACAACAGAATTACCAAATAGAAGACTTGGAGCCTATATTCATTAGAAGACAGAGCATATAATCAGGATGATGAATATATTCTCCAGGTAGAATATTCTTCCTTAAACAGACTAAGTGAAGAGCTTTTCACAGTCCCACTTCTCTGTCCATTCTATGTTTTTAACATAGCATTATGTGTTATGTGTGTGATTAATGCTTAAATCCACTGCCTAAGCTGAAAAAGAGTGAACAAATGCTCTGTTAAACTGAACAGAAACATAACAGATAAAAATGCCCCTAAAGAAATACTGTCAATATTTACATATAAAACATATTCTGCCAAACACACATCTGGGCTGAAATGTGGCTATGTCTACGAAGCAACTTTGAAAAAACTCTGCTACAATTAATATACTAACAAATGTGAGACCATATTGATATCAAGGAAAATGATGTGATTAATTGACTGTTTTAAACTATGATTTATTCCTTCCACCTGTGAGTGCCCTATTTGCTGTTAATTTTTATGTTTCCAGTTGGTAAGCAACACATTATACACAGTGAAAATAGGAGTTGTATTAACTTTTTTATTTACATGGATTCTTCACTATATGGCAAACTGTGATAGTAGTAGCAACAATAATTATATTAAAAACAATAATTATATAGTTTATATTTGTTAACATATAAAATTTTGATAACCTAATGTTGATCAAGTGACTACCATATTAAAACAATTTTTTTTTCATGATTTCATTTTGATTCTACAGTGTGAGTACTATTTTCTTTATTTTAGGTGATCACACAAATTCAGGAAGATTAAATAGTTTGCTCAAAGTCAAAAGACGTTTATGTAAGGAACAGAGTGTTTTGAGCACAGGTTTGCGTGACTGGCTCCAAAAACAATGTTGTTTAGTATGCTACTATATTTTAACTTCATAATAATCCTAAGAAGTAACGGAGTCTCCCAATCTATGAGAGAGGGAAAGGGAGAGAGGGAAGAAGAGGAGAAAAGGAGAGCTACAGAGATTTTTCAGCAAATTGGTTCACGCAGTTGTAGAAGATGGGCTGAAATCTATAGGTTAAGCCAACAGGCTGAAGATTCAAGTATGAGTCGATATTACCGTCTTGACGCTGAAGGCTGGAAATTCAGGCAGGGTTTATATGCTGCAGTGGGAGCATAATTCCTTCTTTCTCAGCAAACTGCAATATTTGCTCTTAAGGACTTCAACTGATCAGATGAGGCTTACCCACATTATGGATGGTAAACTACTGTTTTAACTAATTGTGTTAACCACTGAAAAAATAACCTTTATAGCAACATCTGGACTAGTGATTGACCAAACAGCTGGTCACTATATCCTAGTCAGGTTGACACATAAAATTAATCATTGCAGTATGAGAATCTCAAATCTCTGAGTAGGAAGCTGTGATAGCCTCTAAGTTGCTCTCCATTGATTCTTGCCTCTTGTTCTGTATGGCTGTGTGCGGTACTCTCCCTTTGAGTGTGGGCTGGACCTGGCGGCTCACTTCTAACAAAAAGAATATTGTAAAAGTGATGGTTTTCTACCTGAGTCATTAGGTTACAAAAGACTATGGTTTCTATCTTGAGTGCTTTCTCTTTACTTGCATGTTAAGTCCAAGGGAAGCCTGCCTCTGTTTTGTGAGATGCCTAATGGAGAGGCTTTTGTGGCGTGAAATTGATGTCTGCAGTCAACAGCCAGTGAGGACTTTCTGTCTCCCAGTGTGAGTGAGTTGGGAGATGATCCCCCTTTCTTCAGACCTTGGACTGATTGCAGCCAAGTTGATGGTGAACAACTTGATTAGAACCTTATGAGAGACCCTGAGTCAGAGACACTCATTTAAGCCAAACGTGGCTCTCTGAACCACAGAGGCAATTTCATAATGAACGTTTATTGTTTCAAGGCTGCAAATTTTGAAGTGATTTGTCATGTAGCTACAGATTACTGATACAAGAGCCAGCTTTGCCTTGTCTGTAAATTAGAGATATGTCAGAGAGGAATTCCTCTTTCCTTCCCCTGGATTTTTAGTGAGGATTCATTGCTAAATGTAGAAATGCCATTGAGAAATAGAAAATAAAGACACTTTTCCTTGTTGGGTTATAACTGGGAATTGCTAAGACTAGAATACCTGATAGGTATTCAGTACTATTTATTTATTTATTTATTTTTTTAAATGTTTTATTTATTTCTAGGAGAGAGAGAGAGACAGCGTGAGCAGGGGAGGGTCAGAGAGAGAGGGAGTCACAGACCGAAACAGGCTCCAGGCTCTGAGCTGGCAGTCAGCACAGAGCCCGATGCGGGGCTCGAACCCACGAACCATGAGATGACCTGAGCGAAAGTCGGACGCTTAACCGACTAAGCCACCCAGGCGCCCCAATGTTCAGTACTTTTTAAAGGATAGAAAAAAGAACCATCAGAATTAGTAATAAACTACCTAAGATTGCTAGTAAATAAACTTTCTAAATACATGCTCATGTTTATTTCTGTTCATTTTTCCTGTTCCAGTTAAAGTAATCTGAGTGATCCAAAGTACAATCAGAAATCAAAATTATCTTATTAAAATTCAGTTTTTCTCCATATACTTAGAAAATGCTTTCATGCATGCCATAAATTAATTGGAGGATAGTCAGTTAGATTACTTTTCACAACCAAATGATTTACTCAGGGGGTGAACACGCCATTTGAGACTCTACCGTTGTCTCAGGTATACTTTGAGCCCACTTATATGAGCAAAATTTATGAGAAAAAAATACATATATATCATTCTGGGGCTTGATTTTGGCAATCAGATTGTGTGATTAGAATGCACAAATGGTAGCAGCAGATTTTAGCAATGGCCCGCAGATGGAGCTACCAGATTTAAAAAATCAAATTGGACTTAAGAGACCCTATTTTAATTTCATTTGTGTGGTAGTATGCACAATTTTTAAATGATCTGACTTCTAGTTTATTCCTGGGTTCTTTACAAGAGGACACATCAGCCTTTAAACTTTCCTGTGATAAAATCTGCAACAATAAATAGCCTTCAGATTTTTGAAGGAACTTTAAATACCATTTTCTTTCTGTTGGGGGAATTGGCAGGAAGCTCATGACTTTTGACATAATCGCAGATGTGAGCTCATGGCTCTTGACTATTGTTTATAATGGTGCTATAAACATCAGGGTGCATATGTCCCTTCCAATCAGTAGTTTGTATCCTTAGAGTAATACCTAGTAGTGCAATTGCTGGGCTGTAAGGTAGTTCTATTTTTAACTTTTTGAGGAACCTCCATACAGTGTTCCAGAGTGGCGGCACCAGTTTTCATTCCCACCAACAGTGTTAGAGTCTTCCCCTTTCTCTGCATCCTCTCACTGGTGGTCTTTAAAATCCATATTTCTACTAACAGTGTTTAAGGCAAGTGTTATTTTATCATTTTCCTCAAAATTCTTCTAGCTTCCACCCTTCGATCAGTTTCAAAACCACTTCTAAATTGTTAGATATTTGTTATGGCAGCACCCTATTTTTTAGCTACTCAAATTCATACAGTTTCCTTTTGCTGTTTCTGTACAAATTTAGTGGGTAAAGCCACACAAATTTATTATCTTACAGTTATGGAGGCCAGGAATTTTAAAGTCAGTCAGCAGGGCTACATGCTTCTAAAGGCTCTAGGGAAAGTTCTCTTTCCTTGCCTTTTCTAGCTCCTAGCGATCACCTGTATTTTTTGTTCATGGCCCTATCCTTCATCTTGAAAGTTAGCAGAATAGTAATTTTCAATTACCCCCTCTATCTCTTACCCCTCTGCCTCTCTCTTGTAAGGACCTGTGTGATTATAGTAGGCCCACCTGGATTATCCAGAATAATCTCCCATTTTAGGATTCTTAATAGTATCTTTAAAGTCTCCTTTACCTTAAAAGGTAGCATGTACTGGCAATGAGAAAGAATGAAATCTGGCCATTTGTAGCAACATGGATGGAACTCAAGGGTGTTATGCTAAGTGAAGTAAGTCAGGCAGAGAAGGAGACATACCATATGTTTTCACTTATAAGTGGAACAGGAGAAACTTAACAGAGAACCATGGGGGAGGGAGAGGGGGAAAGTAGTTGGGGAGAGGGAGGGAGGCAAACCATGAGAGACTCTTGAATACTGAAAACAAACTGAGGGCTGATGGAGGTGGGGGAGACGGGAAGGGGGGTGATGGGCATGGAGGAGGGCACTTGCTGGGATGAGCACTGGGTGTTATATGGAAACCAACTTGACAATAAACTATAAAAGAATGTTCACAGGTGATGAGATTAAGGTGTGGATATTTTTGTGGTACCATATTTCAGCCTATGATAGATATGTGAAGATGATGAAACTGAGTGCAATAACAGGCAATTACCTTAGGTAGTCAGAGAAAACTTTTCTGAGGAAGCTGTGTTTAAGGCGAGACCTAAATCATAGGAGGAAACCAACTATGCTGAAAGCTGAGGGTGGAACATTCTGGCAAACAGAAGAGCAAGCACAATGCCCTAAGGTGGTAGCTTGTCAAGTTTGAGAAATAGAAAAAAGCCAGTGATCCTGCAGCAGAGAGGGAGAGTTGTTTGAAATTAGGTCATATAGGCCTAGTTAGTCAAAGAATGGAGTTTAGGCTTTATTCTCATTTCAACAAGAAAACCTCACCAGATAGTTTTATGCAAGGAAATGCCACGAACTGATACATATTTCGTAAGATCATCCTTTTGATTGTGTGAGGAATGCATTATAAAGGGACAAGAGAGCATGGAGATAGAACAAGAGGCTGTAGTAGTAAGGGCAATCATTTAGGTAAGAAATGATAGTGGCTTTAAATGTAGGGGAGCAGTAGAGGTGTACAGGTTTGTGGTTTATTTTGGAGGCAGAATTAACAGGACTTACTGACATTGTAGGGAGTGAGAAAAATAGGATCAAGGATGACTTCTGGGTTTGAGTCTTGAACAATTGAATGTTTTTAAATGAAAATGAATAATACAGGCAGAAGCAGTTTGGAGTGCTAGAAATCAAGAGGTAAGTGTATTGTTATTATTATTATTAATTATTATTATTATATGTTCAAGTGTAGATTCCACTCTCTCAGGATGGATATTTGGCATAGAAGGTAGCCTCATCAAAGAGTTCATGGGTAAAGAGATTATTTTAATATTTAAGTCATATCTGGATATTTTTGCTGAGAACCTTCCAAGGGCTTCTGTTTCCCTTAGAGTGTTTGCTATTAAGGCTCTCCCAGTCTAGTCCTGTATTAACTGATTTTACTTTGTGCCGTTCCCTTTTATCTACTTGCTCTAGCTGTAGTGGCTTTCCCTCTCCATTAATTTAGGTTTCTGCTCAAATGTTACTTCATCACAGGCCTCTTCTCTGCCCAGTTTGCTAAATTAACACTTTCTCCAGTTATTCTCTATCCTTTAACTTTAATTTCATTTTCTTCATTGTATATATCCACACTATGTATGGATGTATATGTATGCATGCATTTATTGACCTGTCTGGATTCCAGAATGTAAAATCCATTAGAGTAAGATTTGTTTATTTTGTCTACTGCTATAGTCTTAATGACTGGAATAGTGCTTGACACAAGTACTTAGTTATTTGTTTGGATTAATGGATGTTAATGAGATTGGATTTGGCGGTATGTTTTGCCACAAATGATATGGATGAGGAAGAGTTTGGGTTGAAGTGATTTACTGGTGTTACTACTGAAATGAATACTAGAAGACATTTTTGGGAAAGATGATAAATTCCCTCTGGGACATAGGCTTAAGATACCTTCACACATTCAGATGAAGTGAACAATGCGAAGGTTCAGGATAGGAGTTCATGGAAGAAATATAGATTAGAATGTGTGATTTGGGTAATAGTTATCCCTCTGGAAATGGTTGTCCCAAATAGGTGATAAAAATATGCTAGTTAAATTAATGGTCAATAAATATCAGCTTTCAAATAGTGAGGTTCTTCAAAAATCTGAAAATAAAGCCATCATATGATCCAGCAATCCCACTTCTGAGTATATATTCAAAGAAAATGAAATTAGGATCTTGAAGAGATAGATGCACCCCCATGTTCATTGAAACGTTATTCATAATAGCTGAGACATGGAAACAAACTAAGTATCATTGATGGATGAATGGATAAAGAAAATATTGATTAAATATATATTATATATATTCAGCTATCAAAAAAGAGTAGCTCTTTACTGTTGTAACTATATAAACAAAAATGGTAATATGTGAAGTGATGGTTTTAAGTGATCTAGTATGGTAATCATTTCACAGTATATCCATCTGTCAAACCATCATCTTTCACTCCTTAAACTTACACTGTTTTATGTCCATTATATTTCAATAAAGCTGGAAATAAAATAGCCTCATAAAGTTTTATAATTTTTTTAAAAAAAGGAATATCAACTTATGTTTTCATGTTTTCTATCTTAAAAAAATCATGGGAGTGGCACCTGGGTGGCTCAGTTGGTTAAGTGTCTGACCTAGGCTCAGGTCATGATTTACAGTTTATGAGTTAGAGCCCCATGTCAGGCTCTGTGCTGACAGCTCGGAGCCTGGAGCCTGCTTCAGAATTTGTGTCTCCCTCTCTCTCTGTTCCTCCTCCACTCATGCTCTGTGTCTTTTTCTATCCCTCATAAATAAACATTAAAAATTTAAAATAATTATAATAAATAATAATAATAATTTCTCCTGGGAGAAATTCTAGCTATATTCTATAGCTCATAATTATTTTCTATCACAAATATGTGCCAAGTCCTATACTTTCATATGTTTCATTTAATCTTCTTAACTATGGCATAAATTGTTTATCACTCTGCCTGTTTTACAGACAAAGAAAATGAGACTTATTAAGGTATTTTCTGAATTCGACTTTTCAATTAAGAAATAAGGTTTTTGTGTGAATTGGAAATATCTATTTGAACATGGTATGTTTGTAGATCTTCTCCTTCCTGCTGTCTCAATTCTTTATACTGACCTTTTATTAAAACTTGAGTCAAGTTTGGTATTTATTGACTATTTTTCTTGTGCTAGGAAATGTAGTAGCAGTGGTACAGTTAGGAAAAAAAACAATGAGTTCACAGTCTAGTGCAAGAAATGTGATGACTTCTGTTAGCAGTATGAATCACAGTAGATTATGATGTGTCCTACAGTAGAAATGTACACAGGATGTTAGGGAAGTGCAAAGGTGGGGCATTGAATACATTCTGTAGGGGTAGGAAAAGTTTGGGAAGGTTTCTTAGAAAATTTTATACATTATCTGAGTCTTCAGTAATAAATAAATTTTGTTTGGTAAAGAAAAAAGAAGGAAGGGCACTCTGTATAGAGCAAGAGCATAAATGAAATAATGGAAGTATAAAATTAGGTGGTATGGGTGAGAATCTCTAAGAAATTCAGTTCCTTTATTTTGAATTTTATGTAAATTCAACATTCTTTTTTTTTTTCTTCTGCTAAAGTGTCCCATGCAAAGGCACTAAAATAATTGGTACATACTATCATCCAAAGTAGAACATGAATTGTGGACAAGAGAAATGCAAGACTGGAAGTAATTGTGGAAATAGTGCTGAGTGTAAACAGCAGTATTTGTGTGGTGTAATAGTACAAACAGATTCGAAGCTTGGAGGAGGAGAACAAGGTAAAGACACTGGAACAAGTCTGATGAAATGGTTCATAAATGAGGTTATGATACAGTGCCTGGTATGAGTGCTTGGCTCAGGGTTAAGGACTTGCTTAAGATCCCAAGGGCTATGCAGAAAGGAAGCTAGTTTGGTACCTTATCTCAGATCAAATTATGTTCCCAGGCAGATTAGAATTTTGCATAGAATTTCATTTTATGACAAGTAAAATTAGACTAAGGAAGAATACTTTTTGTTCCGGTTCTTGAACTCTTCAAAAGAAAACAAGGAAGTGATTTAGAAACCAAAAGTAGGACAGCAGGCCTGACATCAATTAATGTATCATGTGTTAAGGAATTCTCCTGGTATATATACACCAAGATGTTTCAAAGAATCATCTTGGATAATAAGATACAGGTAATGACAGGAACATACGTCTTCCTAGGTGCAAATGATATTAAACAGGGATCAGGAGAGAATAAGTAACGTGCCTCAGGTTTCTCTCCCCTTAGGAATTATCGGGAGGATATGTTGCTAAATTTCATATAGTTGAGCAACTTGAGTTTTGAAGGGAGAAGGAATAAGTATTAATTCAGTTCTAACTACATGCTAGTCATATAGACATTTGCATACATTATTAAAGTCATGATCATTCCTTGGGACTCATTATGTCTGATCCAGAAAGGCTGCATCCCTGGTATAGAGTGCAAAGCTGGCAGACAAGTGTGAGTCTGCTTAGCTCTGAATAGCACAATTTTCATATCATACTTCATTGTCCATTGGAATTATGAATCTTTACTAAAAGATATTCATAAGGATGTCAGGAAAATGCCTGTTGAAAGGAAAGTAGATACGGGAATTGAGAAGCAGCCTGGGGAGTTACTGTACCTGTGTTCTGGGCCTGGTTCTGTCAGTGACCCAGTGGTCAATGACAAATTATCTCCCCCTCTCTGAACCTCAGTTTAAATGAGGGCTTTTGGCAAGAAAAACTGCCAGACTTCGTTTGGTTGAGAGTCCAGGCTTTGGTGACAAGATTTTTAGGATGATAAAAAGTTAAATTTTGTTGAGAGAGAAGTTCTGTTTTTTCTAACTTCACATCCCTTTCTTCATTGGGGTGTTCAGCTTCCTGTGCTGGGACTGGGTGCTCAGAGCTCCTCATTGCCTGCACCTTTTCAGCTATACCACTTGTTTCTTCATCCTTTATTGTGAATTATAATCAAACTTAACTTCATACGGTTTTTGTGACGAAGTTGATGTGTGTAAAGTGCTTATACCAAAATCTGGCCCATAGAAATAGCTCAGTAAATGTTACATTGTGGTTATTACTGTGATTATTACTTTGACCACAACCCCAATCATTCACAGCAATCTTTCTAATCGAAACTCAATCTTGTATACTGCAGTCAACTTAGGCCTTCCTATTTACTTTCCACTTAATGATAAAATATTAGTTGTTGATATGAATAACAATCATAGTCCCCCTTTGAGGAAACATTCAGATTTTGATAGTATCTTTCAGTGCCTAGATAGGACATCAATGGCAGGAGTTAGGCATGAACAAAGACATAGAGAAGGGTTTTAACAATACAGTGAAGGTCCTGTGTGTTTTTACCTTTCAGCACAAGTACTTTCCTGAATTGGGAAACTACAAAGACTATGTAAGTGCTGTGGGTACAGTTTCCCATTTAGAAGCCCTAGTGATATTTAGCAAGTCCCTATCCGATAGAGGAAGGAACAGGAACAATTTTGGATGGAATATACAGCAATTCCAGTTATCTTCTGTAGCCAATCCTGGATTCATTTGAAGAGATAATTGGTGCTTTGTTTGCTTATTTTTAAACTTGGTATGGAAGGTATACTGTGGTGAGTTCATTCCTTGATCTAAAATCTCAGGCATTATCCTCTCCGAATCCCTGAAGTGAAACCATGAGGAGGCTTGGGTATCTGAGATAAGGAGGAAGCAGCCACCAGGGAAGCACACATAATGTTCATTGGCATATGTAACCAGGAGAGAAAGGACTCTTGGGTTCTAGAAAAGGCAGTTGAGTGTGTGATGGTACAAACTGTGTGACCATTTTGTGATGGTATGATGTAAGATGCATAAATTTTGTAAAAATGTATCATGATACATTCTTTTAAAGATCAGATAATTAAAAAAAAAGAAAAGAAAAGAAAAGCAAAAGACCATCTGCAGTGGCAGCCTTTCTTAAAAAGTCATCCACAGGCCACTTGGGTGGCTCAGTGATTGAGCATTCAAATTTAATTTAGGCGATAATCTCACATTTGGTGAGTTTGAGCCCTCAACAGCTCTGTGCTGACAGCTCAGTGCTAGGAGCCTGCTTTGGATTCTGTGTCTCCCTCTCTCTCTGCGCCTCCATCCCTCATGCTTTCTCTCTCTCTCCTGTCTCTATCAAAAATAAATAAACATTAAAAATGTAAAATCATCCATGGACCAGCCTGAGGTAGGAGGTAGGGGTCCAGAATTGTGAATTCAGTTATGTTAAGGACCTAAAGCAGGTATCAATATGTTGACGGTATGAGGATCTGTGCTCAGAGACACAGGAGAGGGAGTGGAATTTTGTTTGATGCATCCTATGCATGTTGGCAGTTTTATAGAGTTTCTTTGACCATAGTAAACACCTCCAGGGTCTGTATAAAGGAAATACCTCATTAGAAATCATGTTTCCTTTGGGTGAAAGCACAGAAAATGAGAAAATGCAGGCAGTGAATGCTGTAGACCAGAGTTTGAATGAATTGTGTAATGAATACTTTGTGAAATGCCCAGAGTGTTTCAGGGCCAAAGGAGTATCATTTTTTGTTTTTGTTGGAATTAATTGGAACAACTTTGTAAGCAGATAGAACCTGGTAGGATTTTTAAAAACATTTATTTATTTTTGAGAGAGAGAGAGAGAGAGAGAGAGATTTCAAACAGGGGAGAGGCAGAGAGAAGGAGACACAAAATCCAAAGCAAGCTCCAGACTCTGAGCTGTCAGCACAGAGCCCAGTGTGGGGCTTGAACTCACATACCATGAGATCATAACCTGAGCTGATGTCAGAGGCTTACTGACTGAGCCACCCATGAACCTGGTAGGATTTTAAAGAAGAGAATCCCATTGAAAAATAGACTGAAGATGTGGAGATAGAGGTCAGTAAAGCAGTGTCCCAGAAGAAGGTGGCAGATGATGGATGTTGTTTTAGAAGGAGAAATACCTTGACTGGAAAATGAGGATGATGGTGGATGTAAACATTGAAATATGTAAAAATGTTGCATAATTAAAATAAAAGTAAGTTGGAAGAAAAGTAAAGCAATTCCAATAGATGAAAGAAAATGAACCTAACTATCTATCAGGGTGGTTGCATAATCATATACTGAAAGATAATTTCAAGTAATTTTAAAGCATGTATTTTGATACATGCTAAGGATGAAAACAGTTGCTAAGAAATCTTTTTTTTTCTTTCACAGTTTATTGTCAAGTTGGTTTCCATATGACATCCAGTGCTCTTCCCAACAAGTGCCTTCCTCCATGCCTATCACCTCCCTTCCCCTCCCCCTTCCCCCCATCAGACATTAGTTTGTTCTCAGTATTCAAGAGTCTCTCATGGTTTGCCTCCCTCCCTCTCCCCAACTATTTTTCCCCTTCTTCTCCCCCATGGTCCTCTGTTAAGTTTCTCCTGATCCACTTATAAGTGAAAACATATGGTATCTGTCTTTCTTTGCCTGATTTATTTCCCTCAGCATAACACCCTCGAGTACCATCCACATTGCTACAGATGGCCAGACTTCATTCTTTCTCATTGCCATGTAGTATTCCATTGTATAGATAAACAACATCTTCTTGATCCATTCATCCATTGATGGACATTTAGGCTCTTTCCATGTTTTGGCTATTGTTGAGAGTGCTGCTGTGAACATTGGGGTACATGTGCCCCTAGGCATCAGCACTTCTGTATCCCTTGGTAAATTCCTAGCAGTGCTATTGCTGGGTCATAGGGGAGTTCTTTTGTTAATTTTTTGAGGAACCTCCACACTGTCTTCCAGAGGGGCTGCACCAGTTTACATTCCCACCAACAGTTTAGGAGGGTGTCCGTTTCTCCACATCCTTACCAGCATCTATAGTCCTCTGATTTGTTCATTTTAGCCACTCTGACCGGTGTGAAGTGGTATCTCAGTGTGGTTTTGATTTGTATTTCCCTGATGATGAGGGGTGCTGAGCATCATTTCATGTGTCTGTTGGCCACCTGGATGTCCTTTTTGGAGAGGTGTCCATGTCTTCTGCCAATTTCTTCACTGGATTATTTGTTTTTCGGGTGTGGAGTTTGGTGAGTTCCTTATAGATTTTTGGACACTAGCCCTTTATCTGATAGGTCATTTGTAACTATCTTTTCCCATTCGTCAGTTGCCTATTAGTTTTATTGATTGTTTCCTTTGCCATGCAGAAGCTTTTTATCTTGATGAGGTCCCAATAGTTCATTTTTGCTCTTGATTCCCTTGCCTTTTGGGATGTGCCAAGTAAGAGATTGCTGCGGTTGAGGTCAAGGAGGTTGTTTCCTGCTTTCTCCTCTAGGGTTTTGATGGTTTCCTGTCTTACATTCAGGTCTTTTATCCATTTTGAGTTTACTTTTGTGTATGGTGTGATCTTTTCTCATTCTTCTGCATGTTGTACAGTTCTCCCAGCACCATCTGTTAAAGAGGCTATCTTTTTTCCATGGGATACTCTTTCCTACTTTGTCAAAGATGAGTTGGCCATACCTTTGTGGATTCAATTCTGAGTTCTCTATTCTGTTCCATTGGTCTATGTGTCTGTTTTTGTGCCGATACCATACTGTCTTGATGATTACAGCTTTGCAGTAGGGACTAAAGTCTGGGATGGTGATGCCTCCCATTTTAGTTTTCTTCTTCAATATTACTTTGGCTATTTGGGATCTTTTGTGGTTCCATACAAATTTTAGGATAGTTTGTTCTGGTTTTGACAAGAATGCTGGTGCAACTTTGATTGCGATTGCATTGAATGTGTAGATTGCTTTGGGTAGTAATGACATTTTAACAATATTTATTTTTCAAATCCTTGAGCATGGAATGTTTTTCCATTTCTTTGTGTCTTCTTCAATTTCCTTCATAGGTTTTCTATAGTTTTCATCATACAGATCCCTTATATATTTGATTAGGTTTATTCCTAGATATTTTATGGGTTTTTTTGTGCAATTGTGAATGGGATCAGTTTCTTGATTTCTCTTTCTGTTGCTTCATTATTGGTGTATAAAAATGCAACCGATTTCTGTATGTTGATTTGTATCCTGAAACACTGCTGAGTTCATAAATCAGTTTGAGTAGGCTTTGGGTGGAGTCTATCAGGTTTTCCATGTAGAGTATCATGTCGTCTGCAAAAAGTGAAAGTTTGACTTCTTCTTTGCCAATTTTGATACCTTTTATTCCTTTTGTTGTCTGAATGCTGATACTAGGATTTCCAGGACTGTGTTAAACAACAGTGGACATCCCTGTCGTGTTCCTCATTTCAGGAGGAAGGCTCTCAGTTTTTCGCCATAGAGGATGATGTTAGCTGAGGGCTTCTTATAAATGGCTTTTATGATGTTTAAGTAAGTTCCTTCTATCCCGACTTTCTCGAGGGTCTTTATTAAGAAGGGATGTTGTATTTTGTCAGTTTCTTTTTCTGCATCCTTTGATGGTCAGGTGTTTTTTCTTCATCCATTGACAAGATCATATGGTTTTTATCTTTTCTTTTATTGATATGATGTATCACATTAATTGATTTGTGAATATTGAACCAGCCCTGTAACCCAAGAATGAATCCCACTTGATCATGGTGAACAATGCTTTTTATGTGCTGTTGGATTTGATTTGCAAGGATCTTGTTGAGGATTTTTGCATCTGTATTCATCAAGGATATTGGCTTGTAGTTTTCTTTTTTTGCTGGGTCTCTGTCTAGCTTGGGAATCAAAGGAATGCTGGCTTTGTAGAATAAGTACGGAAGTTTTCCTTCCATTTATATTTTTTGGAATAGCTTGAGACGAATGGATATTAATTCTGATTTAAATGTCTGGTAGAATTCCCCAGGGAAGCCATCAGGTCCAGGGCTCTTATTTGTTGGGATATTTTTGATAACTATTCAATTTCTTCACTACTTATGGGTCTGTTCAGATTTTCTATCTCTTCTCATATGAATTTTGGTAGTGCATGTGTGTTTAGGAATTTGTCCTTTTCTTCTCAGTTGTCCAGTTTGTTGGCATATAATTTTTCATAGTATTCCCTGATAATTGCTTGTATTTCTGAGGTATTTGTTGTAATAAATCCATTTTCATTCATGATTTTGCCTATTAGAGTGCTCTCTCTTCTTTTTTGAGAAGCCTAACTCCAAGTTTATCAATTTTATTTATTTTGTCAAAAAAACAACTCTTGGCTTCATTGATCTGTTCAACTTTTATTTTGGATTCTATATTGTTTACTTCTGCCCTGATTTTTGTTATTTCTCTTCTTCCACTGGGCTTGGAGTGCTCTTGTTGCTCTCCTTCTAGTTCCTTTAGGTATGCTGTTAGATTTTGTATTTGTGCTTTTTCTAATTTCTTCGAATAGGCCTGGAGTGCACTGTACTTTCCTCTTATGACTGCCTTTCCTGCATCCCAAAGAGTTTGGATTGTTGTATTTTCATTTTCATTTGTTTCTATGTATTTTTAAATTTCTTCTCTAAGGCCTGATTGGCCCATTCATTCTTAAGTAGGGTGTTCTTTAATCTGCATGTTTTTGGAGGTTTTCCAGACTTTTTCCTCTGATTGATTTTACATTTCATAGCAATGTGATCTGAAAGTATGCATGGTATGATCTCAGTTCTTTTATATTTATTGAGGGCTGCTTTATGACCCAGTATGTGATCTATCTTGGAGAATGTGCCATGGGCACTTGAGAAGAAAGTGAATTCCATGGACTCAGGGTGTAGAGTTCTAAATACATCTGTCAAATCCCTCTGGTCCAATGTGTCTTTCAAGTCACATTGTGACTTATTGTTTCTTTATTGATTTTTTTGTCTAGTTGATCTATCCATTGCTGTAAATGGAGTATTAAAGTCCCCTGCTATTAGCACATTCTTGTTCATAAGATAGTTTCTCTTTGTGATTGTTTTATGTATTTGGATGCTTCTGTACTTAATGCATAGACATTTAAGTTAGTTCTTCCTGATGAATAGACCCATCTTCATCTCTTGTTACTGCCTTTAAAGTCCAGTTTGTTTGATATAAGTATGGTTACTCCACCTTACTTTTGACTTCCAATAGCATGATAGATATTTCTCCATCCCCTTACTTTCAATCTAAAGGGGTCCTCAGCTCTAAAATGCGTCTCTTGTAGACAGCCAATAGATGGATTTTGTTTTATCCATTCTGCTATCCTATGTGTTTTGATTGGAGCATTTAGTACTTTTACATTCTGTGTTATTATTGAAAAATATGGGCTTGGAATCATTGTGTTCTTTGTAGGATTCACGCTTTAGTGGTGTCTCTGGTACTTTGTGTTCCTTGCAACATTTCCCTCATAGAGTCCTCCTTAGGATATCTTGTAGGGCTGGTTTAGTGGTGATAAATTCCTTATTATCTCTCCTTCTATTCTGAATAACAGTCCTGCTGGATAGAGGATTCTCTTTTTTTCTGCATATTTTTTCTATTCATCACATAAGATTTCCTGCCATTCCTTTCTGTCCTGCCAAGTTCAGTAGATAGGTCTGTAACTACTGTGATAGGTCTCCCTTTGTATGTTAGGGCCCTTTTATCCCCAGTTGGTTTCAGCATTCTCTCTTTGTCCTTATATTTAGCCAGTTTCACTATTGTATATTGTGCAGAAGATCAATTCAAGTTATGTCTGAGGAGAGTTCTCTGTACCTCTTTGGATTTCAATGTCTATTTCCTTCCCCAGATTGGGGAAGTTCTCTGCTATAATTTGTTCAAGGACTCGTTTGGAGTCTTTCCGTCTCTCTTCCTCTTCTGGAATTCCTATGATACGGATATTTTTTTGTTTGATTGTATCACTCAGTTCTCAAACTCTCGTTTCTCAGATAACTTTATCTTTTTTTCTTAGCTTCCTCTTTTTCTATAATTGTGTCTTCTACTTCACCTATTCTCCTCTCTGCCTCTTCAATCCGTGTAATGGACGCCTCCATTTTATTATGCACCTCATTTATAGCATTTTTTAATTCATCACGACTACTTTTGAGCTCTATAGTCTTTGTAACAATGGTTTCTCTGAATCTTCCATTACTTTTCAAGCCCAGCAATTAATTTTATGACTGTTGTTCTAAATTCTTGTTCAGTTGTGTTGCTTATATGTGTTTATTTTTTTTTTACAAATAGTTTATTGTCAAATTAGTTTCCACATAACACCCAGTGCTCATCNCAGTTCATAGCTGTCATTTCTTCTTGGAGTTTCTTTGGAGGAGAGCTCTTTCATTTCGTGATTTTAGTTAGCTTTCTGGCTCTTGTTGGCTTTAAAGACCTGTTATGCTTTCTGTATCTATGAATGCTACTATATCCAAGAAGACTCTTTGACTGTCCAGTGCCTTTCATTTCAGAGAGTGTTTTTTGAATGGTATCCCTTGGTCTTTCTTGTTGGGATCTTGGTTATTTTATTTTCCTATTCGTAGTGATATTTGGGACTCTCCACCTTGTGTACTCTGGCTTGTTTCTTGAGTTAGCCGTTAGAAGCCTTTCTCAGTGGATTCTGCGTCCTTTTTCTCCCAATCTCTCAGGTTTTGTAAGGTTTCCAGTGGCTTCAGATCTTTTCCGTGTGATGTATGGGCGTGAGTGCAAGTATAGAGCTCCTTACTTCACCGCCATCTTGCCCCCTCCGAACTTGCTCTTATCTGTTTTGAACAGTTCTTTAGCTTTCATTTCTTCCTGGAATTTCTTTAGAGGAGAGTTCTTCCATTTCATCATTTTGGCTTGCTTTCTGTCTCTTGTTAGTTTTAAAAACTTGTTAGGTGCTCTGCACCTGCAAATACTGCTATACCAAATAAGGCTCATTAACTGTCCAGGGCCTGTCCATTCAGGAAGTGTTCTTATAATGGTGTCTCTTGGTCTCTCTTGTTGAGACTTTGGTTATTTTATTTGCCTGCTCGTAGTGATATTTGGGACTCTCTACCATGTGTACTTTGGCTTGTTTCTTGAGGTAGCCTGCTTGGTAGCACCCAAATTGGTGGCCAGGGCTCTAGGTAGCCAGAAGCTGCGAGTCAAGCACATCATGGCCATCGCAGTGGGGTGGTGGTGGTGGTGGTGGCAACATAGACCTAGCTTTCTGGAGCAAAAAATCTAAAACTGTTGATTTTAAGGGGCTCCCACTGGCTAAAAATGAGATTATTTAAACATTGAAGTGATTAATGGCAATGAATTGACGCATCTCAAACCTATAAACATCTCTGAGTACATAATAACACTCACAAAGGAAAAAAAAAGTGGTTGTACTTACAGGTTATTTTAGCAACAACTTATTAGTCTAAAAATCAGTTAAAAATTAATCAAGTTTTTGTCTTGTTCACCTGCATGAATGTCTTTTTGTGGCAATATATAGATGAGGTATAAATGTTCTCATTTGTAGAAGAATTATTGCTAATAAACAGCAGAAGAAATGATGACTTTGAAATTACCACTTCAAATTCCCAGTCAAGATGATGCAATTTTATGCAAAGATTATCAATGAGTATTAAAACCAGTATGTGAAAGAAACTTTATAATGGCCCGAGCATACTGACATATGGCCCTGACTAATAATCTTAGTACCCCTAAAGTAAAAGGACATGATGTGTTCCCTGATCTCATATATCTGTCTGTAGATATATAGTATATCTATAATGTATTCTTTCAACAAATTTATAAGAATATGAATCCAGTTAAGCTTATAGATCTAATTGCTAGCAAAATATCAAAAATAAAGAAAAACTTAAAAACCACGGAAGGCCTAATTAAAAATATGGGATATCATATAGGATAAATGACTCATTTAGTTTAAAAAATAGATGCAGCATAAAGATAAGTTTTAATAGGGATTCAGAATGTAGGCTTTTGAATGACAGAAGACTAGGGAAGTAAGAAATGTATATATGTATGAGAATAGTTGAAGTAAACTCTTGTGACATTCAGGATCTACAGGAAAGGAGGTGTCTGAGATGGGACCTGCAGGTAGGAAATGGAGGGGTCAGTAGACTGGAGGTTTCTGGATTTAAAGTGTAGAGGGAAGAAAAAAATGACATGAAACTGATAGGAGGCTAGGAAATTATGCTCAGGGTAGAATATTGAAGCAGGTGACTTCTTTTTTTTTAATGTTTTTTATTTATTTCTAGGACAGAGAAAGACAGCGTGAGCAGGGGAGGGTCAGAGAGAGAGGGAGACACAGACTCTGAAACAGGCTCCAGGCTCTGAGCTGGCAGTCAGCACAGAGTCCGACGCGGGGCTTGAACCCACGAACCACGAGATCATGACCTAAGCGAAAGTCAGACGCTTAACTGACTAAGCCACCCAGGCGCCCCGTGAAGCAGGTGACTTCTAAGTTGAACAGATTTGCAGATACTATTTATTTAATATCCCTTTACATTAGGGGCTGACGTTCAAAAGAGGTGAAGGAGACTTAAGGTAAAAGATACAGTATCTGTGTTTTAGTTACATGAATTTTGAAAACTTTAAGGTTGGAAGCAGGAGCTAGGGTAGAAAGGCACACTGTACCACAGAACCTAGGGACTTCAATGGGTAAAGGAGAATTTAAAGATGTAAGTTGATAGTTCTGAGTAAAGGAAGGGGTGAGATGTGGTTAGTTGAGAAAGATGAATGTTAACTGGAAGGTGGAATAACAATGATCCGGAAATAGCAACTGGGAATCAGGAGAATACCAACCCCCTCCTGAACTCCTGTGTTTGAGAATAAGTGATTGAGTAGTTAGTCCTCTGTCAAAGACAAAATTTAAATCCTCAGGTGAGGCATGACTTTTAGTGAAGGATGAAATAAGTACAGTGCCTGCAAAAAAGGATGAACTAAGAACTTTTTTTTAAGCAGTGAAAAATGAGATTCAGAGAAAAGAGGAGAAATGTGGAGTGAGAATCTATCAACAAAAGCCATGAGGTGCATGGACGATAGGAAATGACTGAGTGAATTTCCAGAGTAAGAGGCACGTTTGCACTTAAACTTCTAAAATATTTGCCTTTTCTGTATGGGGCTAGTTATGATTAATACTATCACTCAACTATTCCCTGATTAGAATCATTGTAGCATTGATGTATGGTTCTTCCATATGTGTTAGTGTAGGCCTACCTTCCCATTTTTGTTCTATTCCTTATAAGGCAAAAGACAGTAATAAAATGTACTCAGTAAATAAAAAGAACTCTTCATATTTGCAGCAGATATGCTCTCAGACTTCTGTAAATTTTTTTACATCAGTTTAGAATATGGATTATGTTATAAAGCAACTACTTATTTATATAAGGAGAAAATCAAAGGTGAATTTAGATACAGTGGGGATACACACACCTACTATCTAAGTAACTTGATCTAACAATTGAGTAAGCATATGTGGGACTCAAATTCATGACTTTGACTTTGCAAAATTAAAATTTACTAATGGATTAATAGTTTTCTCAGATTAGTTTTAAAATTGTAACATCAATTCTGAATTACAAGGGTTTAATGACTTTTTTTGATTGATTTATGGTAATATATACTAATGTATATATGAATATAATAAACAATAATTGACCTTAGATTTGAAATTTTCCAGAGCTCTAGAATGGACCTTTATTGCTTTCTTGGCTGGCTTAATAGTTTTTTAATTTTACTTTTTTCAGAAACTATTTCAAGCATTAAGTCTTTCAAGTATCTGTTGGGATGCAATTTTAAGATATTCAGAGATTAATAAAATATTGGATTAAAAATTATAAAAGTCATATAACCCGATCAGCCTCTTAGTACAACTGCCCTTATTAAAAATAACTTACATGCTTTGGAGACTCACAATAAATCTATAAAATAAGTAGACCGAGAATTAGCTTTAGAGTTGGGGAAACTGAAGATCAGATGGGTTAAGCAGTTTTCCCAGCTGGGGGTTGAACTCAAAATAAGACCATCTGACTCCAGATGACTTTATCTTCCCATGACACATTTTCTAAATTAAAGGACTTATGGATGGAAGAGAAAAATAATTTCTTGAGACATATGTAGAGGAGCTTATGAGGTTAATTGGCTATAAGCCTGCCATTTGGATTTGTACACAAGCAGTGAGTGATGATGGAGTGAGCCTAGGACTTAGAGTGCGGAGACGTGGGTGTTAAGTCCCAGATCAGCTTTTTGACTCTGGGGAAAGATACTTAACCTGTGTGATCTTTAAATGCCTTCCAGAGTGAATGGGAACAATAATGCATGCTTTAAGAAATTGTTATTAAATGATTGTCATATGTTAAGGTACTTGTGAATGACAATGGATGATTATAATGCTTGATGTTGTTGCTGTCACCCTTGTTAGTTATAGAAAGAAACACATAGGTTCCAAGCAGTAATCCTTTCTACCCTCCCCCACCAAAACCCCCAGGTTCCTTCTTGTGTGACCAAGGGACCAGGAGACACACAGCTTAACTTTGGACAAGCTGTCTGGAAAGAATTTGAAATGTGTTCCAGAAAGCCAGTTGGAGTTTAATAATGCATGAAAAATACACCAAGGGGAGGAAGGAACCAATTAGGAAGCAATTAAGGAGATTGCAATTACAATGCATCTTAATAAAGCCCAAAAAATATAGTCTAAAAATACAAGACGGGCTTGTTACCTATTGAAGAAAAGAGGAATGGGACTAAGGAAAGTTTCAAGGCAGATACTATGAAATAAAGAACAGGAAAGGAAAACATAAAACTATACTCCACTCTTTTCTTCTTTGCTTGTTTAAATCCCAAGCATCTTTCAAGAACCTGTTCTTATGACATTCCTCTAAGCAACTTCTGTTCGGCACTGTTATGAAATTATTGGTCTTCTTTCACAATTAAAAAGCAAATGCTGATAATTCCCCAAATAGGAAGTAAAGTGGTTAATGAATTCTTAAAAAATGATCAACTATCTTAGAAATCAAATACATGCAAATTAAAACAATTTAGCATCCCACTTTACTTTGGAAATTAGAAAAGATTTTTAAGCAACTGTTTGCCTTCTCCCTATTCACACTTGCATTGGGCATCTTCTCTAGTACTGAGCAGCTAATTGAGAAGTCATGCTTTCTTAGAACATGACTGTCAAACATTTGTGCTCTGGAAAAAGTCAGGAGACTGAACCAAGTAAGGCCTCAGCTCTACTAATGGGGTCATGAAAATTCAGATTTAGAGTGAACTTTTATTAATAGCTACTGTGTGAGAGCTGAGAACTTTATATTGTAAGTTAATCTCAGCTTTAATCTCTTCCTTTTGTTCTATCCCCATCTGTTCAGAGTGGGGAGGACATATGAGTCAGGAATTAGGTACCTTTCCTAATTTCAGGTTATTAGTGACAACATCAAGTTAATATGTGTGAAAGAATTTTTAAAATTAGTTGTTACCATCCTTCTAAAAACAAGAAACCTATTTGAGCAATGTTAGATACTAACCATTGCAAATAAAATAAGCAAATGCTGGGTGCAGCTAAAATTTACTAATAGTAAAAAGTTATAAGAGATTTTGAATTTTATTCCAAAGATTTGCATTCTTTTTCTATTTTAAAATGGAATTAATGTTGCCTGGGTGGTTTTTTCAGTTAAGCATCTGACTCTTGATTTTGGCTCAGGTCAGATCTCAAAACTGTGAGATCAAATCCTGTGTAGGACTCTGCACTGATAGCACAAAGCCTGCTTGGGATTCTCCTCTTCTGCCCCTCTGCTGCATGTGCTTTCTCTCTCAAAAAATAAATTAACATTAAAAAATGGAATTGTATGTGAAAGACAAAAATGTGGTCATGATATTTAAAGTCAGCTTAAAACAGGTTTATATTAGATTTGGTTTTTATTATTTGGAATATTAATGTGATTTCCTCAATCACTTGTTTAAAACTTTTAGTCAGATGTGTCCAGACAAAAGATTTGGCTATTGATCTAGCTCCCCAAGACTTAAGTCTCTTCTCCAAGTTTTTTTCTATAAGCTTCTTCTTATTTTAACTGTTTTTTATTTATATTAATTTATTTTTTTAAGTTTATTTTTGAGAGAGGGAGACAGAGCCTGAGCAGTGGAAGACCAGAGAGAGAGGGAGAGAAAGAATCTGAAGCAAGTTCCAGGCTCTGAGCTGTCAGCACAGAGCCCAATGCAGGACTCAGACTCACTGACCACGAGATCATGACCTGAACCGAAGTTGGGTGCTTAACCTACTGAGCCACCCAGGTGCCCCTGCTTATTTTAACTTTAGTTGATATACATGATATTTTATTATTTACCTTCTTTTAATTTTTACTGATTATAAAAATGAGTGTGAGAAGTATATTTTTCTTGTCTGATCATTCCATATGTGTGAGTCTTTTTATCACAGTGGGTTTATATATTCCTAATATTAAAAGGCTATATTTTAATCTTTGTGTGTCTTATGCTTTTATTCTGTGTATGTTTCCTCAGCACCACTTATTATAGGGCTAGTGTATTGCATGTCACTCCTCTCAGTGCATAAGGAATCAGTAATAAGGAAAACAGTTGGAATCACAGAATTAGAAGAAATTATGAGGCAATATATGACCTGGCTCTGCCCTGATATAGCAGTTTGCTTCTGTACACCCCTATGACAATTTGACCTTTATATAAATCTCTATCCAGAGTTTCACCAAGATTCTGGGAATAGTTCTGGATTTAGGTGGAGAGGAGTTTGGGGAAATCGTATCCCATTTAAAAGCCGCGTGACCCAGCATTAAGAATCCTGGTTTCTGGACTAGTTCTGGCTTCCTGATCCATTAAAACTCTAGGTTTTTTTTTTTTTACTACCAAATTGAGTTCTCACATTGTAAGATTGTTCCTGTTTTCTCACCTTGATATATTCCATTACTTAATTCTTTCTGCATAAGGTTATTATTTTTTCTCTTGAAGCAGCACTGTAGATTGGAAAGAATGTTGACTTTGCAGTTACACACATCCAAGTGAATGCTTGCTCCTAATTCCCTGCTATGTGATCATAGATAATCTTTTATAAAGTTGAGTTATTTAATCTGTAAAATAAGATCCATTGTACCCAACTCAAAGAGCTATAATAAATGTTAAATGAGTTTAAATAAATTTATTGCCTAGCATTTTTTAGTTTAAAAAATATTGGTTAGTTTCTGCTTTCGTTTCTTACTCTCATTGTTCATCTAACTTAGAAATTATAGGCTTCTCCTAAACTTCAAGTTTATATCTCAAACATGATCTGTGTTTATAAATCTTCACATTACCCAGTCTCTCCACTGCTAGCCTACCTAGCAGGCTAATTTAGGCAGTCTCCTGCTTTCATATGTAATGTACTCCTAGAAGCTTGTACGAAAGTCACAGATGCAAAAGAAAGAATAATAGATTTGAGTATTATGAGAACTCCATTTTAAGATATCATAAAAGTATTTCCTAAATTGTTATTTAAATACTCTGTTTTACTGCTAAATATAATATAAGGTTATTTTAAATGCAGGCTAAATATAAAATACAAACATTGTTTTTAATTTTTCTTTTTTCAAATTGTCTTGCTCAGCTTATTTGAAAAGTCAGTGAACATACTGATTTTAATGTTGGAAGCAAGAACATGCTTCCAATCCAAGAACATGAGGATTGACACCAGTCCTTGAGGATTTGCATGCAAGGTACAGGAGGCAGTGGCTAGATAGAACCCATCACATTATTCTTTCTCCACTTGACCTTTGGTATCAGGTCTGCCTTCCTGAGTTCCTGGGAAGTTTGGAGGAACCTGCCCTCAGGAGTGAATTATTGGACTTTCCAGTTTAGGCCAGGGAGAAATTAGTAATTAATTTGGAAAATAAAAGAGTTAGGATTATATTTATTACTTCAGCTATTCAACGATCATTTCTTGAACTCCCAATTTGTTGAAGGCACTATTATGGGCTCTTGGGATATATCAGCGAACAAAATAGCCAAAGACCCCTGCCCTCCTGGACCATGCTTGCCATATTTCTATAAGTATGTGGAGCAAATCACACAGCATATTCCCCATGCTTGCATTGCACCTTTTAGAAAAATTCTTCAGAAATTGATTTATAACATTTTGTATATGCTTTAAATTCTTTTCTTTCACAATTGAACATACTCTTTACTTTTAATGGCCATTCAATTATGGCTAAGCATTTACATTTCTGACATGCCTATTTATTTCTAGCTTTGCACAGTTATCACTAATATCTATATTTAAATTTTTTGTTTTCCACTCAATTGCTAAAATAGGTAATTAAATTGATTTGACTTTTCTTTTTGCTTGTTGTTTTACTTCTTGGACATACTTAACAATTACATAATTATTTGGATATTTGATCAATATTGTTGATTATTTCCTCAAATTCTTCTAGAGGATATGTGAGATAGAGACAGTGTGATGGTCTTCTTGGGCTTAGACAGTTCATAAATAAGAATTTTGAAAGATTTTAAGTAGATCCTATTAACTTTGATTTCTAAGTAGACAATCGGGTTTAGATTTAACACATCCAAAAATATTGTAATTATATGTGTTGGGGTGGCTTGGAAAGAGGATTTAGAGGCCTGAATTTATCTCCTATACTCCTTTTCACTGACTAGGTAACATTCTACAAATAATTTAAAATTGCTGAGACTTTATTTCTAATTAACAAAACAGGAGAAATCCTATCCTCTTCACTGGTTAAGACAATGAAAGGGATCATGTCTATGAAATAATATTAATAACTGATACTGCTGAATGGTCACTATGTGCTGGCACTTTTCTAACTGGTCTCATTTCTCACTCTAGCCTTTTTGGTAGGTATCATCATTATCCCCATCTGACAGATAACTGAACCACAGAAATTAAATAACTTGCCCAAAGGCATGCATCCCGTAAGTAGAAAAGTTGGGTTGTGACTCAGGCATTCTCGATGCAGCATTTGCTTGTAATCCCTGCTCTGCCACAGAGTTTCCCAGTAGCAGCACTATTGGCATTTTGAGCTGAATAATCATTGTGAAGGGCTGTCCTTGTGCAATGTGTAAAGTTTAGTGATATCTCTGCCCTCTACCAACTAGATATGTATAGCATCCTCACCCCCAAATGTGACAACCAAAAATGTCTCAAACTTTATTAAATGTGTCCAGAGGGTGAAATTATCCCTTATGAAGAACCATTGCTCTCCTATATATTATCTAATAGGAATAAACAAATGTGAAATTAGCATTAGTAAGAGAGTGCTTTAGAAAATTTTTCCCCCCTGCTTTGAACAGCAGAACCCCAACCAAACTTCATGTTTGTATGTCTGTGTATTAAAATACTTCATAGATACACTAAAAGGAATGCTAAAATGTTAATGAAGAACTTTTTAAAGAATGATTGAAACTATGATAGGAAAATAGTTTTACTTTACATATCTGTGTACATTGAACAACAGTTAAAAAGATAAATTTTTGGTCATATAAGAATAAAAATATTAATGGTGCTGACAACGATGATGATGAGGAGGAGGAGCAGGATAATGACAGGATTTGCTAGGCTTTGTAAAAAGTAATTTCTATAGGTTATTAGATTTAATCAAAGATAGATCGAATTGTTCTCACTATTATCTGAGTTTAAAATATTATGAAACTGAGTTTTGGAAGGGTAAATTATCTTTCCCACAGATAACCAGCTAGTAAGTATGGTGGAGCTTGTGTGTGAAATCAGGTCTATCTAACTCTGCGTTTCTACTTCTACATCTGATTTTATTTAGCCATGGCTGTCTCGGTTGTAATTCTGGTTCTGAGATTTAGAGCATTCAGAGGAGTGAATTTTAAACCTCTTCGGGTGATAATATTCACTTCCTGCTTGTATCCTGAATATACTCTGGAGGACCATTTTCTGTTTTTTACCACTGAACATTGTTTGGCTGCTGTACGTTGGGGCATTATTTAATCTCTTTATGTTCCATCTCATTGACACTGCACTGCATTTAGGAAAAAAGGGAAGTGGAATTACATGGTAATTCATATTGGCTTCTTCTAAACATCTGTAGCACACATGTAACTCTCTAACAGTTTTAAATAAAAATGAGAAATTACAAAAAAACCACACAATTTTTGTCATCTGTCAGGGCTCTTACCTGTGGATGACAGAGAAAATTAGATCTAATATTAAAGGACATTAAGTAGCTTATAGAATATTAAGATGGGGCTAGGGAAATAAGCAGCTAGAGCCAATTAAGTCAAGCACAACACATTTAGGAAAAGCATGCAACTACCCAATGGCACTATTCTTCTAAAAGCACCATTGCAGACACTTCCAGTCCCTGAACCCCTATGATGAGAGAATTATATTCTAGGGCTCAGAGAATGTCAGTCTCCCCAGATATACAAATGTCTTTTACTGTTTGTGTGTCTAAAGGGCCTTACCATGACTGCCAGCAAATACTAACTTACTCCTTTTGGTCATCACATTTTTTTAAATGTTATTATTTATTTTTGAGAGGGAGGGATGGGGGAGAGAGAGAGAGAGAGAGAGAGTGGGAGAGAGAAGGTGGGGGAGGGGCAGAGAAAAAGGGAGACATAGAGTCTGAAGCAGGGTCCAGGCTCTGAGCTGTCAGCACAGAGCCTGACCTGTGAACCATGAGATCATGACCTGAGCAGAAGTTGGATGCTTAACCAACTGAGCCACCCAGGCAGCCCTATTCTTGTCCATATCTTGTCACTGTGTGTTTGATTGGTAGAAACAAAGTTGTATGCTCCTGTAGCTACAATAAGGTCTTAGGAATGGAACTTTCTCATTTCCATAATACAAGAGTGCAAGCTATAAGTAGGTTGAAATGACTGCAGACATACCCCACTTACAGAACTCACTACAACTTTTTATATAGAATTATAGAAATAGCAACATGTCATCTTTGTGTCAGTACAAAAATCTTGAAGGCACAGCAGTTTAATCCTAATAACATGAAAAGCACTGAATACATTGTGTTGCATTTAATAGTGGTGAAGTAAATACTTGTTGAATTAGATTAGATGTGCAACAAAGTTTAGGGCACTTTAGAGGAAAAGAAACTTACCCATTGAGCAATTACCATCTGCTAGCAACTTTATCATCTGCTAGCAACTTTATGTACCCATTATATTTCTTCTCCCCTAAAACTATGTGAAGAAGCTATCCGTGACCTAGATAGGAGGTCAGTAGATAAGTAATTTGGAGAACTCACAACTACTAACTGGGAAAACTAATTTAATTTTTTGCTTGAAAAACACATGCTTTTTCATTTCAACTAGTTGGGTTACAAGGTAAAATTTCCCCCACATATTTACATATTTATCTGTGTATGTACTTATTACATTCATTTTGTCTCTTGTTTAACATGCTTATTAGTCTTAAAACATTCTATTTAGTAGTTGCAAGTGCATATATAATGGAAGTAAGCTGTGAGGAGTCTTTTGTTACCTTTTTATTCCTGGACTTTTGAAAGAAAATCTGTTCCTAAAAATGACATTCTCAAGGGAAAAACAACAAAAATATACTTCACTGTCTGAAGCCTCCTGGAGGAATTGGTAAAACTATTCGAATATAATCCTTCCTAAGAGTTTGGATTTGGAAATGTAAAGGGAAATGATGTGAATTACTTGGTAATGCCTCACAAATAACCATTATTTACTTCAGTGTTTACAGAGATTCTATTTTTGTCATGATATCTTTATTTAGAATGCATTTGCTGAGTATTTTGAAAAAAGTATGCCCTCTCAGAGCTTATGAAATGTTTACTGTTTTTTTTAAAAAGGAGCATCATTATACAAGTGACCTTACCAATAAGAGTTAAAGGTTGACTATGTCATCAGTAGAGAAATTCAAGAATGCAACACATCCAAGACCTAAGTCCTTGCAACTCCTGCAAGAGATGAAGTTTTTTGAAAAGTAATGTGAACAAATGAACGAAAAGACAGAAATAGGTTTTTATAAAAAATTTTAAAAGCTAAGACTGAAGATGACGCTTTAAATACAGATAAGTTTTCAAGTCTTATATTTAGGTCTTTAGTCCATTTTGAATTTACTTCTGTGTTTGGTATAAGAAAGTGATACACTTTAATTACTTTGCATGTTGTTGGCCAGTCTTGCCAATACCACTTATTGAAGAGACTGTCTTTTTCCCATTGGATATTCTTTTCTGCTTTGTTGAAGATTAATTGCTGATATAGCTGTAGGTTCACTTCTGGGTTTTCTATTCTGTTCTATTGATCTATATGCCTATTGTGGCAGTACCATACTGTTCTGATAACTACAGATTTGTAATACAACTTGAAGTGCAGAATTGTGATGCCTCTACCTTTGCTTTTCTTTTTCAAGGTTGCTTGGGCTATTTAGGGTCTTTTGTGGTTTTCTACGCATTTTTGGAATTGTTTGTTCTAACTCTGAAAAATTCTGGTGGTATTTTGATAAATGTATAGATTGCTTTAGGTAGTATAAACATTTTTACGATATTTGTTCTTCTAATACATGAGCATGGAATATTTTTCCATTTCTTAGTGTCCTCATCAATTTCTTTCATCACTGTTTTATAGTGATTTCACATAGGAGTGTGCGAAACTCTTCAGTTAGGTTTATTCCTAGGTATCTTACTCTTTTTGGTGTAGTTGTAAATGGGATTGATTCCTTAATTTCTCTATCTGCTACTCCATTACTGGTGTATAGAAATGTAACCAATTTCTGTATGTTGATTTTGTGTCCTGTGACTTACTGAATTCATTTATCAGTTCTAGCAGGTTTTTGGGTTTTTTTGGTGGAGTCTTTTGGGTTTTCTATATAGAGTATGAGGTCATCTGTAAATAAAGTTTTACCTCTTCCTTGCTGATGTGAATGACTTTTCTTTCTTTTTATTGTCTTATTGATGTGTCTAGGACTTCTAGTATTATGTTAAATAACAGTGGTGAGAGTCATCCCTAGAGAACACAGGCAGTAACCTCTTTGACATCTGCCAGGGCAACTTCTTTCTAGATATGTCCCCTGAGGCAAAGGAAACAAAAGCAAAAATAAACTATTAGGACTTCATCAAAATAAAAATCTTCTGTGCAGCAAAGGAAACAATCAACAAAATTAAAAGACATACTATGGAATGAGAGGAAATATTTGCAAATTACATATCTGATAAAAGGTTAAAATCCAAAACACATAAAGAACTTATAAAACCTGATTCCCCAAAAAGAATAATACAATTAATAAATGGACAGAAGACATGAATAGACATCTTTCCAAAGAAGACATACAGATGGTTAACAGACTTATGAAATCAGGGAAATGCAAGTCAAAACCACAATGAGATACCATCTCACACCTGTCAGAATGGCTGAAATCAACAAGAAACAATAGGTATTGGTGAGGATATGGAGAAAGAGAACCCTTTTGTGCTGTTCATGGGAATGCAAACTGGTGCAGCCACTCTGGAAAATCTTTGGTATTTACCCCCAAAATTCAAAGGACTGCATACACTCCAAAATGTAGTAGCATTATCAATAATAGCAAAATTATGGAAAGGGCCTAAATGTCCAATGATGGATGAATGGATAACTGATGAATGGATAGCAAGATGTGTATATTTATTCTAGAATGAAATCTTGCCATTTGTAATGACACGGATGGAGCTAGAGTATATTATGCTAAGGGAAATACATCAGTCAAAGGCAAATACTGTAAGATTTCACTCCTATGTGAAATTTAACAAACAAACATTGAACAAAGGGAAGAAACTAGAAAGGAAGTCAAATAAAGAAACAGACTCTTAACTCTAGAGAACAAACTAATGGTTACCAGAGGGGAGGTAGGTGGGTGGGGCTGGGTAAAATACATGATGGGGATTAAGGAGTGCACTTGCTATGAGAAGCACTGGGTGTTGTATGGAAGTGTTGAATCACTCTAGTATATACTTGAAAGAAATATAACATTGTATGTTAACTAACTGGAATTTAAATAAAACTTAAAAAAATGTAAGAATATATTATGTATAATATATAAGAAAATGAAACAAAATTTTGTTACCTTAAAAAAATTCCCATGCCGGTTAATTACATTCCCATACAAATTCAATGACGTTGGCCTCCTATATTGGCTGATAAAGTCTTTTCACATGTTTCCAAGTTATTCCCTTTCTTTGCTGGGCAGATCAAATCCCCCTTCTCTCTGAAGGCTACCCTAACTGTAACTCTTTTCTCTCCTCTGGACTTTTGTAGGAGTGGGAGGAAGAGGTCTTCAAAGAGCCAGTTTAGGGAGATATTAAGTTTTTTACAGAGACAATTGAAGTCCCAAATTATTCTCAGCAAAATTATGCCAACAAGGAGGAGGAGTTGGCAGAATATATGGTCAGCAGGAGTTTGAAGAGGATTTAAGTTGACTGAGAAGTTCCCATGGAAGAAGCAGGTTCAAATAGAACAGAGAGACTTTACTACAAGCCAGGAATTCAGTTGGTTGGCACAACAATGGAATTTCTTGTAACATTTCTTGTTACATATTGCCGTTATAATTTATAAGACTTGTAATAACTTTTTATAATTAAATTTTTATTTTGAGATAACTGTAGATTCATATGCAGTTGTAGATAATATAAAGAGATCTCCTGTGCTGTTTACCCAGTTTCCTGTAGGAAAACATCCTGAAAAAGTATGGTACAATATCAGACCAGGATATTGGTATTAATACAGTCAAGATACACAAAATTTCTATCACCACAAAGATTTCTTAAGTTGTCCTTTTATAATCATTCCCGTGTCCCTGCCATTCCTATTTCCTTCTTAACCTCTGACAATGTGTAATTTATTCTCTATTGGCATAATTTTGTCATTTCAAGAATTGTATAAAAGTCGTATAGTATATAACTCTTTGGATTACTTTTTTTCACTCCACATAATTCTCTGGGGATTCATTCAGGTTTTTGTACGTATCAATAGTTCATTATTTTTTATTACTAAGTAGTATTTCACTGTATAGATATACCACAGTTTAACTGTTTACCAATAGAAAGGGATCTGGTTTATTCCTGGCTTTTGACCGTTACAAATAAGGCTACAATAAAGATCTATGTGCAGATATTTGTGGTAAGACTTGATTTTCTGGAATAAAAGTCCAAGACTGGAATTACTGGACTATATGGCAATTGCATGTTTACTTTTTAAATTGCCAAACTGTCTTCCAAAGTGTTTGTACTGTTATATATTCCCACCATTTCTCCATATTCTTGCTAGCCTTTGGTGTTGTCACTTTTTTATAATTTACTATTCTGATAGATGGGTAGTGGTATTTCATTGTGGTTTTAATGTGCATTTTCTAAATGGCTAGTGATGTTGAAAATTTTGCACTTACTTATTATGTATTTATATTCCTTGGTAAAATGTCTGCCCATTTCTAGTGCTTGGTTTTTAATTGGATCAGATTTCTTTCTTTCTTTCTTTTGTTTTATTTTGTTTTGTTTTATGTTGAGAGTTCTTTATATGTTCTAGTTACTGGTCCTTTGTTAGATATATGGTTTGTAAATATGTTCTAGTTTGTATTTCTCCTCCAAACTTTGTCTTTTTCAGAGCAAAATATTTTAATTTGATAAATTCCAGTAAAGCATTTTTTGCCTTTTATGCTTTGTACTTTTGATGTCAAGTCTAAGAATTCTTTGTCTTTATATCTCAAAAATTTTCTCCTATGGTTTAAAAAAAATTTTTTTTAATGTTTTTTATTTATTTCTGAGAGAGAGATTGACAGCATGAGCAGGGGAGGGTCAGAGAGAGAGGCAGATACAGAACCTGAAGCAGGCTCCAGGCTCTGAGCTAGCTGTCAGCACAGAGCCCAACGCAGGGCTCAAATTCACAAGCAGGTGAGATCATGATCTGAGCCAAAGTCTGACACTTAACTGACTGAGCCACCCAGGTGCCCCTCCTATGGTTTTTTTAAAAAAAAAAATGTATAGTTATATATTTTACACTTAACTCCATGATCCACTTAAAACGAATTATTTAACATGTCACAGTCACGCCTCCCCCCCCCCCACTTTTCCCATAGATGTCTAATTGTTTTGTCCTCATTTGTTGAAAAGGCTACCTTTTCTTTAAAAATTTTTTTTTGTAATGTTTATTTAGTTTTGAGAGAGAGAGCATGTACAAGTAGGGGAGGGGCAGAGAGACAGAGACAGAGAATCTGAAGTAGGCTCCAGGCTCTGGGCTGTCAGCACAGAGCCTGAGGTGGGGCTTGAATTCACAAACTGTGAGATAATGACCTGAGTCGAAGTCAGACGCTTAACTAAGCCACCCAGGCACCCTTGAAAAGGCTACATTTTTGTTATTGAAGTATAAAAAATCATTTTGGGCATATTTCTTTGGGTCCGTTTTTGTTTCTCTGTTCTATTCCATTTATCTACAGTTCTATGCCTCTGTTAATACACACAGTCTTGATATTATAGCTATATAGTAAGTCTTAAAATCCAGTAGATTTATTCCTCTTACTTTATCCTTCTTTTTCAAAATTGTTTTACATATTCTAGTTTATATGTCTTTCCACATAACTTTTAGAATAACCTTTTCTATACTTATAAAAACTAGAATTTTGAAAGCAATTGTATTAAACCTATGTATCAATTTGGGGGAAAACTGACATTATGACTTTAAGTCTTTCAATTGATAAATATACCTTTCTTTCCATTTATTTAGAACTTTGATTTCTTTCATCCATGTTATGTAGTTTTGAGCATACAAGTCCTCTACATGTCTTGTTAGTTTAACACTTTAGAATTTCACTTTTTGAGTGATTATAATGGTATTGCATTTTTAATTTTAGCATTTATTTGCTCATTGCTACTACACAGAAATATAATTGGTTATTTTAGTTTATATATTATATATTGTGAATTTTCTGAACTCATTAACTACTTCTAGGATTTTTCTTTAGGTTCTTAGGGATTTCTATGTAGACAACTATTTCATCTTCAAATAAGAATGGTTTTATTTCTTTCTTTCCAAACTATATGCCCTTAATTTCATCTTCTTGCCTTGTTTAACTGGCTAGAAAGGCATGGTATGTAACTCTTTTTATATACTGCTGATTATTAACATAACTGATATTAATGAGGACACTGATTCATCTGTAGTATTCTCATTTTATACTCTTTTGTCTAGTTTTGGTATCAGAGTAATATTAGCTTCTTGAAATTTATTGGGACATATTCACTCACTTTTTATTTCTGGAAGAGATTGGGTAGAACTGGTGCTAATTCTTTTTTAGATATTTGGTACAATTCTTCAATGAAACTGTCTGAGCCTGGAGATTTTGTTTCTGGGAGTTTTAAAAGTACGAATTCAATGTCCTCAATGAATACAGGACATTTAAGTTATGTGTTTTATATTGGGTTGATTGTAGTACTTTTTGTTTTTTTAAGAATTGGTCCATTTCTTCTAACTTGTCAAATTTAGTGTGCAGAATTGTTCACAGTATTCCTTTATTGTTCTTTTGATGTCTGTAGGCTTTATAGAGATAGCCCATTTTATTTTGGCATTGATAACTGACATCTTTTCTCTTTTTACTTTGTCATTCTTACTAGAGGTGATATTTTCAAAGAGCCTAGGTCTCTCTCTTTTTTTAAGTTTGTTTGTTTATTTTGAAAGAGTGTGCACACACATGCTGGGGAGGAGCAGAAGGAGAGGGAAAGAGAGAATCCCAAGCATGGGGCTCGAACCTATGAATCATGATATCATGACCTGAGCAGAAACCAAGAGTCAGATGCCTAACCAACTAAGCTACACAGGCAACCCACCTAGAGCCCAGCCCTTTGCTTCATTGATCTTCTCTATTATTTTTTGATTTTCAATTTTAATGATTTCTACTTTTATCTTTATTTTCTTCTTTCTACTTGATTTGAGTTTATTTTACTCTAAGATTTTTGATATGAAAACTTTGATTATTGTTTTTTTCTTTTTAAAATTTATAGATATGATACTAGAAAATTTCTGCTTATTGCTACTTTATGTCTCCTGTAATCTGATATATTCTGTTTTCAGTTTTATTTAGTTTAGTGTAATTTTTTTTAATTTCCTTGGAGATCTTCTCCTTGATCCATGAGTAATTAGAAATATGTTACTCAGTTTGTAACTGTTCGGAGAGTTTCCTATTATCCTTCTGTTAGGATTTATACCTTGATTCTATTGTGTTAGTATAGCATAATATGCATGATTAAAATTCTTTCACATTTTTAAGAAATTGTTTTATTGTCCAGCAAATGGTATAATTTGGTATATGATCTTTCAGCACTTATAAAGAAAGTATTATAATGTTTTCAAATGGAATGTTCTACAAATATTGAGATTCTGTTGATTAGTGATATTTTGAGTTCTTCTATTTTCTTGCTGACTTTTTGTTTAATTGTTTTATCAGTTGTTGAGAGAGAGGTGTTAAAGTTTCCAACTATCATAGTAGATTTGTTTCTCATTTCAGTTCTATCAGAGTTTACTTCACACATTTTTCAATTGAAAGTAAATGGATGGAAAATAATATATCATGTAAATGTTAATGAAAGGAGAGCAGGAATGGCTATGTCAATATCAGTCAAGGTGGATTTCAAAATAAATAAAATTACTAAAAGTAGGGGGAGACATTATGTAATAATAAAAGGGTCAATCCATCAATAAGACATAGCAATCCTAAATGCATATATGCCAGTAAACAGAGGTGGAAACTATGTGAAGTCTACATCATTATTTGAAGTGATTTTCTTATGGACAGCAAAAAGTTGGGTCATCATTTTTAATGTACTTCTCCAACTTCTCTTTCTTAAGTGGTATAGATCATTTACATTTAATATAATTATTACTATATTAGGGCTTATGCTTACAAGTTTATTTTAAATTTTGGTCAATTGTCTCCATTTTGCTTTCTCTCTTAATTTTTCTGCCTTCCTGTGTGTTATTTGAACATTGCTATACCTCAAACTAGTATCTTAAAACAGTAATGATTTATTCAGCTCAGGATTGTATGATTTGGCAATTTAAGCTAGATTTTGCTGTCTGGACTCTTTTGGTTTCAGCTAGGGTGCCAGACTGCTGGTGGGCTTGTTGATCTGAGATTACCTCATTCACATGTCTGATGGTTAGTTTGCTATTACCTGAGGCTATGTGGGTAACTGAACTACCAAATATCATCATATAGCAGGTTAACTTGGACAATAAGTTTTTAAGAGTGGAAGCATATACACTCTCATAATTTCTAAATTTAGAACTGCTACAATGTTATTCTGGATAATTCTTTTTTTTTAATGTTTTAATAGTTTATTGTCAAGTTAGTTTCCATATAACACCCAGTTTAATTCTAATGGCCAGAAAAAGTTACCAGCCTAACCACAATGAAGGATTGGAGAAATTGATACCATCTTTTGATGGAAGGAATTTAAAATCATGTTGCAAAAGAATGTACAGGAAGAAATGGCTAAATATGACCATTTATGCAATCTGCTACAGGCTCCCCATATTTTTATATTTTATAAGCTGAATTATATCACAAAATCTTTGAGTAGCATAAAGAACAACAGTATGGCCTTACTAATTAGGAAAACTCAAATGGATGAATGAGGAGGATGTACTGAAAAGCACCCTTTAGATAGTGTTAGAAAAGAAATAATTTCTTCCAGAGAGGAGAAAACTTTTTCATGTAAGATCAAAATAGAAATTATTATCCTACTAAACCCAGAGAGAGATATCCCTTACATAGATTAAAAGTTTGTGTCCCCTCAAAATCCATATGTTGAAATCCTAACTCCCAATGTATTTGGAGGTAAGGCCTTTGGCAACTAATTAGGTCTTTAAAGTGCAGTTCTCATGAATGGGATTAGTGCCCTTATAGGGGAGACTCCAAACAGCTTCCTTGCCCCTTCTGCAATGTAAAGAACAAAATGAGAGGCAAGATGCAGGCTCTCACCAGATAGTGAATCTGCTGGTGCCTTGATCCTAGGATCCCAGCCTCCAGATTTGTGAGAAATAAATTTCTGTTTCTTATAAGCCACCTAGAGTATGATATTTCTGTTACAGCATCTTCACTAAACTAAGACAGTGCCTCAATTTCAGATAGTTTTTAAAAATGTAGTGTTGAGAAGATCTATAGCAAGTATTTGGAAAAAAGAAAAGAATCATACAAGAAAGAACACACCACTCTCAGATCAGGGAAAGAAATAAGTCAGATATATTGGCAGCACTTTTCCTTTTTTTTCCCCCAAGAAAGATTTGTTGATTTATTTTGAGAGATGGAGAGAGGGAGGCAGAAAGAGAGGGACAGAGAGAATCCCAACCAGGTCCTGCATTGTCGGTGCAGAGCCGTACACAAGGCTCCATCCCATGACTCTGAGATCATGACCTGAGTTGAAATTGAAAGTCAGATGCTTAACCAACTGAACCACCCAGGCACCCCAGTGTTTTTTCCTTTTTAAAAAAAAAATTGAACCTGGACTATATTAGGGTGTGCTAGAGGAAACAATGTAATTTAAACTACATTTGATATAGACAATGTGAATGCAGACTGAATGGAAACAAAGGCATAAGAATTTTTTTTTTAACTATTATCACTTTCTAATTACTAAAAACAAATGTTTATGATGAAACAGAATGCATTGTGTGGCAATTTAGAGTAAAGCATAGCAGCTGCTAAATAAGATAAAGACATGGATTGAGATGTTTTCCTTAGCTATATTCGGATATACTTGTATTAATTAGTGTGAAAGAATTGAAAGTTAATATAAGAGTGCACTATGTACTTTTTGAAATTTTACTTAGTTTTATCATAAAGTATACATTTCTTATTCTGTATTGTGGGTTCAAACTTTTTACCCAATGCTTTATGGTTTTATTCCTGAACCACAATGGAAACTGTAGAATATAATTTTTTGGGGGATTTCAGAATTTTAGATGGAGTTCCAAATTCAAAATACAAGTTAATATTTGTATGATATAATACAATTTTAAAGTACCGTCTTCATAATTTACCAGTATCTGGCATTGGTGTTTTATAATGTTTGCCCACCATATCCCAAATAGTCTATGTGAGAGGAAATTAGAAATTTGAGAAAATTCATGGAGTAGAGAATTTCTTATATAATTACTCTCCTCCAAAGCTAATTAAGGAGGCCTTTGAGACTACCAGAGAAATTGGGAATGGCTGGCCTCCTACTACATAACTTTATGCTAATGCATAAGACCCTGCAGTCTTCTCTGGGCAACTGGAAAAATATCTTGGGATAGTTGATATGTGCTCTCTGGATTAGGGGACACATATAAATATTTAGAGAATTCAATATAGAGAATCTGTAGGTAGACACTGTTGGAAGTGGCCTCTAATTACATAGTAGTAGTGAGTCAATCTTTGCCACTACTGTTTGGAATGGACATTTTTTAGGGAACAGGTGAACACCATGGAAAGAAGTCAGGCTAGAGACATCTTTAATGTACTCTTTCAGAGAATCCAGATGAAAGACAAAGTAGTCTTCTGGAAAATGGATACCTATGTCAGAAGTCCTCAGAGAGCCTGCAAAGGACCTGTATAATGACTATCAGAAAATCAGAACTTGAATACCTATCATGCACAGGCATTGATTTTCAAGTAGTGGGGTCAACTAAGCAAGAAGGAAAATGCACACACAAAATCCACAAAAACAAAAATTCTTTCCCTCAATTTAGCCATGACACTATGAGCAATGAGAAGGAAGGAAAGAGGAATTGAAGAATAGGCCATACCCTTTCCCCTTAATCATGGGTCATAAGATATTAAAGGGGAGAAACTTTGAATTTATAAGGAGATTGTGTATTGATTTAGATAGGTTGGGACTTTTAAAATAAGCAAGGCAGTCTTAATTATTAAAATGGAAATAATACTTATGACAGATAATGATAGGATAGCAATGGAATTCACCATTAGGTGTCATTATGGGGTAGGGAAGGGAGATTCAACAATGTTTTTTTTTTTTTTTTGATAACTTTTTTAGTGTTTATTTTTGGGAGAGTGAGAGAGAGAATAGGGGAGGGGCAGAGAGAGACACAGAGACACGGAATCGGAAGCAGGTTCCAGGCTCTAAGCTGACAGCACAGAGATGGACAAGGGGCTTGGACCCACAAGCATTGAGATCATGACCTGAGCAGAAGTTGGCTGCTTAACTGACTGAGCCACTCAGGCACCCTGATTCAATAAAGTTTTAAGGTAGTGTTAGAAGAAAAATCTCCCTTTTCATAACCCATTGAGTTCACACTGTTCAGAAAATTCGTTATACAGGAAAAAGTACATATTTTTTGACTGGATACACAAAAATGATGACAGCAGTCAGATTTCTTGTACTAAAAGCAGATAGGCCAGGTGAGGCCCCTGCCTCAGAACCCATATTTTACAGTAGGGCCTATGCTACACTATTTTTTAAAATTAAGACTAGAGAAGCTTAAGATTCACAGCAAAATTGAGGGAAGATAAAAAGATTTCCTATATATGCTCCAGCCCCACACATACATAGCCTCTCCCTTTGTTAACATCTTCCACCAGAGTGTACATTTGTTATACATGATGAACCTACACTGATACATCATAATCTCTCAAAGCCCATAGTTGACATTACAGTTTACTCCTGGTGTTGTACATTCAGTTTGAGTATATATGATGTATCCATCATTCTGGTATTATACAAAGCATTTTCAATTCCCTAAAAATCATCCCAGTTCCATTATTTATCTCTTTTACCCCACCCCACCCCAATCCCTGGCAACCACTGATCTTTGTATTGTCTCCATAGTTTTGTCTTTTCCAGAATGTCACAGTTGGAAACATACAGTATATAGCTTTTTACTTTGGCTTCTTGCACTCAGTGATATGTATTTAAGTTCCCTCCATGTCTTTTTATGGCTTGATAGCTTATTTCTTTTTAATGCTGAATAATACTCCACTCTCAAGATGTGCCATAGGTTTTTTTTATCCATTAAACTACTGAAAGACATTTGATTTCTTCCATGTATTGATAATTATGTATAAAGCTACTGTAAACATCTTTGTGCATGTGTGCATGTGTGTGTGTGTGTGTGTGTGCACGTGCACGTGCACATACGGATGTAACTTTAAAACTCCTTTGAGTAAATACCAAGGAACACACTTGCTGGATTGTAAGGAAAGAGTATGTTTAGTTTTATATCTATATAAAAAATTCCAAACTGTCATCCAAAGTGGCTGTACCATTTTGCATCCACACCAGCAATCAGTGCATTCGTATTCTACATCCTCACCAACTTTGGTGTTTTGAATATTATGGGTTTGACAATTGTAATATGTATGTAGCAGTATCAACACCTTTGTTTTAATCTGCATTTCCCAGATGACGTATAACATGGAGCATCCTTCATATGTTATTTGGCATCTGTATATCTTCTTGGTGAGGTGTTATTTTAAGAGAGAGGGAAAACATGAGAGGGGGATGTGCAGAGAAAGAGGGACAGAGGTTCTGAAGCGGGGTGTGTGCTGACAGCAGCAAACTGGATGTAAGGCTTGAACTCATGAACTGTGAGATCATGATCTGAGCTGAAGTGGGATGCTCAACCGACTGAGTTACCCAGGTGCCCCTGGATAACAATTCTTTATCAGGCAGGCCTTTTACAAATATTTTGTTCCAGTATGTGGCGTATTTTCTCATTATCTTGACAGTGTCTTTCACAAAGAAATGTTTTAAATTTTAATTAAATACTGCTTATTACTAATTTTTTTCTTTATAGATTATGCCTTTCGTGTTATATCTAAAAAGATATCACCATTCCCAAAGTCATCTAGATTTTCTCTTATGTTCTCTCCGAGTTTTATAGATTTGTGTTTTATGTTTAGGTCTGTGATCCATCTTGAGTTAATGTTTGTGGAGGTTGTAAGGTCTGTATTAATACAGACCTGTTCTTTTTTCTTTTTTTTCTTTCTTTTCTTTTTTTTTTTTGCATATGGATGTCCAGTTGTTCCTGCATCATTTGTTGGACTATTTTTATTCTATTGCTTTATCTCCTTTCTCAAATATCAGGTGGGTATATTTATAGAAGTCTATTTCTGGTCTCTTTGTTCCATTTCACTGATCTATTTGTTCTTTAGCTGAAATCACACTGTCATGATTACCATAACTTTATAGTAAGCCTTAATGCTGAATAGTCTTTCTACATTGTTCTCCTTCAATATTGTGCTGGCTATTCTGGGCCTCTTGCCTTTCCATATAAACTTTAGAATCATTTGTCACTATCCACAAAATAACTTGCTAGGATTTGATTGGCATTCCATTCACTCTATAGCTCAAGTTGGAAAGCCACACTATTTTTTCATGAGTATGACCCATTTTATATTTCATATATATCTGTATCCCCTCATAACTCCTTGCTCAGCCAATGCAGAAAGTATGCTTTTAATGAAAAAGTTTCTTACTTGGTAAAAAAAAAAAAAATAGCTCGTTAAGTAGCATGCAATTTTGACATTTAGTTAGACAGTATTTAGAGGAGATAAGAATTCTGAACATGGAGAAGTAAATGTAAGAATACATGCCTACTTATGACCCTCTAGGCTACTTTAAAGCAGGCCTCATTATTATATGTCTTATGCATAAATGCAAGTATTTTTTTGTTTTTCTTTTGTATTCTATTAATGGCGATGAAAATGAGTACCTTGACAAATTATGTTCTTTGCCTTTTATTAGTTCAATATGCTCCAATCTCCTATATTTGAAAAGTCCATTAATTTTTTTGATTAAATTCTATTTTATTTATTGATGACCTGCGATGTTTTGTATAATTAGATTTTACTTAATTCAGATCAACAACCTTTGTTAACTCAATTTTGTTGTAAGTTTTGAACTTGGCAGTTTCATACATGTTATCTTTTTTCATCATGGAAACATTCCATTTTTATGTTATTTGGTAAGAAAATTGAAATCCAAAGATACTATGTGAGTTTGAAAAGTATCCCAACTGGAAAGCATAAGAACAGCATAGGGAGTACATAGTATTTTATGCCACGGCTACCGAGCAACAAGGGAAGATAAGATGCATAAGCAGTGTTACCAGACTTACTGAAGCAGTTTTCCTTCTTCTCTCTTTCTCTCTGTCTCTTTTTTTTAGAAACACTCATGCAGACAAAGCAGTAGAAAATGTTCCAGTCCCACGATTCCCATTATATTATAGGCAGAGCCATCTGTCAGGACCAGACATCAGATTGCAGGATAGGGACCCTGACCTTTCGCCACGGTGCTCTGAAGCTACATTATTAGGAAAGTCCTTGTTCTTTCCTTGTGTGAACAGAAGCTGAGATATAATAGGGATATGATGCCATGGAACCTTGGCTTCAGCCTTTCCTCTTATCTAAGTGTTCATGTTTAGGAAAGCACTAGCACCTGGTTCTAGCACTAGCACTTGATGATACATTTGCAGTTAAGTCTTCTTGTTGACCAAAATTGGTTATTTTAAGCAGTTAATCATGTCACTTTCCATGGGACTTTTCAGGAGACAAACTCATTTGCAAGGAAGGAAGCCTTAAAGTGATCAGTCTTGGAGAAGTTAACCCTTACCTCTCAATTATTTTCATTGAAACCTTGTACTTACTTTACAGACATTTTATTCTATCTAAACGTTAATTTTTAAAGATTATTAAAAAGATTATTTAAAAGAAAGTGTTAGAGTTTGATTTGAAACCGGGTCTTTTGACCCCACAGTCTATAATCACTTCATTTCACTATAGCAGCTGAGGAAAATTCATGGCAAAATAAATACTATTATTTGAGGTTAAAAATTTTTGTAGGAAATGAGAGGCTAAAACAACATTTTTTAAGAGTAGAAATGTATGGTGTTGGTTGTCCTTAAGGATGTATATCAGTGGCATCAGACATGCCATTGCCAGAAATAGATGAGTCAAAAAGGAAATAGATTTGATAGGATATTAAGGACAAAAAAAAAAATTGAAATGAGCCAAATAAGACCCATTAGGGTCATGAAATGGAAACAAAGTTCTGACCTGAGACTTGGAATATGTGTGGCAAATCATAACTGACTTTTGAGAAAGCAATTCTCTGACTGTGGGGAGAGCTGCAGTTGTATTTGCAAGAAGTTATGTGGGAATGATTGATTTAAAGTTTGATAAAGCAGTAAATTAAAAAATGATTTAATAGAAATTTGGCAAGGAAATAGAGGATAGGAGTATGGATGGATAGCTCTTGAGAAAAACTTTTTTATATTTTTGTTTTCAGGATGGGAAAATACAAGTTTTGGTGTGGTCTAATCAAGAAGGATCACATAGAGCTATGTTTAAATTTTAAAATGGTAATATGTAGAAAATAGTTCTAGAGGTCCTGGCAAAAAATGGGTACTTATATTATACATGTAGAACTTAAGATTAGAAAGAAAAATGGATTCATGCCTTTTCTTTGACAGATAGAGAAAGCAATGAAAAGTAAGAAGACGACATTTTGAGGTGAAAGTGAAGATGGTGGATGTAATTTATATGATTCATTGAAATGTTTAACACATATTTATTGGGAGTCACCTGCCTGGGAATAAATCCAAGACAGACGAAAGAAGAACAAAGAGAGAATACCTGAGTTTAATAACATTATTGAACAATTCCTGAATATTAACTGCACTCATGGGATTCTCAGTTATGAGGCAATGCAGCCTATATTTTGATTGGGATAGTTGGGTTTACTGAAGATATTTAGATGTCTGTTACTTGTAAAATGACCTCATCAACATCAATCATAGTTTCCTCCTTCCTTTTTAATGTAACTTCACACATGGGCATATCATGCATGACCTCTCTGAGTAATACTTCTCAACCCAAAAATTTAAGGATCCCATTCTCTACCATACCCTGTATTTCAAGCCCAAGTCTTCCAATACCCTCTCTCTAATATGCTTTTATGTCCAGAGATTCCACCCATGTTGAGTATATCCTATTTCTTTTATGTACTACCCTTTCAGTTTCTAACTTCCATTTTGAGCAATTTAGTTTCCGTGATCCAACATGGTAAATGTTCCCTTACAAATATTCTTGATTCTATCTTATTTCCAAACTACCTGATAAAATACCAACCATAGCCAACTTTAATTATCTGTCTTCTCCATGGTGTTTACTCATTTAAGATTTGAACATCAAAAAAAGTGATTAAAAATCTCCATTTGAGAGGGAGAGACTTAACAACAATGAGCTCTTGGTAAAGAAACCTGTGTACTCTTATTTGTTGGGAAAACTCTGTTGTTAATTTCTCCAGGTGATGTTCCATGGACTTACCGGATGCATTCTCACCTGTAGAACATAGTCTTGGGTGCCAGAATTCTGGAAGCTGAATGAGGGAGAAAGTTACGGATTTCAAAACCTAGTATGAAAGTTTTCACTTAGCACCTCTGTTTACTGAAATCAAGCCTCAGTTGTTCTTGGTGTTCTCAATTTTGAGACCTTCTGAATTACATTTTTAGAAAAACCTCAGCTCTGTTGAGATGGAAATAGATAATTATCCATCTGTGGTCAACAAAGATGGGATCTGTAGTTGAACTTATTAAACATATTTTGAGACAATTCTGCTGATTTTAATCCCATTTTATCTTTGTTTCTAGAGCTTATAGGGCCACCAGTTTTTAAGTCTTCTGGTAGTCCTAAAAATAAAAACTGGGCGCTTCTAAGTTGATCCTACTTTTAACACAGAGCGTTGATTTTTCAGGTACACTGTCAACACTGCCTTGTTCATTTGTTTTTCAGATTCCAAAGTTTCATTGCTTTTACATCCTGTCACATTTTCTTTATCCTTATGAATTGATGCTTTCACAAATGTTCTTGACTTTCATTTGAGTAGAGTTTTAGGAGGGAGAAGAAGGTAACACAAGTTTTAAACTTGAAGTCTTTATCTAGAAATGACTCCATTCCTGAAGTACCAGAAATCTTCATTCTTCCCTTTAGTTTTGCTCTTTAATTAGTTAACAAATTAGCCTGCCCAAGGCAAGAGAAGACCTCCTGCATGACTAATGGAAAGTTTGGCATGTCCTACAAAAGGGTAGTTTCTGATCATCCCTACAGAGGATATATTTCAGAGTTATCCCTGTGCAACTAATTCAGTTAAAATGCTGCTTATCAACTTTATGACAGGTAATGTGCTTGACAGGTTTACATATTTTATTTCATTTGTTTCTCAAAAATAACCCTATATATCATTTTGTAGTGTAAACCCACAAGCTCTGAGAGGGTAAGTTACTTTTCCCAAAACACGAAAGTGGTAAGTGGTTGAGCTTAAGATGCATACTTGGTCTCCTTGAATCCTATTATTTCCATTCAGTTTCTTTATGCATTTTGCCTAGAAGCTATTGACAAGAGAGGTACTTCTGCTGTTCTGTAAGAGTGTTTTGTTTTCATTTGTTTTGTTTTGTTTTAGCCAAGTGAAGAGCAGTGCAAGAAAAGAAAATCTAGTTGTTTTCCTTCGGGTTGTTTTGCAAGTATCGGCACATGATCACTATGAATAATAGTGTTTTTCTTCTTGCTCTTTTTCATAATTATCCCAATTATGATAGTGTTAGACATAACTTGGTTAAAGTGATACTTATCAGAGTTCCTCACTGTAAAGTTAGCATTTTTTTTGTAATTAAAAAGTAATTTGTAAGAAGAAACTTTGAGATTATTTAAATAACCATTCCTTATTCAACTGTCTCTTACTAGTTTTGGTACTCAGTTGAATTTTGAAAACTGTCATTCCTTCTACATAGAGTATTTTGTCTTCTCCAGTGAAGAAGAGTATCTCTCTCTCTCTCTCTCTTTCTCTCTCTCTCTTTTATCAGTATAGACAGATGGATTCCTTCTTTATTCAACTTCTTGGGAAGTCATTATTTCTTTATAAAAATTTTCAGCTCCACTGTCTTTCTCTTCTTTTCTGGAACTTGAGTGACACAAATATTATATCTTTTTTTATCGTTTCTCATATTCTTGAGGCTCTCTTCATGTTTTTAAAATCCTTTTCTTTTCAGTTGATTAGATAATTTCTATTAATTTATCTGTAAGTTCACTCACTTCTTGCACTATCATTTTCATTCTGCTGTTGAGTGCATCCAGTGAGGTATTTTTCTTTAGTTTTAGTTATTTGACATTTTCAGTTCCCGTATTTCCATTTTGGTTTTCTTTACATATTTTCTTTAATTTTTAATTTTAACAATTGTTTTACATTGCTCCTTTGGTTATATTTATAACAGATACCTTAAAATAATTTTAATGATTATTACTATATTTGTGATATCTTGACACTGGCATAAGTATATTGCCATTTCCCATGAGAGTTCAACTTTTCAAAGTCTTTCCAATGCCAGTTAATTTTGGATTGGATTTTGGACATTTTAAATATTAAAAGACTCTGGGTCTTTAAATCCTAAGGAAATTGTTGATGTTTTTGTCTTAGCAGCCAGTCTACCCATTTAGGTTCTTGCTGCAAGTTCTAAACCTCCTTCTGTGGGCTGGGATTCTGGTCAGTTTAGATTTCAAAGCCTTTGCAGAGTGCTTCACATCTCTTTGGAATGCGTACCACCCAGTAGAGTCTCTGGAATCTGGGCAGTGGTCTGTCCTTCAGCTCAGTTCTTGGTCTTGTGTATGCTAACTAGTATTAGGTCCTTGCATTTGTGGCATGGGTTGGGGCCTAGAGTTTATAAATGACTTTATGAGGTTGTTTCCCCAGGCTCCTCTTCCCATTTTTCCTCCATAGTGTTTTTTGGTTCTCTGGAGTCTTCTTTGCAGGTGAGTCCTATCCTGCTGGAACTGTAGCCTTTAGATTTTTGGCTCCTGTGGGTTTCCATTACATGTTGCTTGTCCTTGTACCCACTCCAAATCCTTGGGATTGCTTGAGATGTGGGGTACAGGAAAGTGGAATATAAAAGAGAATAAAATAAGGGGTTTCTGCCCTCTGTGTGTGTGTTAGGTTTTCCTCTTATAGCTCCTCCTCCTAGACGTAGAGGGATTTTCCTGGAGTTAGCACTGTATTGCTCACTTCAGGATTTGGAGCTTATTGCATTCAGGCCAGAGAATCTAGAGGGGGAAAAAAACCCTAGAACATGTGATTGTTTCATCTTGCATAGATCTAGCCAGCCTCCTGTTCCCTTTTGACATGTGCTATTGGCAAGAGTTTAAGATGGTTGGGTTTTATAATATAAAGGATAGGGAGAGCAAGAGTGCAGGGCCCAGAGGTGAGGCTGGGAGGCAACAAGGTAATTTAAGAAGAGGAGATACAAGCTATGAAAAATAGGACATCTTAGATGTGGCTTTTGGTTTTTGTGGTTCCATATATATATTTTTAAAAATGCAAGAAAACTATAAAACTTATATTCTGTATAAAATTTTACACTGACAAAGTAATGATCTTATGATAAAAATACAATTAGGTATAATCTCATGTGCTCATTAAAACCAATAGACTTTATATGAATGTTGAAAACAGACCAAATGGCTTTTACCTGGGTTCCCCCTTGATGTGCATGGTTTAATGAGCATTGGTGAGAAACTAGTGAAAGATTTCAAGCAAGGAATTTGTACTGTGGAGGAGTATTTTGATGACACATCAGGGTGCAATGGAGAGAAAAAGGGTAGATGTGGAAACATTAGTTAGATAGATCTTTGAGTAATCTAGGCAGTGGTTGGCAGAAAAGTGGACACCACAGATATCTAGGTCCTAACATCCAGTAGCTATAAATATGCTCCTTACATGGCAACAGAGATTTTTGAAAGTGTGATAAAGGACCTTGTTATGCGGAGTTTAAGCAGGATTACTGTGGGAGCACTGACAATACTGACTCCATACTTTGCCCTCCAACTTGTCCATGTCTGTTTAATGACCTACCTGAGGACTATGTGGAGGTTAATGTATGCCCTGAATGGAATGTGGGAAGGCTTATTCTGATCTTTCCTAAAGTGGTACATAGAAGGCTCTAGTTTAGCTCACTAGTAGAGATCCTCTGGCATAGATATGGCCCCATTTTAGATAACTGAAGTCTGACATCACCATAATGCCTCTCTCTCTAAAAGCTGTGGATTAAGGTCCAAACAGGGTGGAGAATGGCAGTGTAGTGCTTGCATTTTTGCCTACTGATCTCTCCCTGTCACTAAGTTACCCAGAATAAAATCCTGTGTAAATGGTACAGAATGGCTTGCTTCGTGTTTTCATTTCAAAGTGACTTCTCGGTCTGGTGGTATTTGGCTGTCTTTACTCTAACTTCTAGTAATTACTCAGATAGCTCTATCTCATCACATGGGTCCTTAAAAGTAGAGAGCCTTTCTTGCCTTCTTGTCAGAGAAAGATATTGGAGCACAGAATCTGGGTCAAAATGATGCTAGATTGTTGTCTTTGAAGATGAGAGAGGAGACCACAAGGTTTGGAATGTGGATGACTTTTAGAAGGTTGAAAAGGAAAAAAATATAGATTATCTTAGATCATACAGAAAGAAACACAGCTCTGCTGATCCTTTGATTTTAGCCTCATGAGACCTAGATTAGAGTTCTGACCTACAGAGTTGTAACAAAATGTGTCTTATTTTAAGCTATTGAGTTTGTGGTAACTTGTCACAGCAGCAATAGGATACCAGTACATAGGCATAAATTGATGGTGACCTAAACAACGCTACTAGCAGACAAATGGGAGAAAGTGAACTGATTTGAAAGATACTTAGGAATTAGAATCAGGACTTGATGATAGTCAGAAACTGTATGAGAGGCAGAGAGAAGGCAGTGAGGAGGATTCAATAACTTTTCTCGTAATTTTGGCTTGAGTGACATTTTCGTACTGAGAAGTGGAGTTCTGCTGTAACAGTTACAGATAACGTGGAAGTGGCTTTGGGACTGGGAATTGGGTAAAGGCTGGGAGAGTTTTGAGGTATATGTAAGAAAAAACCTTGATTGCCTTAATGGTGGTGTCATTCCCTGTGACTGACCATACTTCCCCTCATTATGAAGGAAGAGGGAAAAGTGAGGTTAAGTTTAAGGTACTGAGGTTTTTCTAGTGGAGTAAGCAGTTGACTGGTTAGAGCTATAGATTCAGAGCTCACAAAGATATTCTAGGTATAGACTTATAGTTTGAGAAATGATTTATATAAACATAACCAAGGTGGATTTCAGTTCATTGCAGCATAAGTGGGCAATTGATAAGGAGAAATAATAGCCTGCATAAACAGAACCACTTTAAATGATTGCTTATGGAGAGAAGAGATACATAGTATTTGGAAAGAGATCTAGAAAAGGATGTGGGTTGAAGGAGGGTTTTAGGAATATACTGAATGTTTGAATATTGTATGAGTATTAGTATAAGAGAGGATATAAAAGCAAGAAAGGAAGAAGAGAATAAGTAGAACGACATCCTTGCAGAGGAAGAATTGGTTGGAATTGGGTACAAGAGGAGATGCTAGTCTTGTTCATGAAGAGGCTCTCCTCTTTAATTGTAGAAGGAAGAAAGAAGAAAATGATGGCATGGACTAATTACCAATAGACAGTAGACCTTGTTAGTGTAAGAATGACTCTGGAGCCAATAAGCTGAGGTTAAAATTATTGCAATCCATGTAATAAATGTGGGCTGTCTAGCCAGTTACTAACCATTTGATTTTAAGCAAGTTATTTAACCTCTGGGTGATTTAGTTTTCACATCTATAACATGCTGATATTAATGTTACTCATTTCATTGAGTTAATGTGAAGATTAACTGAGTAATTAGCTTATGGAAGACTTGGCCCAGTGTCTGCAAAGAGAAAGCACTCTAAATGTTTGCCATTGTTATTAGGTTATTATCATTTTAAGTGCATATTTTTTGCTTTGGGGGGATATATTTCCCAATCTAGCCTTTACAGTTTTGGAGGTCATAGTACTTACACTCTTGATTTATAAAAAATTGTGAAGCTGTAAACTCAATCATGTCCTGGTAGTGTTCTCAAACAGTGTATTTGGAGCCAGTCTGACTTCTGTTCACTCTTGGATGATTTGGTATCCATTTGAAGATAAGAAATATACTGCTCCAAAACCCATCTCAAAAACTTACAGTACTGGTTTATGTGATTTCTCATCTCGTTTCTAAATCTAACACCCTGTAATTGTATTCCATGTAAAAATACATAATTAGTAAAATAAAATACAACATTATATGAACAAATTTCTGCCCTTCTTTTCCAGCACAGCTCTCCCATATTCTTTATCCCTGATGCATATGATTATGCAAAAATTTGAACAGTCTCTTCTTTAGGCTTTGATGCATATTCCACTTTGATATGATTATATAGCTATATATTATTTATTATGCTCCTGTATGCTATTTCATGTTGAATGAAAAGTAGAGGCAAATAAAATGTCTGCTCAATTACACTGAAATAAGGGGCAAACAAAACAAGAAGATATGAATAGATAGCTCAGAAAATTATTTCTGTGGTCAATTTTTCTGTTCTTTTTATTGTTTTACTAGTTCATTTAGTCCGTATTTTCAGGAAATTTTGTGTATTGCACCTTGATAGAAGTGAGGGAGCATGTCATGATTCAGATATTCCAGTTACTATTACAATGATTTAAATGATTTAAGTTGTTAGGTGTTGAACACTTCAGACTACTTTTCACATTTATTATACATTTAATATCTATCACAATGCAATGAGATAGGGAGAGACAGCCTTAGGGGAGTATCTTGAACCTAATACATATCAATAAATTTAATAAGTCTATCTGTAAGTTAGTCTTATTTTCGTTGTTCTTTAAAACCTGAGGTTTAAGGATTAAGGATTTTAGTCTGAGATTTGTCATTTATGCCACATTGAGCAAGTTGATTAAATTATTTAGTCTTAGCTCTCTCCTCTTGGTTAGATGAGTGACCAATAAACTACTAGGTCTTCTCTGTCTATAACATGCTATGTTGTGGACCACACTTAAGAACTACCTCCATTCATTCTTTTTTTTTGTTTGAACATTTTGGTTTGTCCTGAATTTGCGAGTTGACCATATTACATGGATAGATTCTGACATTTAACTATCCTCATTTTTCTTACTATCAGTAAGTATTTTGGAAGACTAAATTAGTTGAAGATTGGAGCAACCCCACTGTTGTCTGAAGTAGCTCTTGCTGCTATATAGGATAGCTTGACTTGAAATCTGATAGATGTATCAACACAATACTTAGCACTTGGAAGGAAAAATTATTGGTGGAGTACAGTCCCCATGGTGATTTTAGTTCTCTAAAAAGTTCTGAACTGCTGAAGGTTTTATATATTTTTTTATGCCTTGGATTGGGAAAGTGGGTAGAGAAGTAGTTTTGGACTTTGAACATAAAAATCCAATGTAGAAAGTGGACTGGACTGTAGAGACGATCTCAGTGTCCCTGAGATCTAGGGAAGGGGATCATCAGAATCTGTTGAGTGATTGGCTCTCTCTTTTTGATAGGTTAACAGTGATTTTCTTGGATTTTAACAGAGATGGGAAATCAGATCAGTTAATAAATTTCTCTGGTCTCTAAATGTCTGTCCTGAGTTGACAGTTCTTATATATCAGTACAGTTCTTATATGTTAGCTGTGGAAAAGCCTTTGTTTAACTGCAATTTTTATTTCAATTGCCCACTTACTTGTTTTTATTCACCACTAAAATTTAAGACCTATGATGGCAGTGATCATACCTCTCTGATGTCCTGCTTTATTCCTATCACCCTTCTCAGTACCTGGTGATAGGAGCCTCTCAGTAGGCAATTATTGGGTCAGTATAAACCTAGACTATGTAATAATCTAGTTAAGTGTTAAAGAGATTTCAGTATTGAAGGGAATGTTAATTTTTTTATGGATGGGGAGGTGGAGACGCAGGGTGATGACGATGCTCGCTGTGAAGAAAGATGTGTCCCTGTGTGTGTTGCCAAAGAAAAGAACACATTTTCTTTACAAATACCCATAGCATATAAAATTGGATTATTGCATTTCAATTCCATATTTTTAAGGATTCATAAAAGGAAAACGAAGCAGACATAGGGCTGAACCAGCAAAATATCAGACAATTTTAAATGGTAGTTGAGAAAGTGTGTGGGGAGCATTACCACAGAAGGAAGGGAGGTGGTGCTGTTTGAGGATTAGCTGAGGCAGCCAAGGGCATTTACAACATGATTTTGGCTGATGCAGCAAACACAGCTTGAACCAAAGTCAAGGACAGGGGAGGGAGGCAGGGACTTAAGAGAAATTGCTGTACAAACCTCCAGGCAGCTACCGACAGTGAGATCAAGACATGTTTTTACTGATAAACAGGGCCAATGCAAAGGTCAGAACTTTGATCATGAGAAATTTTAATTACTCAGATATTGATCAGAACACCTAGGAACCAACTACAGAAGGGAAACTTTGAGAACAGGGCTAGATTTCTTAGATTCACACTGGGGGACTTGACTGCTCCTCCTAGCTGTGGCCAGTTGCTATTCTAAACACATCCTAGGAAAAAAGCCAACTATGATAATGGGTTAGACTTTGGGGAATGTCAGTGACCGCAATATTATTAGACTTTAAATGCTAAGTGGAAGAAACATTAAAGGAAGTTGATTTTGAAGGAACGTGTGGGAAGCCCTAAGGACCTTTGATGGAAATTTTATAATGTAAAGGGGAAGAAGAGAGGAATATTTAAAGGTGAATTGAAGTGCTTCTTCAAAATCAATAAAGAAAATTAAACCTCTTTAATGATCTCAGACCAATAATACAGTCTCAGAGCCAGAATCTGGCCCCATATATCAGGTGTCTCGCTGGCCTTTGAAAATTGCTTTTGTGACTTTACACATGTCTGGTTGAGTGAATGAGCTTTTATTTGGATCTTGGTTTTAGTGGGTAGTGTCACATCAATTTATATGCTCAAAATCTTTTACCTGGACTTTGAAATGCCCCCACAACTATGCTGTCTTTTCTATGCCTTGCCTCCCTTCACATATATCTTCTGTAAAGATACCAAAATTCTGTTTCTAAAAGACAGATTTGATAGTTTCATCCTTTGTTGAACTCTCATTGATTTGTATGGGAAAAACAATTGTCTAAAATTTGGTCTTCACTTACTTTGATTTCAGTGTTTGCTGCCTTGCCCTTATATGAATCCTAGACTCTAGCCATTCCCAAATCCATTTTAGTTTGGAATAATCTTTTATAAAAATACTTTGTACTTTAGAATGATTTAGATTTATAGAAAATTTGTAGATATAATAGGGTTTACATATTCCTCTACCGATTTTCTCCTATACTTAGCGTCTTGCATTACTGTGGTAGATGTCAAAATATAGAAACAAATATTGGTATATTACTAATAATTAAACTCTATCCTTCATGCAAATTTCACCATTTTCTCCCAATGTCTTTTTTTTTTTTTTTTTTTTTTTTTTTCTGTTTCAGGATCCCATCAAGGACACCACATTGCATGTAATCATCATGTCTCCTTATTCTCCTCTGGTATGTAACAGTTTCTCAGATTTTCCTTATTTTTTTATAATCTTGAGAATTTTGAGGATTAATGGTCAGGCATTTGTAGAATGTCTGTCAGTTGTTTTCTTTGTTGTTTCTACTTTATAATTATACTGAAGTTAGGGATTTTGAAGAAGAATGCCATGGAGGTGAAATGCTTTTCTCATCACATTATATCAAGGGGAACATACTATCAATATGACTAGCACTGTAATATTAACCTTGACCTCTTTGTTTGCCAGCTTTCTGCTCTATAATGTTATGAGTTTTTTTCTTTCTATATTCTTTGGAACTGAGTCACTAAGTCGGTCTACATTTAGGGGTGAGAGGAAGATTGAGCTCTGTCTCCTAGAGGGAACAGTATTAACATATATTATTAGGAATTCCTCTGTAAGGGTAATTCATCTATTTTACCACATTTATTTTTTTGAACTATTTATTGATTTATTTATTCATGTGTTTATATAAATATGGTCTTAGGAATATTTATTTTATACTTTAAGTTACGAGCCAGTACTATATTATTTATTTTGTTGCTCCCTGAGTTCCCAGCTTTGACCATTGAGAGCCTGAAATGGTTAGCTCAAATTTTTTAATACCTGGATTAGTAAGGATTCTTTAGCTACAGTATTGAATTCAGTTCAGGCCTTTTTAAGCCAAAATAGGGAAGCTTATTAGAAGAATGTAGGTGCATCTCTTATAACCTTTGAGCTCGATTACAACTGGGTTAAAAAAGGACTGAAATGCATTTTTGGAAGGTGGTCAGGACATGTTCTTCTCTCTTCTGCTTGCCTGTCTATGTCTAGTTCATTTTTTTCTCCCTCTATAACCTTAGGCCATATAGTGGGACACAGCTGCTATTTCAGAGCTTCTAATTTCTTGTATTAAAGTTACAGCTATTTAGGGAGAGTGATATGGTGTTGTTAAGACTACTCATCAAGTTAATTTGAAGAAGAAATTGTATTTGCTTAACTTAGTTTAACCTGTCCAAGAATTATGGCCAAGAGTATGGTCTGGGTTATGGAGTACAAAGTTGGCTCTAGGAGTTCACACTTGTATCAATATCATAGACAGGGAAGATATTTTTCAGAAGAGACTGAGTTGTTTGGGGCTTGCCAGACACTCCTAAAGCATCCACTGTAAACACATGTGGCCTTCAGAATGCTGCTGCTTCTACCTTAAATGCATCTTTCTCTTTGGTCTGTGCAGAAAGCTACACACGAAGCAGGACTTCAAGGATATCATCTCTACCCATTTGCTTATCTTAGTTATACTCTCATCTGATCATCTATGTCATTTTATTAGTAATAAATATACCTATTATTCATCCTACAGTATCTATTCACATATTTTTTCTCAACGTTGTAAGCCGCATGAAAAAGTTTTCTTGTGTAGTTTATCTTAATGTCTCTAAAATCTAATACAGTTTGTAACACACTATAGTTTCAGTAAGTGGATTTTGAATGAATAACTAAAAGTATATTAGTAGGATATGTATTAAATTATGGCAAGGCTGAGGGCACTGAAATTAAAGTTCAAAACTAATGAATTTTAGTTAAAAACATTAATACTGGCTGATAAAACCATTAAGAAGATAATTTTCTCTCTGCCACTCCCCGTAAAGAAGTATAGGATGCCTTAAAAGGAAACCAGAGCTCTTTAGTAATGAGAAGAATTGGGGAGATTCAAAAGCAAGTAAGCTGAAAAAAATTTAAGAGATAAGTGGAAGTGAAAGAAAAAAAAAACAGTATTAATTTTCAGGGCCTAATTCAATCAGCAAGAAAGGATTTCTCAAATGTATTTGTGGGAGACAGACGGTAAAGAGAAAATTGGTTTGCTGAAAAATGAGAATGGGGAATTAGAGACATAGGCTAAGCAAAGGGAAATGTGTTCAACAGCTGCATTTTGCTTTGGTCTTTACAAATCTAAGGGGAGATAAGGAATTGCTTGGAATAGAAATGATACTCTGTTTTAAAGTAGACTAGCCAAAGCTAGGATGGGCACATGAGTAGGAAGAGGAGGGCAGTTCAAACTCTCCCAACTCTGTCTAGGCTCAGGAATTCATGCTGGAGGCCCTCATCTCACACTTGATCTTGTTTTGTTTCTAAGTTTGCAGTCACCTACCAAGAATCCAGTTTAGTTTTAGGAATGTCATTTGGAATTCTCAACCTTCTATTATTTTACCTGGACAAAAAATGTGGCACTAGAAAGAGTACAGATTGATGAGTCAGAGGGAGGAACTGGAATTCTGGCCTTGTGTTGGAGATATGAATTTTGATTACAAAAGCATGTCTTTTTAAATTAAAAATTTGACAGTAGAATTACTTAGTTAACAATCATATGTGGTAAAATGAGCAATAGATTAAGAAAAAATTAAAGAGAATACCTATACTTAGGTAAGAGGAAAAGGCACAGGAGATCCATGGAAAGAGACTAACAAAAAACAGTGTAGAAGGTAAGAGAGAGAATAAGGAATGTCATAAAGAGAGGAGAGGCCTCCAAGTAAAAGAAAGTGGTTAGTGAATCAAATACTGTAGAGATTAAGCATGTTTGGGTTTTTGAAAAGTCCTTGGGGGAGAATAGACTAGGTATTGCGAGAGGGGAGATGAGTGGGGGGGATAGACTGAGTGGGAGATGGACATTAAGGAGAGCACTTGTTGGAATGAGCACTGGGTGTTATATATAAGTGATGAATCACTGGGTTCTACTTCTGAAAAAAATGCTACACTGTATGTTAACTAACTTGAATTAAATAACTGGCCACCAAAAAAAAGTCCTTTGAATTAAATATTATTATATCAATTTATTGAATATTATTTTAAATTATCTTTCAAAGAGAAACATGAATTTCCTTTGATTTTCATTATTTTAATTTTTACTGAAATAACCTACATTTTCTAAGGCCCAAACAATATTTTTGGTGTGGAGTTGCTCAGATACCATTTCCTTTTTTTTAATGTTTATTTTTTATTTTTGAAAGAGAGAGCATGTGCACACAAGTGGGTGAGGGGCAAAGAGAGGGGGACAGAGGAACCAAAGCTGATTTAAATCTTGGTTCTGTCATTTCATATCTATAGGGTCTTGGACAAGTCACTTCTTCTATTAGAGGCTTATTTTTCTTATTTGTACATCTAGAAAATGGGCCTAACAATATCTGTGTCATTGAATGGCTCTAAAGATGTATGTGAAAATGAGTGTACAACTGAAGATATCAGTTACTTTGTTAAAATGTAAGCTTTTATTTAATTATTTATCGTTCAAATGAAATGACTTGAACAGATTAATTTTCTCTAGGTTAAAAGGTGATCTTCAATCCATGGCTCTAGAAGAAGTCAGTGTCTTAGCATATTCTTACATTAGCCCAAAGCAGTCCCTGGACTGAACTGTTCATCTAGGGTAAATAGCAGCTTAAGGTCATTTTCTCATTTTGTGCATGGTCTCGACAGATTTCCAATTATACTTACACAAGTATTTTAGCCTCCCCCCAATTAAGCAATATCTTTTTCCTCTGAAAACATTGAACACCAGTAATTGAAATGTCTTTGAATTGTCATTTCTGCAGGGTTCCAGAGAAACAGTGGGATTATTCAGGCAAATAAATATGATTTGACTTTCATTGCCTCAGGCTTTGCTTTCACCATCTGTCATTGACTGTCAGAGTAAACTTGTCGATCATCTTCAAGAAAAGGAAGGTCAAAAGACACCTGCTTCAGGCAGAGCCTGATTATATTATTACCTACCTGGACCTTTATCACTGACTTTCTGACTCCATATTCACACCAGATACGAGAATGTTGACTATAGTAAATGATGGATTTCTTCATTTATTTTACAGTCCCAAATTTGGTGACCTGCTGCCTGCAGGACTGTAAGTTCTTTTATAACACTGTCTCCATATGGAAAACTCTTTCTGACCTAATCACCCAACTCTGCTCCTCTACCCCCAAGAAAGCTTGATTGAGTTCCTCTGAGTCTTCTGTGCATTCCCCCTCACAGCACTTATTCATCCAGTTCTACTTCATATATTTCCATGACTCTCCCCTCTGCGAGCTATGTCAGCCTTGAGGAAAGGTGTTCTCTTTATAACCTAAGTGTCTGTTTCCCTGTGTTCAAAATACCTGTATTGGAGTTGGCATGCATTAAGTATCAGCCAAATGACTCAGTGAATTCATAGGGTCATTATTTGACTTCTGATCCTATGATACTTCTGTGATTCCACAGTTCTCATTTTTGATGTAAGCATCAACAGGAATACTTCACCTTTTATTCTCTTGATTCAACAGTAGCCTTTGCTCCCCGCCCCCCCCTTTTCAACAAATGTACTTTGTAAACACATATTTTTTTCACATTACTCTGAAACTATTTTAAGATATTTGTATACTAGAATCATTAAGGTCTTTGCCCAGCTTCTAAAAGAATCTGCTTGGGAACAGGGCATTTGAAGATTGAAGATTCAAATCAAATGTTACCTTCTTCTGTAAAACTTTTCTTAACTTTCCAGGAAGTGTTAGACCATTAATGAACTTTATTCATTCTCTCTTACAGAACTCAGCTTGTCATGGTTTTATTCATCTGTTTATAAGGAATATACAACTGAGAGCTCCCAGAACAATATTTCTTATCTATATTTTGTCTCTTATGCCTAGTTGAGTGTCATCTGCTAAGACTTTGCACATATTATTCCCTCTTAAAAGAACACTCCATTCAAAACACTGTACCATTAGCACCTCCTGTTCTATCCCAGTACTAATAAAAACACACACTTCACTGAGTAATCCCTAAGTATCCTTTCAGTTTTAGCTTTTTCCTATTTTCAGAAATTTTCAGATTGCCTCCACCCCTCATCCCACATTGCTGTATTTATCATATTGTGTTGAAATGTTTACTTATTTTTCACGCTAGCCTATGAGCTCTTTAAGGTCAAGAACTGGGTCTTGAACTCCTCTGTGCCCCACATGCCTAGTTTAAGCCTAAATATAGTGTATGATGAATACAAATATTTTAAAAATAAACATACCACCATGCCATTCTCCTGGGCATATATCTAGTCATTATGACCAGAGACTGAATCCTTCCAGCCAACTTTGCATACTGGTATTCATCTCCTATCTATACCTAAACTTCATTACGTGAGTTAATTGCTCTGCAGATTTTTAGAGAAACTTTATAGCTATTGTCTTGGGTTAGGGCTCAGTGATAATAATTCGAACATAATAGTTACATGTTACATGACTACTGTTGATTGGATTTCAAGAGAAAGTGTATTAATTGTAACATTTTCTGTGGCAGAACAAGGGTTTTGTAGATTTGTCTTTCTCTGAGGGGATAAGTCAGCTTATAGGAATTTAGTTCCAGAAAGTTTAAATAAAAAATGTACAATTGAAAAATGCCACACAGACTGTGTCTACTGTGTCAGTGATTTTGTGTGTGTATGTGTGTGACGGGCTGAATGAGGGCCTCCTGAGAAGTATCAAATGTTACCTGTGTTATGAGTAGAGGCTTTTAAATAATAGTGATAAGGGTTTCTTATTTTCTACTGATCACCTGTTTCCTTATAATCAGTCTCTCCATCAACCCAAACAAGGTGCCATTATACTCAGTTGCTATAGATTATTGTTGTTTTGATGAGATCCTTACAGAAAATATTTGGTGGTGGTTCTTCAAAATTGGGAACCTAATTAGCAGTGTTGATTTAACAAACTTGTGAGTGAATATAGCTTTTAGAGCTACCTCCTCTGTGACACATTTTTTATGCCAGTCTACCTGAGGTCTCCCTCTTGTCTCTCTATCACCTGATTCCTCCATTACTTTGTTGAGTTTCTACCAAATGGAGGCCTTTCTTTCAACAGTAGAGGTAGAAAAAATTAAAACTCAAATGCTATCTGCAAAACATAAATTCAACACACTTCAAGAAATTTTGATGGAGATGTGTACAAAATATTGAGAATGAAAAATAATTCAATCCACCTGAGAAGGAGAGAGATGGACAATATTCTCTACCAAAAAACTCATATACAAATAAACAATAACAAAAACAAAGATTCTTAGTGAAATCTATTTGATCAAATAGTAGTTCACTAAGGTTGAGGAAATAGGGTATCTTAAGAAGGAATCACAGCCTATATGGGGTATCACATAGACATTTAAGGGAAATAGGGATCTGTGTTGTCTAATATGGTGACTAATAACCACATGTAGCTATTTGGATTTAAATGAGTTAATATGAAATAAAATTAAAAAATCACTTTCTCAGTTACACAAAGCATATTCCACATGCTCAATAACCACATGATTTTTGACAATATAGATATAGGACTTTCCTAACACCACAAGAAATGCTGTCAGCAGTGGTCTAAATTATAATAATTATGCCATGGGTAGAGGGCATATTTTGGAAAAATGGCTTATAATTCATATTTTTTTGTGAAAGAGAAGTTAAGATAAATTTTAGTAATTAACAGCTATTATTAAGTGCCTACTGTGTTTCATATTGATACATATTTCATATTTGATATAAATGTTAGTATTTCCACTTATGAAAGTGGACTTTGAAGTTCCGGGAAGGTAAGTACCTTTAAGAGGTCACTTATCTAGTGAATGGGTTGAAGAAGAAGACTGGGCCGAAAGAGAAGTGCATTTAAGAAGTTTGGCTTGTGGGGCGCCTGGGTGGCTTAGTCGGTTAAGCGTCCGACTTTCGCTTAGGTCATGATCTCGCGGTTCGTGGGTTCCAGCCCCGCGTCGGGCTCTGTGCTGACTGCCGGCTCAGAGCCTGGAGCCTGTTTCAGTCTGTGACTCCCTCTCTCTCTGACCCTTCCCTGTTCACGCTGTCTCTCTCTCTGTCTCCTAGAAATGAATAGAAAATATTAAAAAAAAAAAAGAAGTTTGTATTGTGTATGTTAGACAGTGAGGAACAAATGAATGTTCTAAGCAGGGAGGTGATATCATGGGAGTTGCACTTAAAACTATCATTGTGTGGGGGATTGGTGGACAGCATGTCTTTGGTAAGGGGCTTAGTTTTCATCAGATATCTGAGATTAGACCTCAGAATATTTTAGAATTCACTGAGTTCTCTGTAAAACCCACCTTGGGAGCATGTTCCTTTTTTAGGTTATATCAAGAGAAAAGCTAGAGTGTGGGCATATCAGGAAAATATCAAAGGTTATCACACAGACATGAGTATTTTTTAAAGTACAGGCAACTCATGCCTTAGAAAATGTAGCCATCCAAGACATTGATGGCTTGTAAAATTATTCATATACATGTATATATTTATAATTATGCTTACACTCCCATACACATACCCACTCACATTCTCACGTATATATTGTATCGTAACAATCACTAATGTTAAAAGCAGAGGTTTTATTTTAACATGTAAATTCAGTAACCTTTTAGTATTCTTAGCTTTGCCTTTTCATTAATTCATTGAACAAATATTAATAAAGGCCTACTGTGTGAGGTACCAGAGATGAAATGACAATTTAGTTTATGTTCTAGTAGAAGATACAGAAAAGAAATCATGCAATTGCAATACTTGATAAGTGCTACAATGGCAATTTGTTCCCTTGCTGAAGCATAAACTTGAATGCTGGGCTGTGAATTACTAAGATAGTGAATGATGTTAGTCTATCACATCTCAATGCAGCTGAGTTGTTCTCTCCGTCTCCTTATATACTTATAAATTCTCCTAAGGTTGTAAAAATGTTTTATTTATGAAATATTGCTGAAAAGGGAGAGATAAAACTTTAGTAAATGTTGAAAACTGTGGTTGAAATTTGAAGCTATGCCAAAGAACTCATTACACTCAACATAAATATGATTTGAGGTAAAGGAGAGAGTCTGAAAAATAATCTACAGGTATCCCTCACTTTTTGAAATTTCGTGTTACATCTTTTTGCTTTTATGAAAGACTTACGTTAGTATCTGTGTTTGCTAACAAGCAATTCAGATAGGATTTTCATGTTTATGAAGGCAAAAAGCAAACTAGCGTTCAGTGTCTGTTTTGCAGGTAGTCATCCTGGCAGCGCACTCTGAGCAGTGAGAATGGCGCCACCAAGCTCCCCTCCTGGGAACTACACTCAGTACCAATCTGTCCTAGCTTTGAGCTGTCTGTGAGCCCCTGGTTCTTTATCTCCATTTATTATGTGCATCCTTTAGCAAGGTGTGTCCTAAGGTATCAGAAAAGCCTTAGAGAGGTTATTCTGGGGGGTCTGAGGATTTTCAAAAAAAATTTAATGTGAATTAATAGTCTTTGCTTCTTCACTTTCTGCCATGTTGGCTTACAAAATGTTTCACTGGAACACTGAAATAGGAGAAATCTGTATTTATAAATTTCTGAATTTACAAAGGTTCTAGGGTATAAGTATGTATGACTCTCAAGATACTGTCAAAGATTTACTGTAAGAAAGGCAGATGAAAAGCCACTGTTTTTGGTCTTCTAAATACAAGTCACACAAGAGATTTACAGTGGAAATACCATAATGATGATGATGGATTTTACTCTTGAGGATGTCTAGACACTACTGGCTTAAATATACTCTCTGAGAATTTCTTCTCTGGGTCTTGACAGCTATTTGGACATTTACCCAAATAAATGGGTATAGGTCCCTTCTGATATAGGTCATTGAGTTTTGGAGGATTTTGATACAAAGCAATAATACATTGAAATACTTTTTTTTAGTACAAATAATAACTCCTACTTTGATTCTGCTCTTCATGTATTATGCAGGATTGTGGTAAAGCTGGTACATATTTTTAGATCAACCCTTCATAGATAATAAGTATGAATTCTGAAAAAAATAATTTAAAAAGAAAAAAAAAACTTGTGAAGGAATTGTAGAACAACCAAATGTAGAGGCATACTAGAGAAGTGTCCACTTTTGGAAGAAGGCGATAGCACTGGGTGAATTTCACATTTTGGTGGCTTTGAGCTTGAAAGCTTGCTTCATTCTGTTCCATGCGGGGTAGTGAAAACCTACAGTCTTATTGGTGTCAAAACCAGAGGGTAGAGTTCAGGACAACCATAGCTAATAGAAAGTGAGAGGGGTTCCTGGAAGGTAGATAACCAGAGAGAGATGACCACAATTTGGTGTTTAAACTCTGCACAAATCTCTGGCTGACCCTTGAATCAGATCACTGTAGTATTATGAATGGTCGAGAGCTTGTCTGCATGGCAGTTACCCTATTTATCCAAGTGAAATCACTGTGTGAAATGAGAGGGTGAGTCACACTACCACACAATTTCCTCAAGAATCCTAGGTAAGGCTAAAATAAGAACAATTGCCTACAAAAAAGTAGGCAGAGTTTACAGTTGAGTCAAGCCAAGTTAATTAGCTGCTAAAACATACATACACAAAAACACAGACATAGACACACACCTAATAACACTCTTCAGAAAATAGAACTAGAGTGGGGCACCTGGGTGGCTTAGTCGGTTAAGCGTCCGAGTTTCGCTTAGGTCATGATCTCGCAGTTTGTGGGTTCGAGCCCCGCGTCGGGCTCTGTGCTGACTGCCAGCTCAGAGCCTGGAGCCTGTTTCAGTCTGTGACTCCCTCTCTCTCTGACCCTCCCCTGCTCACGCTGTCTCTCTCTCTCTCTCTCTCTCCTAGAAATAAATAAAACATTTAAAAAAAAAAGAAAAGAAAATAGAACTAGAGCATATTATTATTCACAATTCATATCATACATAATTATGGAATATAATATGAAATCACCTTACATATTGAAATGTAGAAAATATGATTTATTCTGCAGAGAAAAAAATGCAATCAATCAATGCTCAAAGGTGACTCAGATAATGTAATTAGTAGACAAGGATTTCAAGCCAGCTGTTATGGATTGAAGGATATGGATTAAAAAAGATAAAAGTCCTCATACCCAAAACCTCAAAATGTGACTTTTATGGAAGTAGGGTCATTTTGTAAGTAATCAAATTAAAATGAGATCATTAGTGTGGGCTCTAATCTAATATAACTGGTGTCTTACAAAAAGGGGATATTCAAACAGACAGGCATACAAAGGTAGAATACCATGTGAACATGAAAGGCAGAGATTGGGGTGATTGATCTGGAAGCCAAAGAATCCCAAAGATGCCAGCAAACCACCAGAAACCAGGAGAGAGACATGCAGCAGATTCTTGCTTGTAGCCCTAGAAGGAACTAATCCTGTTGACACTTTGAACTCTAAGACATTACATTTTTGTTGTTTAAGTCACCCAGTTTGTGGCACTTTATTACAGCAGCTCTAGGAATCAAATACACCTGCTCTTATAACTATGCTCAGAGATGTAAAAGAAAATGTTGAATGAGAAGATAGGAAATTTCATTGGAGAAGCAAAAACTATCAAAAAAGAAGAGAAGAAGAACTTAAATATATAGTATCTGAAACAAAATGAAATTGGATGGGATTAACAAGAATGAAGATAGCAAAAATTGAGTGAATTTAAAACTGTAATAATAAAAAGTATTTCAACCAAACAGTTGAAAAATAAATGAATAAAGCATTAGGCACAGGTAGGACATGTCTCAGCTCTAACTTAGATGTAAAGAGAAGTTCTAGCAAGAGAGGGTGGAATGAGATAAACAATACCTGAAGAAAGACCAGCTGATAATTCCTTATTTTTGATGAAAGACACAAAACAAACTCAGTGACTCTGTCATGGTAAATACAAAAATAAAGTCACATCATGTAAAAACTGATAAAATATAAAGAACTTTTTGAAAATATCTGGAGGAAAAAAATTACACCTTATATACAGGGAAACAATGAATCAAATGATGACTGACTTCTCATCAGAATCAATGGGTTCCCTAAGATAGTGGGAAGCTATCTTTAAATGACTGAGAGAAAGAAAATAATAAAAGTGATTCTAGAATATATCATTGATAATATTCTTATGAAGCAAATAAATACAATTTCAGATAAAAGAAAACTCAGAGAATTTACTGCCATTAGTCTGGCACTAAAAGAAATGTTAGAAGAATTTCTTCAGGCTGAAGGAAAATCATGGTAGTTGGAAACATGTTTTTAGGAAGAGTTAGAGGATATTGGAAATGGTAAATATATAAATAAATATGTAAGACTATGTTTAATTTCTTGACATATAATTCCATAAAACTTGACAACGTTGTATTGTTCCCTTATAAAATACATAAATGTGATACATACAAATGCTATAACATAAAAGAGAGGTTGTAAATTTAACTTTGTTGGAAGTTTTCTACATTTGATGTAAAATGATACAAAATTAACTCTATGTGGACTGTAAAAAGTTAAGGATGTATAATATAATCTCCACAGGACCCATTATAAGATAATGCAAAGAAGTATAGCCAAAGTCAATAGATATATTAACATTTTAAAAATCCTTAAATGCAAAATAAAATAGGACTTGTGGTGAAAGTAGCATAATATATAGAGAAATTGAATCACTGTCTTATACACTTGAAACCAATGTAACATTTGTGTCAACTATACTCAAATTAAAAAAAAAAATAGGTTGATTGTTATGTGGAAACTAATTTGACAATAAACTATTTGTAAAAAAAAAAAAATAGGGCAGGAAGGTAGTAACAATGGGACAATAACAACACAACAAAGAAAAAAGATTAAAAAAAATAGAAAACCATGCATAAATCAAACCATAAAATACATTGAGGAGTAATGAACTAAGAACTCCCATAAAATTGAGTCCGTGGATAAAAAAGCAAGACCTACTTATGCTACCCACAAGAAATACATTTTAAACATAAAGGTGCAATAGGTTAAATAAAAGAAAAAAAGATTTACTTTGAAAACAGTAAGCGTAAGAAGGCTGAAGTGGCTATGTTATCACATACAGTATACTCTTCAAATAACATATCATACCAGAGGCCAAGGGAGATATAATGATAAAAGAGAAAATTCCTATCAGGAAGATATAATTGTAAAAGTGTATGCACCTTACAAAACAACTCTGAAATGCAAAAGGCAAAAATTTACAGAACTAATAGGAAAAATGAACAATTTCACAATCCTTGCTGGAGATTTTGACTTCCTGTCCTCAGCAGTTGATAGACTAAGTGTTTCAAAATAGTTGTCTATACAGCAAAATGGACCTAGGACAGGCCATAAAAAAGTCTCAATATATTTAAAAGTATTGAAAACATGTATATTACCATCAATAAGAACAAGATGATTTTTGAGTGTTGAATTTGAGAAGTTCTTTATAGAGCCTAAGTGTCCATCAATGGCCAAATGGATCAAGAAGATGTGGTTTATCTATACCATGGAATACTCCATGGCAATGAGAAACAATGAAATCTGGCCATGTGTAGCAACATGGGTGGACCTTGAGGGTGTTATGCTGAGCGAAATAAGTCAGGCAGAGAAGGACAAATATCATATGTTTGCACGTATAGGAGGATTAGGAGGAACTTGACAGAGGAACAAGGGGGAGAAGAAGGGCGGAAATGGTGGGGGAAAGGGAGAGAGGCAAACCATGAGAGACTCTTGAATGCTGACAAAAACTGAGGACGGATGGATGTGGGGGGGAGGGGGGATGGGCATGGAGGAGGGCACTTGTGGGGATGAGCACTGGGTGTTATGTGGAAACTAATTTGACAATAAACTATTTGTAAAAAAAAAAGTTCTTTATAACTCTTGGATACTAACCCTTTATCTGATATGTAATTTGCAAATATCTTCTCCCACTCCACTGGCTGTCTTTTAAAGTTCTTTATAGATTTTGGATACTAACCCTTTATCTGATATGTAATTTGCAAATATCTTCTCCCACTCCACTGGCTGTCTTTTAATTTTGTTGATTGTTTCCTTCACTGTGCAGAAGCTTTTTATCTTGATGAAGTCCCACTAGCTCATTTCTGCTTTTATTTCCCTTGCCTTCAGAGACATGTCTAGTAAGAAGTTGCTGTGGCTGAGGTCACAGAGATTGCTGCCTGTTTTCTCCTGTAGGATTTTGATGGTTTCCTGTCTCACACTCAGGGCTTTGATCAATTTTGCATTTATTTTTGTGTGTGGTGTAATAAAGTGGTCCAGTTTAATTCTTTTGCATGTCACTGTCAAGTTTTTCCAGCACCATTTGCTGAAAAGACTGTCATTTTTCCATTAGATACTCTTTCCTGCTTTGTCAAAGTTTAGCTGGCCATACATTTGTGAGTCCATTTCTGAGCTCTCTATTCTGTTCCATTGATCTATGTGACTTTTTTTTTTTTTTTTTTTTTTTACCCCT
>NW_027532025.1:58086-145538 GCF_008692635.1 Crocuta crocuta | reverse complement strand
TTTTGTTTTTTTTTTTTTTTTTTTTTTTTTGTACCACTATCACACTGTCTTGATGACTATAGCTTAAAGTCTGGAATTGTGATGCCTCCAGCTTTGGTTTATTTTCTTAATATTACTTTGGCTATTCAGGTTTTTTTCTGGCTCCACAAAAACTTTAGGATTTTTTGTTCTAGCTCAGTGAAGAATGCTGGTGTTATTTTGATATATATTGCATTGAATGTGTAGATTGCTTTTGATAGTATAGACATCTTAATAATATTTGTTCTTCTTATCCAGGAGCATGGAATATTTTTCCATTTCCTTGTGTCTTCTTCAATTTCTTTCATAAGCTTTCTATAGTTTTTAAAGGAGATGTAATAACCACACACATACATACATACATACATGCAATGGAATACTACTTGGCAATAAAAAAGAATGAAATCTTGCCATTTGAAACAATGTGGCTGGAAGTAGAGTGTGCTGTGCTAAGTGAAAAAAGTCAGGCAGAGAAAGACAAATATTGTATGATTTCACTTATATGTGAAATTTAAGAAACAAAACAGATGACCATAGAGGAAGGGAAGGAAAAATAAGATAAAAACAGAAGGAGGTGAACTATAAGAAATTCTTAAATACAGAGAACAGAATTGCTGGAGGGGAGGTGAGTGGGGGGATGGGCTAAATGGGTGATGGACCTTAAGGAGGGCACTTGCTGGGATGAGCACTGGGTGTTAAGTGTTATATGTAAGTGATGAATCATTGGGTTCTTACTCCTGAAACCAATACTACACTGTATGTTAACTAACTTGAATTTAAATAAATAAATTAAAAAATAGAGTGTATAAATCACTATATTGTATACCTGAAACTAATATAACATTGTATGTTAATTATACTTCAATTAAAAATTAAAATTAAAAATATGTTTTCATAAACCATGGATTAAAGAAGAAATCACAACAGAAATTAGAAAATAGTTTGAACTGAATGGTAATAAAAATACAATATATTAGTGGTACATAGCTAATCAGGCTTTAGAAGACGTTTTAGGTCTTAAATGCTTACATTAGAAATTTGGAGAGAAATCCATTGTTTTAGATGATTCTTTGACATAAAAAAGATCTGTAATAAATGATTTAAAGTTTAGCTTAAAGAAGTGAGGGGGGATAAAAGAGCAAAGTAAACTCAAAATAGGTAACCAGAAGGAAATAATAAAGATAAGAGCAGAAATACAGAAAACCTAAAATTAACAATAAATAAAATTAACAAAGTTGAATCTTCTGCATTAGCCTTCCCTTGTTAGAATTTAACAATGTAATCTTGCTGGCACCGAATCTGGGAAGAGAAGATTTCCAGGCTCCTGGAATCTGAAAAGAAGGCAGAACTGGTCCTGAGTGCAAACAGATACATGTATCAAAAGAGCAGCCGTTTCAGTCACAAACTCTAGTCTGATACAAACTCCAGCAGTAACAGACTCTGTTTTGAAATTATAATTTCTTCAACTGTTAGTGCAGTATTAGGCAATTAGAGACCACTGACTACTTAATGAATGGATAGATGATAATAAGTGAGACTGTTGCCCTCAGGTTCTCCCATTGGGTATGCCATCCTGGGGGAAAGGAACAAGACAAATGTCATGGTCTTGAAAAATGTGTGTGTGTGTGTGTGTGTGTGTGTGTGTGTGTGTGTGTGTGTGTGTGTATGTATCTTTAACTGATGATGAGTTTCAAACTTTGATCTTCTGTTCTCTCTAATGCTCTTTGCCTTAACAATGGTTTATATAATTTAACAGAAGATGTGACATTTCTATTATTGCCAAGAAATGTTAAGTGTAAAGATATTCTGGGAAATAGGCTCTTCATAGGTAATCAAAATTACATGAACCCACGATGTCCATGTCACTAATTATAAAAAGAAAATATAATTTGATTCAAACATACTACTTTGTAATTGGAAAATAGAATGTAGTAAGTTTGAGACAGTAAAATCTTCCTACTTATTTTAGGTGAGGTATCCATGGAACAGTCCTTTGTAACAAATTTCATTTGACTTTTTCATTTTCCAGAAAGCCGCTTGGCATAAAATAATAGGAAATGTTTCATTTGTGATAGAATATATGTTATGTTGTGTAAGTTGGGGACATTGACAGAAAGCAAAGTGACATGTGATTTCAGACTTGAAAAAACATTGTTAAGAACACAACATAAGATTTGTATTCTTATCAAATCTTTAAATGTACAATATAGTTAATTATAATAACAGTGTTATACAGCAGATCTCTAGAACTTACTCATCTTGCATAACTGAGGCTTCCTGTTCTTTGCTTAGCAACTCAGTATTTCTCCTGTATCCCTATGACATGTTCTTGGCAATAATTTCATTGGATATGAAACCAAAAAACATAGGTAGCAAACACAAAAATTTAGACACATGGGATTACATCAAACTAAGAAGTTTCTGCACAGAAAAGTTAAGAACAGAGTGAAAAGGCAGCCTATGGAATGGGAGAAAATACTTGAAATCCACATACCAGATCAGGGGTTAATTTCCAAAAATCTAAATAGCTATTAGAACTGAAGAGCAAACAAAATGAAAGAAACAATACAACAAAAACATTAATAACCTCATTTAAAAATGTCTTAAGACTTGAATATACATGTATCCAAAGAAGACATACAAATAGTGAACAGATCTATGGAAAGTGCTCAATGTCACTGTTTATCAGGGAAATGCAAATCAAAACCTTGTACCTGCCAGGATGGTTATTATATAAAAAAAAACAAAACGAAGTATACAACAAAAAACCTGTTGTTGTTGAGGATTTTGGGAAATTAGGACTCTTACGTAATGTTAGGAAAGCAAAATGGTCTAGTCATGATGGAATAGTGAAGAGGTTCCTCAAAAAATTAAAAATAGAACTACCATATTACTTGGGCTTTGTTAAACTATAATTTTTGTTTTGAGATACTTAATAGATTTATATACAGTTGCATCAGATAGTACAGACAGTTCTTATATACCCTTTACTCAGTTTGTCCCAATGGTAACAACTTGGCAAAGCTGTCACAACCAGTATATTGTCATTGATACAGTCAAGAAACAGTTATTATTTTACCACCACAAGGATTCCTCATGCTGTTGTTTTGTTTTTAATGTTTATTTATTTATTTTTGAGGGAGAAAAAGTGAGTGTGAGCAGGGGAGGGGGAGAGACAGGAAGAGAGAGAGCCCAAGCAGGTGCTGTCAGCACACAGCTGGACATGGGGCTCAATGTGATGAACTCTGAGATCATGACCTAAGCATAAAACAAGACTGAGACACTTAGGTGCCCCTCATGCTGTTGGTTTATAGCCACACTTATTTCTCTCCAATTCCTCATACTTTTATGTGCTGGCAACCACTGTTCATCATTTCTGTAATTTTATCTTATCAATAATCCTTTTAGGGTTGACTTCTTCACTCAGCATAATTCACTGGAAGTACTTCCAGGTTGTGCATATCAATAGCTCATTATATCTCATTGGTGAATAGTATTCCATTGTATGAATATACTACTGTTTGCTTAACATTCATCCGGTGAAGGATATCTCAGTTGTTTGCAGTTTTCAGCAACTTAGAATAAAGATATGAGAAACAGATCTTGTACAGGTTCTTGTGTGAAGATTTTTTTTTTGTAGTGAAGAGCAATTGATGAACAATGTTAAACAATGTTACATTAATTTCAGGTGTATAACATAGTGATTTGACAACTCCATACCTTATGCTATGCTCACCACAAGTGTACCTACTGAAGATAATTCTTAATTCCTCTGGAATGAATACCCAAGAGTGTAATTTCTGAGTTACATGGTAGTTGTATGATTGATTTTTAAGAAAATGGTAAACTGGGCCAGTAAACTGCCCAGTAAATTGAGTACACTCTCTGCCCCTTCCTGCTCTCTCTCTCTCTCTCTGTGTCTCTCTCAAAATAAATTAACTTTAAAATGGGAAGAAAAAGAAAATGGTAAACTGTTTTCAAGAGTGGTTTTGCCATTCAAATTCTCAAAAACAGTGTTTCAGTGATCCCCTTTCTCTGCTTCCTCACCACTGTTGCAATTATTTTTTTTTTCTTTCAGCTTTTCTGATAGAGGTATCTCATTGTGGTTTCAATTTGCATTTCCCTGATGGCAAATCATGTTACATATTTTTCACAAGCTTATTTACCATGTGTGTTATCTTTTTTGCAGTGTCTACACATGTCTTTGCCCCAATTTCTAATCTTTTCTTTAACTGTTGAGTTTTGAGTATTGACATATTGTAGGTCCTACTCCTTTTTGAATGTGTGGTTTGCAAATATTTTTCTCCCCTTCTGTAACCTGTTTGATAAGCTTTTAAGAGACTCTTTCACAGAGCAGAAGTTTTTAATTTTGATGATGTACAATTTATCATTTCCTTTTATAGATTGTGCTCTTGGTGTCAAATATAAGAATTCTTTGCCTAGAACTTAGCAATAGATTCTGAAGATATTGTCTTATTATTTTTTCTAAAAATCTTTTATTTGTACATTTTCATTTATGTTCGTGGTCCATTTTGGGTCAATTTCTGGATAAAGCTTGAGATGTATACAAATGCCTATTTTATCTTTCCATAAGCAGTACTTCAGTCTCCTACTTTTTAGAACATATAAAAAAGGAAGGAGGATGAGAAGGCTACTTAGGAAATACACCATCATGTAGAAAACATGGGACCTGGATTTTGAAGGGAACGATCTATGTCTGATGACTTTAAGTTCAGTGGTTAAAGTAAAATGCATATAAAATTCCTTGCTTTGCTTTCTTTTTTTAATGTTTTATTTATTTCTGAGAGAGAGAGACAGACAGATAGACAGACAGTCAGTGTGAGCAGGGGAGGGTCAGAGAGAGAGGGAGACGCAGAATCAGAAGCAGGCTCCAGGCTCTGATCTAGGTTTCAGCACAGAGCCCAAGCAGGGCTTGAACCCATGAACTATGAGCTCATGACCTGAGCTGAAGTCAGACGCTTAACCGACTGAGCCACCCAGGCAATCCTGCTTTGCTTTCTTTACAGGATAATTCTGAGGATAAAATCATATAATTGATGAAGGAGATTTGTAAGTTGCAAAGTCAATGTAAATTCAAATTATTTTTTGATTCGGTACAGCAAGGCATCTTCAGGAAAGGGTCCATAGTTCAATGTGGGTGTATGGCAGAGAAGGACACCACTATGGAAGAGTTTTGTAAATAAGCTGGAATGCCAATCTGCATAATTTGGATTTTATTCTGAAGGCACTATAGAGGGAGTAATTGCAACATGAAAAGTGATGTGACTAGATCATCATTTTAGAAATTTAACAGTGACCACCATGTGGAGGATGAATTGGATGGGGGACAAGAGGCAGTTAGGAGGCTGTCACAGCAGTCAGGAATGAGTGTGATGAAAGCTGAACTAGAGCAGTTGCAAGAGAGAGATAGTTTTTTAAGTCCTTTTAGCAGTAAGTGTGAGAGTTAAATGACAGCTGATTGGTTTGGGAGTAGGGTAGTGAGGCAAATGGAGATATCAAATATGTTCTGAGTTGGGGTAGCTGGGATAATAGAATTGTGGTCTGTGATACACATAGGAGAAAGAACAGTTTGAAGAATCAGTGAAAATTAATGTTGGAGATACTGAGGTTGACAGCAAGACATGCAGGTAAAATAGAGAATAGGCAGCTGAGTATTTTAGGAAAGATATTAAATCTAGGAATATTGAAATGAAAGTCTCAGATGTCACTATATTATTGTCTTCTGTGCCAATGGTAGTATGTGGAAAGTGAATAGCCTTTGTAATTAGGTAGACTTGAAGTAGATCCCATACCTACCACCCATTACTTGAATGAAAATAGGCAAATCAAACCCACTTTCTTATCTCTGGAATAATTATAACAGTACCTAGTTCAAAGACTTTCTGAAATTAAAGAAGATAATTTGTATAAAACACCTAAAGCATATTATATACTCAGAAATACTATTTACTTCCTTTTTTAATACCCTATCTCTTATTTAATGTTGAAGTTATTGATAATGGTGTTAATGTTTTATTAACCTTTAACCTTTGTATAAAATAGATTGCAGGTGCTCAATAAGTACCAGTTGGATTTAACTGATTAAAATTTTTCAGGTTGAAAAAAATCATATTCACAAGAAATACTTTAAAAAGTCAATTGTAAACATTAAAAGTTAAAGTTTTACTTTTGCCAGGCTTACTTCCTGTATTGTCAATATTTTAGCGTAAAAGTTTGCAGATTTTTACTGTGTATATATAAAGAGATAATAGATACTTGGATTAGTAAAATGATACCATATTAACAGATTGTTCATCAGTTTGCTTTTGTCAGTTAACAATATATGTATGGTAAGGTTCATGTCTACATATGCCCCCATTCTTTCTTCATGGTTGGATGTGTTTTACTATAGAAACCTACTATCATTCTTATTAACAATTCCTCTACGGATGGACATTTGGATTGTTTCTGATTACAGTGTTGTGGTGTGTAGCCTTAAGCATATATTTCTTTATACATTTATGAAAATATTTTTGTAGACTATAGTGGTACTTGTACTTATATAAAAGTGAAGATACTTGTTCATGGGATATGAATATGATTTATTTTGATAGAGTCTGATCACATTTCAGGATGGTGATATAAATGCTCATCCCTCCATTGTGTATAATAATGCCCAGTTTTCCTTCTTCTTGCCAACAGTTTTGTTTAAAACTTGGCCAAAATGCCAAGCAAAAAAAATGTTCAAATGCAATTTTAATTCACATATTTAAGTTAACAGTGAGATTGGGCCTATTTTTCTGTTTACTGGAAATTTGAATTTTTTGTTAATGTACGAGTTGTTTCTTCCAATTCTTGGTCTGTAATTCAATGGTTTCTTGTCTATTGCTTTTTAAATATAAGAGGAAGAGAGAGAACGTAAATGTGTTTCTTTACAAGAATAGCTTAGAACCATGCTATGTGTAAATGAGCCACTTACTTCATGACATATCAGAACCCTGAAGAACACAATTAATAGTGACATGTGTGACGGTCATTTGTTGCTGCACAGAAAAAAAAAAAAACTTGCTCAGTAAATAATATGCCCTTGACTATTGCTCCTTCTTCACAAAATATTAAGACAACAGGAAGATAAATATTATTGAGAAATTACTTAGTGCCATATTTATTATACACTTTTTCGCATTAATCTTCTCAGTAGCCTCATTATTCATAGCATTTTCTAGATGAGTCATCAGAGGTACAAGAGGTTAATTAAGTTTCTTAAATTGACACATTTTTAATGGTAGCTTTGAGCGTAAGTTCTAGGCTTTGCCAAAGTCCATATTCTTTTCACCGTGACATAGTAACTCCTACTTCTTAAGTAGATAAATTCTAACAATTCTAAGCAGCAATCTCCCTGTTCACATGTAATATTGTGAAACCTGCTTAAAGGACAGTTTGATAGTTGGCAAAATAAAGGCAGCATGTGGCAGTGAGTACAGCATGTAAGCAGTGCTATTGTAGCTCAAAGGAGGAGAAGGATTTCAGCAATAATAGGTCTGTAGCTGGGTCTCAGAGAAAGGGCAAGAACTGGATATATGAAAGGGGAGGCAAGGCCCTCTGGAGGGGAGTATCGATTTAGGCAAATATGAAGTGGATCTTATATGACTATGGTTCTAGGTATGGACAATGATGCTTTGCAGCTAGTCTAACCAAAGAAAGTCATGGATGGAAAGGTCATTATTTTGTCGTTTTTCCTCAGGCTTACAAAATCTGCTGCATGTTTAATATGTTGTGCTAGCCTTTACCTAGTTCTGAGTAGGTTTCCAGGTATTCCAGATGTAATATTTATTTATTACAAGTAGAGGTGACATTACAACAAGTAACATTTCATGCATTATCCAAAAGGATGGAGAAATACAATTTGCCTTACTGCTTTTAAAAGTCCTGTACTTACCTGGAGGACAAAATTAAATATTTGGCAAAAAAGCTGACAGAAAAAAAAGTAATTACTCAAAAGTAAATTGAGGACAATAAAACCAAGGTTGCTTCCTATAGTCATTAGAAGTGTGTATAGAGAAAAGACTATTTCACAGAGATAAGGAAATGGCATTAGTGTTTTCTGATACAGAGTCATCAAAATCTATTTAGTTTTTATGGCCAGATAAGTCTCTGACCTTACAGGAGACTCCAAAGACAGATAAGTGGATAGATAAAATACCCCAATGGAATTTAATTAAAATTATAATGAAGACTGGTTTTGGGTTATCTGGATGAATTTTCAGTCTCCTACAGTTTGTGTAACGTTGAGAGATTTCACTTTAGTCAGGTTTGTGCATTTGGCCGTGAGATATTTACTGATGTTTTGTCTAAGGAACAAAGTAAACGTCTGGATCTGTTTAGAAGTGAAGGTCTTTTTTATGTTCTTTGAGACCATGTTGGTAGAAAATGAACTAGAGACAAGGTTGACAGAATTACAAAGGACAAAAATCATCAGTATGTTCAATAGAGCTATAATTTATTGTTTATTATGTGTCAGAGATATTATATTCATTAACTCATTTTTCCTTCATAATAGCCCTATGAGGTAAGTAGAGACTGTTATTAACTCTGTTTTATAAATAGAGAAATGGAGGTTTAGAATAGTAATAAGCTTATCTAAGTTCACACAAGTGACAGTGCTGCAATCCTATTCCAACCTTGGGAAACTGGTAATATGAGCTCTTAACTGCTCTTCTATACTGGTCTTAAACTCTATGCTAGACATCATCTAGTTTCATTTGGTAGACAGCACAGCAGAGGATAGGGCATTAGGCGTAGAGTCACAAGACCTGTATTTAAATTCTAGTTTTGCTGCTTACTAGTCGTGTAACCATCAGCTGAACTGGACTGTGTGTCCTAGATGACTCAAGCATATGTCTGGTGGTTGATATGGACTCTTAGCTGGAAGATCAACCTGGGCTTATTCATATGTCTTTGACTTCTAGAAATTTGTTCTGAAATGTCAATTACTTCTGTTCTGCTTGACAAACTTATTTTTATTTCTTAATACCTATGTCCTAAGCCTTCATTTGAGAACCATCAGACTGACTTGGTCTGACCATTCTTGTACTCTGAATAAGTTGTTCATCTCTCTGTTGGAGTTCTCATTCTCTGATATAGTGGGTATTGAATTAGAGGTTAACTCAGCCTAATAGCTGCAATCTCAAGTGCTGAAACTAAAACTGTTTTTTTCTTCATAAACTGGACATTGTCTCTGTAATAGATGTCTGATAAATGCTGATGAACGAATGATGTTAGGTCAACCTTCCACTGTGGTACTATGAATGATCGAGAGCTTGTTTGTATAGCAGTTACCCTATTTACCCACGTGAAATCACTATGTGAAGTCAGAGGGTGAGTCATAACACCACACAATATCTTCATTAAAGGGGGAGGGAACTTTATAAGTCTTTCAGATTTTTCTCTTCCCATTAAGGCATATATTGACAATAATACCATTTATTTGCCTGCATAAGCCTATGAAGGCTTAAGAATTATTCCAGTTGCACATTATTTTCTTTATCACACAGATGCAGCTGTATGAATAAGATAAGGCAGCTCAGTAAAATTTGCTATGTCTATTATTGAATAGGAGGACTTCAGGGAATGTGACGGAGGAGGAGGGCCTTGGGCTCACCTTGCCCCACAGATATGCCTAGATAACACCCACATCAGTGTAATATCAAATAGGAGTTGTAAGAATTATTATATCCAGCTAAATATTTTAGAGGCTATAATGTTTTTATTTACCTCCCAAATATATAGTTAAATATACACCTAATGATTAATTCACCATTCATTCATTCACTCATTCATTCATCACAAAAAACATTTACTGGACACATTTTTAAGTACCAAATTTTAAGATTAGAGATTAAAATTGAATCACACCAACTATTTTACAAAATTCACTTTGAAAGTGATAAGTACAGGGGCGCCTGGGTGGCATAGTCGGTTAAGCGACCGACTTTCGCTTAGGTCATGATCTTGCGATTCGTGGGTTCAAGCCTCGCGTCAGGCTCTGTGCTGACTGCCAGCTCAGAGCCTGGAGCCTATTTCAGAGTCTGTGTCTCCCTCTCTCTCTGACCCTCCTCTGCTCACGCTCTCTCTCTCTCTCTCTCTCCTAGAAATAAATAAAAATATTTTTTAAAAAAGAAAGGGATAAGTACAAATCTGTTAAAAGTGTAAAAATAGGAGAGAAATGAAATAATGGAGGTAGCTGGTATAAATGAAATAAATGACACACATGTGACACGATTCTGTTTGAATGTTTAAGGCAACATGTCAGAGGGGATGAGATAGTGGAGCTGTGTCTTGAAAAATGAGAAGGAAATTACTAGAAAGAATGAGGTTGGCACAGGAAAAATGCGTCCCAAGCAGAGTGGACAGCAGGGATAGACATGGAGTCACAGACCACCTGCTCCTGACACCACTTCTTTAACTTGGGAAGCCATAGAAAGTTTGGGAGAAGGAGACTGCCATGATCAAAAGGTGATTTACAAAGGCAAACAGATATATCATGGGGAAATGATGGTACGGAGGAGAAAGCAGAGGAAGAGGTTAGGAAGTTATTGAAACATTTTGGGCTGATGGGTGTGGGGGTTAAGAATAGAGGCAGGGCCTGTGAGAATAGTGACATTAGCTTGGGTAACAGACACAACAAAGCATAGGTTCTGCTATCAGATTGTAGAGTAAGATTAGAAGAGAAAGTGGGAAAAAAAGCAAACTGTGTTAAACAGAAGATCTTGGTCACTGAGGAGATAGTAGTAGTGTTCACATAGATTCAACAAGAAGAACAGAGAGAAGGTAAAGATAAGTTGCCTTTTAGAAAATGCATTCGAAATACACATTCAGAACCATGATTCTACTGCTGCCAGAGATGTTCCTCAGCTTTGCTGAGAGGCCAAGGCTTCCTACCTCCTGCATCCAAGCAGGCAACATCTTTGGAAACTGTTCCATGAATTTTAGGTAAGCCCAGATGTTGTGCCAGTAGGAGCATATTGAAATAGGAATTCACATTTTATCTTTAATTGACACACAATGGCAGCAAATAACATAATTTGCATTCTGGTAGTGAAGCCAAGCCAGCACTGATTTGGAGACAATAGTTTGGGATCTCTATCTGGACACGCAGAGTCTTTGCCCATACAAATGAGCACAAATGCAGCAAGCAGTCTTTAGGGACTAATAATGTCTCCTTGCAGATTCTGAGCAGAGTTTGTTTGCTTGTTCATTGTTTGTTTCTTTTCTGATTTTGGCATGCTATGTGGCATCACAGCGCCCATTCCGGCTGCAAGAGAATCAAAGCATAGTTAATCAAGTAGAAAGTTTACATACAGATTCGCAAAATAAATCCAAGTAGACAAACAAACAAAAACAATGCTGTATATATACTGAGATTTGGAGAAAATATTTTTCTCCTAGGCTGGAATGAACTAGCATTGTCCTCTCTTATGTTACTCTATTAAAAAACAATCATAGCAACAGTAACAGCCAAAATAAATAAATAAATAAACCCAAAACCTAACAAAACAAAAAGTAGAACCCTATAATAATATTTCTTAGTATTATAATTTAATGAATATTATTTTTTGAGACTGATAATAGCCATTATAATTATAAAACTGTAAAATACATATAAATCTGTCCTTATGCCATATTAGGAAAAGGCTGCTACCTTTCCCTTTCATCTCCATCTAGAATCATTGGTAACTCTCCTTGAAGATCCAGCTTATATTGGTCTTGAAATGGTCCTGATCAATGTGAAGTTTACAGTTTTAGTTGCTCAGCAGTCTAAGGCTATTCTTATGGTAGGATATGCAATTATAATATTGCCCAAAGTTTTGATAACCTGAGCGTCAAGGGGAAGGTCAGAGTGACGAGGAAAGCTGGTTTTCCTAAAACCAATGTGTCCCCCTCCTGTTGCTTCCTGCCCCATGGAGATCACCTCTGCCTTTGCTTCTCTGCCTAACACTCCTCCAGTGCTTTCCCCACATATGCTGGTCTATGGCTATGGAAACTGAAGCTAAGCCTCAGAAGCTGCCTGTGCTTCACCTCCAGAGTCATGCCTGGCTTTCCCCACACAGTTTACTTTCAACCTCCTCTTATGTGGCTTTGAGTCCTTATAGCTACTGTTTGCCTGACCTATTTTTGATAATGACTCAATTTTAGTCACCCTTAGAAGTGATGACTGTCTCTCGTCTCCAACATCGCTTTTAAGGACAGTACCCTGACCTAGACACTGCGTGGCTGGGTCTGTTCATTCTCACTCCCCAATTTTCAAAAAGGAGGAGCATCCATACAGCATTCCTCCTCACAAGCCTCATGGTATATGATGCTTGCCTTCCTCCTGAGATCTCCTTCTTTCAGGACTTTGGACTCTGCTTTCAAATCAGTTCCTTTCTCTCCCCTGCCTGAGTTATGAATGTCCTATATCCTATTAACAAGAGCATATTAGCCATTTGGCTTCCATCATCAGTTATGACTTTTTTCTTTTTTTTTTTAAGTTTTAATTTTAATTCCAGTTAGTTAATATAGAATGTTATATTAATTCCAGGTACACTATATAGAGATTCAACCCTTCCATACATCACCCTGTGCTCATCACAACAAGTATACTCTTTAATCCCCATCACCTCTTTAACCTAACTCTCCCCATTCCCATCCCATCAGTTTATTCTCTATAATTAATTGAGTCTCTTTCTTGATTTTTCTTTTTCTCTCTCTCTTTTCTCTTTGCTTGTTTGTTTTGTTTCTTATATTCTGCATTTGAATGAAATGATACAGTATTTGTGTTACTCTGACTACCTTATTTCACTTAACCTTATACACTCGAGATCCCTCCATGTCTTTGCACATGGCAAGATTTCATTGTGTTTTAGTAGTTAGTAAATACACCACTGTATATATTTACTGCATCTTCTTCATTCATTCACTGATCAGTGAATACTTGAGCTGCTTCCATATCTTGGCTCTTGTAAATAATGCTGCTATAAACATAGGGGTGCATGCATCCTTTGGAATTAGTGGTTTTTGTATTCTTTGGGTAAATACCTAGTAGTGCAATTGGTGGATCATAAGGTAGTTCTATTTTTAACTTTTTGAGAAACCTCCATACTATTTTCCACAGGAGCTATACCAGTTTGCCTTCCTACCAACAGTGCAAGAGGGTTTCTTGTCTTCCACATCCTCACCAACACTTGTTTTTTCTTGTGTTGTTGATTTTAGCTATTTTTACAGGTGTGAGGTGATATCTCATTGTGGTTTTGATTTGCGTTTCCCTGATGATAAGTGACAGTGGGCATCTTTTCATGTGTCTATTGGCCATCTGTGTCTTCTTTGAAGAAATGTCTTTTCAAGTCTTCTGCCCATTTGTTAATTGGATTATTTGATTTTCTGGTGTTGAGTTGTATAAGTTCTTTACATATTTTGGATACTAACCCTTTATTGGATCTTCATTTGCAGATATCTTCTCCCATTCCATTGGTTGCCTTTTAGCTTTGTTGATTGTTTCCTTCTCAGTGCAGAAGTGTTTTATTTTAATGTAGTCCCAATAGCTTATTTCTTTTTAAGATTTTATTTATTTTTATTTAGAAAAATTTTGTTTATGTTTATTCATTTTTGGGAGACAGAGAGAGAGTGTGAGCAGGGGAGAGGGCAGAGAAAGAAGGAGACACAAAGCTGACTCCAGGTTTCAAGCTGTCAGCACAGAGCCCAATGCAGGGCCCTAAGCCACGAACCGTGAGATCATGACCTGAGTCAAAGTCAGACACCCAACTGACTGAGCCACCCAGGTGCCCCTTTAATATTTTATGTTTAAGTAATGTCTACACTCAACATGAGGCTCAAACTTACAGCCCTGAGATCAAAAGTCACATGCTTTACCAACTAGACCAGTCAAACACCAATGCCCACCCCATTCTTAGTTAATTTTTGCTTTCATTTTCCTTGCCTCAGGAGACATATATTGGGGAAAAAAGTTTCTACAGCTGATGTCGAAGAGGTTGCTGTCTGTAGTCTCTTCTAGAATTTTTATGTTTTCATGTGTCATATTTAGGTCTTTAATCCATTTTCAACTTTTTTTGTACATGATATAATAAAGTGGTCTTTTATTTTCTTTTGCATGTTGCTGTATAGTTTTCCCAGTGCTATTTGTTTTAAAGACTGTCTTTTTTTCCACTGGATATTTTTTCCTTGTTTGTTGAAGATTAAGTGACCAGATAGCTATATGTTCATTTTTGAGTTTTCTATTCTGTTCCACTGATCCATGTGTTTATTTTTGTGTGAGTACCATATTGTTTTGATTACTACAGCTTTGTAATATAACTTATAGTCTGGGATTTGATGCCTCGAGCTTTGCTTTTCTGTTTTAAGATTTCTTGGGTACATGAGGTCTTTTGTGGCTCCATACAAATTTTAGAATTGGTTGTTCTAGCTCTGTGAAAAATCCTGGTGATATTTTGATAGAGACTGCATTAAATGTATAGATTGCTTTGAGTAGTATAGACATTTTGGCAATATGTGTCCTTCCAATCTATAGCATGGAATGTTCTTCCATTTCTTTGTGTCTTCAATTTCTTTCATCTGTGTTTTATGGTTTTCAGAGTACAGGTCTTTAATCTCTTTGGTTAGGTTTATTTCTAGGTATTTTATTATTTTTGGTGCAATTGCAAACGGGGTTATCTTAATTTCTCTATCTGCTGCTTTATTATTGGTATATAGAAATGCAGCAGATTTCTGTACATTGATTTTAGACACTGCTACTTTACTGAGTTTGTTTATCAGCTCTACCAGTTTATTGATGGAGTCTTCTATATATAGAGTATCATGTCATCTGTAAATAGTGAAAAATTTACTTCTTTATTACCTATTTGGATGTCTTTTATTTCTTTTTGTTGTCTGATTTCTGTGGTTAGGACTTCCACTATTATGTTGAATAAAAGTAGTGATAGTGGACATCCATAAGTTATTCCTGCCTTTGAGTGAAAAGCTCTCAGTTTTTACCCATTGAGGACAGTGTTAGCTGTTGATTTTTCACATATAGTCTTTATTATGTTGAGGTATATTCCTCCTAACCCTACTTTGTTGAGGGTTTTTATCAGGAATGGATGTTGTACTTTGTCAAATGCTTTTTTCTGCTTCTATTTAAAAGGTCATATGGCTCTTTTAATTAAGAAGTGTATTATTTTATTAATGTGATGTACCATGTTGATTGATTTGTAATAGTGAACCACCCTTGCATCCCAGGAATAAATACAAATTGGTTGTGGTGAATTATTTTTTAATGTGTTGTTCGATTTGGTTTTCTAATATTTTATTACGTATTTTAGCATCTATATTCATCAGGGGTATTGTCCTATAGTCTCATTTTTAGTTGTGTCTTTTTTCCTGGTTTTGGTATCAAGGATAAAGCTGGTCTCATAGAATGGATTTTAAAATTTTCTCTCATCTTCTATTTTTTTGGAATAGTTTGAGAAGAATAGGTTTAAACTTTTCTTTAAATGTTTGGTAGAACTTACTTCTACCATCTGGTCCTGCACTTTTGTTTGCTGGGTGATTTTTTTGATTACTGATTCAATTTCTTTTCTGGTTATCAATCTGTTCAAGTTTTCTATTTTTTCCTCTTTCATTGGTGGTAGCTGATATGTTCCTAGGAATTTATCCATTTCTTCGGTTGTTGGCATATAGTTTTTCCTAAAATTCTCTTGTAATTGTCTGTATTTCTGTGGTGTTGGTGATTTTTTTTTTTTATTTGAGTCTTTTTCCTTTTTTTCTTGTTAAGTCTGGCTAGAGATTTAGCAATTATATTGATTTTTTTCAAGGTACCAGCTCCTGATTTTATGGATCTGTTTTGTTGCTTTTAGTTTCTGTATCATTTACTTTAAATGTAGATAGATATAGATATAGATGTAGATATAGATATAGATGATATAGATACAGATATAGATCATTTACTTTAAATATATTATGCCAGTCACTTCCGGCTTGCAAAGTGTCAGTTGAAAAATCTCCTGCCAGTCTTAATGGATTTTCCCTGTAAGGAACTTTCTTTTTTTCCTTGCTGTTTACATTTTGCCAATTTAACTGCTTTACTCTTTATTATTTCCTTTTTTTCTAATGACATTTCATTTGTTGTTCTTTTTCTAGCTCCTTTAGGTGTAAGTTTCAGTGGTTCATTTGGGGTTTTTCTTGCTTCTTGAGGTAGACTTTCCTCCTATACACTTCCCTCTTAGAACTGCCTTTGCGGTTTTGGACAGTTATGTTTTCATTTTTACTTGCTGCCATGTACTTTTTTTATTTCTTCTTTTATTTCCTAGTTGACCCATTCATTGTTTAGGAACATGGTATTTAACCTCTGTGTATTTGTGGTCTTTCCAGATTTTTTTTCTTGTAGTCAACTTCTAGTTTCATTACATTGTTGTCAGAAAAGATGCATGGTATGATTTTAATCTTCTTGAATTTGTTGAGGCTATCCTGACTAGATCTATTCTGAATGTGATCTATTCTGGATAATGTTTCCTGTGCACTTAATGAATGTGAGTTCTGTTGTTTTAGGATTGAAAGTTGTGACTATATCTATTAAATCCATGTGTGCCAGTGTATCATTCAAAGCCATTATTTACTTGTTGATTTTCTCCTAAAAGGATCTGTCCATTGATGTAATTTGGGTGTTAAAGTCCCCATTCTTATTGTATTATTATTGATTAGATCCTTTATGTTTGCTATTAACTGTTTTATGTATTTGGGTGTAACTATGTTGGGTGCATAAATATTACAATTGTCATATATTCTTGTTGGATTGTCCCCTTTATTATTATGTTCTATTATTCTTAGTCTCTTGTTATAGACTTTGTTTTAAAGTCTACTTTGTCTGATATAAGTATTGCTACTCCAGCTTTGTTTTGATAACTATTTGTATTATAGATGGTTTTGCATTTCCTTCCTTTCAAGCTGCAAATGTCTTTAGTCTTAAATGAGTCTTCGTAGGCAGCATATAAATGGGTCTTGCTTTTTTATCCATTCTGTCACCCTAAGTCCTTTGATTGGAGTATTTAGTACATTTACGTTCCAAGTAATTATTATTTAAAAAAATTTTTTTTAAATGTTTTATTTATTTCTAGGAGAGAGAGAGAGACAGCGTGAGCAGGGGAGGGTCAGAGAGAGAGGGAGTCACAGACTGAAACAGGCTCCAGGCTCTGAGCTGGCAGTCAGCACAGAGCCCGACGTGGGGCTGGAACCCACGAACCGCGAGATCATGACCTAAGCGAAAGTCAGACGCTTAACCGACTAAGCCACCCAGGCACCCCAGTTCCAAGTAATTATTAATAGGTAGGAATTTGTTGTCATTTTATTAGTTGTTTTTTGATGATTTCTGAAGATTTTTTTCTGTTGTTCTTGTCTTTCATGATTTGCTGATTTTCTTTAATGTTATATTTGGATTTCCTTCTCTTTATTCTTTGCATATTTATTACATATTTTTGACATATAGTTACCATTAGGTTTGTATATAACTTCTTCTGCATATAGCAGTCTTCATTAAGTTGATGGTTGTTTAAGTTTTAGGTACATGCTTTTATACTTTATATTCTTCTCTGTGTGTGTTCCTTCACTGATTTTTTTTACAAATATCTTCATTTTCATTGCTTTTGTGTTTTCTACCTTTATACTGTCTCCTTTGGTCTCTCCTTTCCACTAAAAGCGCTCCCTTTAATATTTCTTGCAAGGTTGGCTTACTGTTATGAACAGTTTTTGTCTGGGAAACTCTTTATCTCTTCTATTCTGAATGATAGCCTTGCTGGATAAAGTATTCTTGGATGCAGATTTTCCCCATTCACCAGTAAATATATTATGTCACTCGCTTCTGGCTTCCAAAGTTTCTATAGAAAAATGTCTTGCAAGTCTTATGGGTTTTCCCTGTAGGTAACTGTCTTTTATTTTCTTGATGCTTTTATTTTGCCAGTTTAATTACAGTATATCTTATGGTTCTGCTTTTGTTGATTTTGATGGGAGTTCTCTGTGCCTGCTTGATCTGGGTATCTGTTTCCTTCCCCAGATTAGGGAAGTTTGAAGCAATTATTTCTTCAAATAAATTGTTTGACCCTTTTCCTCCCTCTTGTTCTGGGAGTCTTATTATACAAATGTTACTACATTTGATGGAGTCACTGAGTTCTTTAAATATATTCTCATTTTGCATAATTGTTATTTCTCTCTTTTGTTAAGCTTGATTAGTTTTCATTATTCTATCTTCTAGATCATATATTTGTTCCTTTGCTCTTTCCATCAAGCATGTTTCTCATTTTGTTTATTATGCCCTTTATCTGTATGTTACTTATCTCTGTGTTAAGGGTCTTACTCATGTATTCCATTCTTTTCTCAAATCCAGTGAGTATCTTTATGATTATTACTTTAAATTCTCTATTAGGCATGTTATTTATATCTGTTTTGCTCATTTAGGATAACTTTCTCTGTCTTCTAACTTTGTCTACATCTCTGTGCCTGTTTCTCTGTGTTAGAAAAGTCAGCTCTGTCTCCTATTCTTGAGTGTAATGGCCTTATGAGGAAGAGGTCCTGTAGTGCCTTTAAGTGCAGTGCCCTCTGATCCCCAGAGCCTGGCACTTCTGGGAGTGTCTCCGGTGTATGGTTTGTGCTCTGCTGTTTTGTCCTGGTAGCTTTATCCTTCAGCCTAGTCACCTGCAGAGACTCTCTGTGCCTGTTCCGGACAGTGTTTGGTTCCTGGCCTGAATGTGGTGTCTTTTAAGTAAAAGGTGTGATCTGATCAATTTGTGTAGTGAGACTTGTTGCCATCACTTCTGGAACTGAAGCTCTGCAAAACTTCTGCATTTAGAGATGTGGTGTGAGCAGGGTTTGGGGCCAGTCATCTGGGGCAAGAGTCCCACCAAGCTTGGACTGAGGCAAGCATGAGTGGGAAGGGTGGTTCCACAGACCATGGGAGGTGGGGCTTGGTATAAGAAAGTTAGATAATGAGTGTTGGTGCTGTGCTGGTTCTTGCAGGTAGCTTTGTGCTTAGGATGAGGGACAGGGGAGGGGATTGATGTCTCCCAGTTCTTTTGTTCCTGGAGGAACAACTCATTGATGTCTCTCTGAGATGCACTCTGAGATGAGCAAGTAACTTCCCCACTGTATTCCCTTGGCACTCTTCAGATTGCTCTTTTCATGCTGTATATTCCTGCGCTATTGGCCCTGCCTTTTCTCTAAAAGCAATGAAATGCCCTTTGCACTCTCCCATAGTCAAGCATGCTGACATTTAAAACTCTGGGCTTAAAGCTCTGCTGTTTGCAAGAACTCACAAAATTTGGCCCTTTAGCTTTCCAAGCCAATTGCTATGGAGAATCTTTTCCCCCTTGCCTTTCTCTGTATCTATTTATCTTCATGACCATGGTTCTCTACCCATCACAGTGGCCATGATCCATTTCTCTCCAAACTCTGTCTGCACTTCCTGTCTTCTTCAATATGGCCTCTTGTCTACCTTTAGTTGTAGAATTTTTTCTGTCAGGCTTTAGGTCAGTTTCCGGGGGCTTTAGGAAAGTGTGGTAATTATCTCATTGTATTTGTGGGACAAGGCAAGCCTAGGATTCTCCTATTCTGCCCCCATCTTCCTACTTTCCCCCTGATTTTCTTCTTTCTATAATCATTTATTGAGATGTTATATAAAGAGCATCAATTTTGAAATCAGAAATATCTGGATCAAAATCCTAGAATTATTTTACATATTTTATTACATAAATACTTGGAATTTTTTTCCTCTTCTCTGAGTAGCAACTTCCTTATCTGTTATGTGGAAAAATAGTATTTCTATAATAGATCAGCATCCATTTTGCTTTCCCTGAACGACTATGTCCTCTGCTGAATGTAATGAATTTATATATTGATCCAGTCTTAATTTCCAGTTGTTTATGTATCTCTTCTTCAAACTAAAACAATCCTGGAAAACCTCAGAATTGAAAGACCTTTAAATTACTTTGTAACCCAAAATCATTTCAATGGGGGCACCTGGGTGGCTCAGTCAGTTAAGTGTCAGACTCTTTTTGGCTGAGGTCATGATCTCATGGTTTGTGGGATGGAGCCCTGTGTTGGGCTCTGAGCTGACAGAAATGGAGCCTGTTTAGGATTCTGTCTCTCTCTCCCCTTCACTCTCTGCCCTTTCCCCACGTGTGCTGTCTCTCTCTCTCTCTCTCTCTTTCTCAAATACAAAAAGATTTTAAAAAATTATTTCAATGTATCCATTAACCACCATCTAAACACTTTCATGATCAGGAAACTCATTACTTAAAATTTGTTACGTTTTTTCATATTGAGTTGAAATCTGTCCCCTGCTTATAAATTTTCCTTATTGTTATTTATATTGTATCAATTAGTTTATCTTAAAAACTTCTTTCCACCTGGTTTTCCATTTCTTTTTGTTCATTATGTGTGTATTATGCAAACCTAGATTGGAAATAGAGTTCCCCCCAGAATTCTCGGGGCGGGGGGAGAAAGTCGGATGCTTAACCGACTAAGCCACCCAGGCGCCCCAGAACTCTAGAATATTATATTAAGTGGTAATTATTTTGGTGTAAGTTTAATACATATATAAGCTTTAAAAACAAATCTTGGTCTCTGATATTGAATATATTATCTGGTAGAGAACTTTTTCTAACATATGTAGCTAGATTTGTAGTTATATGATGAATAACTCTGATTAAATTTCAGTTTTTCTTTTGTTGAAATGTCATGTGGCTTTCTTTTTTTAGATCTCTTTATAAGTCATTCATTCATTCATTCATTCATCCATATGTTATGTGGGTTTTTTTCTTTGAAACAAGTATTTGGTGAGTACCTCTGTTATGGAAAGCCCCATCCTAATCCCTAAGGATGTAATAGTAAACAAAATAGTACTGATTTATGTGGTGATAGGACTTTGAATATCTAGTGCGAAATCAACAGTAAGTGGAAAATAACATAATAGATATAACTTTTCAAGCCATAGAGGTGATGGTGGTAGACAAGGTACTTTCTGAGGACGTGATCTCAGAATGAGATAAAATGAAATCTGAAGAATGAGTCATTGTTAACTAAGCAAGAGTTGGAAGCAGGAATAATGAAGGGCCCTTCTAGACAGTGACTGATCTGTGAAAAGAGCTTGAATTGCATAAGACAAGGGCTGGGACTCAGATAATCACCCTTCCCCATGACAGTACACTCAACTTCTTAGTCTGCATATCTTCATATCCATCAGCCATTTCTGATATGACATCAGCTCCAGAACTCTCACCTCTCTTTCTGTTCCTCTTTGTCTACAGTCACACTCGTCTTTGTCTCCTTTACATGTGTTCCTAACAATGCAGTAGCATTAGTCATGTGGGGGTATCAAGAGAAAAACCCATGCCTCTGAGTCTCAAACTGTGGAGGGGAAGTTATAACTGAAGTCTTACTGAAAACATGTTAGCCAATTTTTATTGGAGTGACCCCTGGAACTTTGCTGGGCTGACAGGGCAGATACTATCCTTTAAACTTGTCTACCTCCCCTTGATATTACCTTCTAATATTAATAGTATTTTAAAATGTGAAAAAGAAGTAAAGCTGATGGATATGGAATCAGTCTTCAAAAGACTTTGGCCAACATAACTAGCATTTTGATGTAGGACAAAAGAGACAGTACAAAAGAGCTCTTTTATCTATTTCTACAAGCTCCACATTATAACAGTATCTTTTTTGTATTTCATCTCTTTTCTCTCAACCTGAAGTTCCTTGGGACCTGTTTCTCTCCATAAATAGTTCTCACTCTGGACTGGAAAATGTCACTGTTGGCAATGGATTACCCAAGGTGGACACAGTACCAAGTGACTCCCAAAGAGCTCCAGAGGCTTCAGCCTAAAGGATAAAAGGCAATATCTGAAAGGGAGAGGGTTGATCCTGTAAATAAATTTGACTGGCATTAAGTATTTAATGTGGTGGTTGGCTCCATGAGGGCAGTACATTAAATGCATAATGGCATGGTATCCATTTGGGCTTTACTGTAAATCTGACAAGCCCCAACCAGGCTGCATGGCATTAAATTGTAAGTGACAAGTTCTGATAGAGCTGTCAGCGTGAGAAGGTTTACTTTAAAGCAAACAGAAAAGGCTGCATATTCTATTCTTTTATTAATAAGGTAATGCTCAGTTGGAGAAAAGAGGGAAGGCAATGTGATATTGTCATAGGCATACAGCTTTGGAATCAAACAGACTTGGGTTTGAATTAGTGGCCCTGTTACTTATTGCTGTATAATCCTTGAACAAATTACTTCACCTCTCTGAATGTGTGTTCACTAATGAGTAGAATAACAATAATGTATATTTCAGTCTTGCCTTAGGTAAAGTTTCCCAGGAAACAAACTTGAGATGGAGATTTATATTTAGGTAATTTATTAAGAAGTAGTCTTGGGAAAAGTAGCTTCAGTGGAGTAAGGGAAGTATGATTGGCTGAGAGAGAGGTGAGATTCTTTTTCCCTTCCTAACCACTTGCAGTGATAGTGTTTTCACATTTATAGTTCAGTACTTTTATTCATCTGAAAAAAGATTATGAAGCATATTCATAGCCTGGATTTCCTGGAAATAGAATCTAAGATAGAATTTTGAATGCAAATAGCTTATTGGGGAGCGATCTCAGGGATACCACTTATACAGGAGTAAGAGAAGCAGCACTGGTCAGAGCAAGAGCTTGATCTGCAGTGTAGCTGCAGGAGAGACTCAGCTGATCTCATGGAGTGGTGTGACATAAGCATGGCATTTCAGAGTGGCTCACATTGAAGCAGGGAACCTGGGTCTTTGGTCACTTTCACCAACAGGTCACTGGATGTAGACTGCCTTTGGGGATGCAGTTTTGGGCAAGGCAGCTCTGTGGGGACAAATTCAAGTTCCGGGGAGGGACTCATTCCAGGGAGCTATAAACAGACAACAAGACTGGCAGCTGGGGGATGAATGTCTTAGATCTGAACGGTCTACCACTTTGATCTCCTTGTTTCCAATAATGATAATAGTAATAATAATAATGATTAATAATAATAATATTCACACCATCTACAAATAGCTTTCTTTAGATTCTGTTTGGTATCCTCCTGTGGGTGTTTAGAGTCCTTACTAGAGGAAAATGGGAGGGTTGAAATCTACTTCCTGCTGCTGTAGATACACTCCAGGCTTCAACTGATATTTGTAATCTTCCTTCATTACTATCATTCTAGATTTCCCTGTCCCTCAATTAGCATTTCTGTTAGTAATATCTCTCAGATCTTCATGTCTGAAGGATTTTGAGTTCCTGTGTATCATGTCTTATTCAGATCATGGTTGCTTCATTTGTTGATTTACTGTCAAAATTGGGCAGAAGAGTACCAAGGTGAACTCTAGTTGATCACATGGGCATTAAATGTATTGTTTTCTCCCACATTGTTTAACAGCAGTCTTACCTCCTTTTGATTTCAGTGTTAATTATGCTGGGTGGGATGGTAACTTCTCTTCTTGACCTTTGGTCTTTTAGCACAAGAAGTCCAAAGCAACTGGGTCATAGCTGTACATAAAATTTATTGAGATGTATTCCCCTCTTGAAACCGAGATGCGTAGATGCAAAGAAACTAGAATTGCAGGGAAAGTCAGTATATACTCATCAGTAACTTATTGGGAATGATAGTAAGTGGGAGCAATTCTGATCCCACCTATTAGTTCCAAGACCTATGTATTCTACCTACTGGGAATATAGTGCTGTATAATAAGTAATGATCTAGAGAATACCCTGCATTCTAAAGGATGGAGTCCCATTATTTCAAAGCTGTAACCTCAGATGTACCTCCAAAAGGCTATTATCTTTCTTTGTCCAGATGGAAGCTTCAGGGTATATGACATATGATAGAATCCATGGGCCCATTGGCACTCAGTAGAAACTACTGCCGTACTTCTTTTGATATATCCCTTACTATGACATGATGTTACACAGAGTTTTATTGTTGGTGAGCCCTTGGATAAAAAAGCTGGCAAGTCAAAGGGGAGAGATTAACAGACTGAATTAAAAAAAACAAAAAAAAACAAAAAAAACCTCAACAATGTGCTGTCTGCAAAAGGCACACATTCAATAACAATACAAACTGAGGGCAGATGGGGGAGGGGGAGGGGAAGGGGGTGATGGGCATGGAGGAGGACACTTGTGGGGATGAGCACTGGGTGTTCTATGGAAACCAACTTGACAATAAACTATTTAAAAAAAATAAAAAGGTTTAAATTAAAAGGATAGAAAAAGAAATATACAAGAACTAACCTAACCAAAAGTAAACTGGAGTAGCTGAAATCAAATGCAATAAACTTAAAGGAGTACTTAAGTAATAATAAAAACAAAAATTATTTTTAATGGAGATACCAAAAAGATAAGGAGTACTTTTAAAAAATGATATTCCTTACAGAAAAATTAAAGTACATTAAAAAAAAATGATATTCCAGGGGTGCCTGGGTGACTCAGTCAGTTAAGCATCTGGTCTCATGGTCTGTGTGTTTGAGCCCTGCATCATACTCTGTGCCCACAACTCAGAGCCTGGAGTCCGCTATACATTCCGTGTTTCCTTCTCTCTCTGCCCCTCCCCCACTTATACTTGGTCTCTTTCCCTCTCTGTCTCTGTCTCTCTCTCAAAAATAAAACATTAAAATTTTTTTAAGAAAAATTAAGTGATAGTCTATAATACGTGGGATATTCAATCAGAAAGACCTATCATAATAAATGTATATGTACCTAACAATTTTAAAGTACATGAAGCAAAATTTACAGAATTAAAAGGGATAAATAGACAAATCTACACTAAAAGTTATTGTATAAGTAATCAATTGAACATACATAATTAACAGAGCAACTATCAAATATATATTAATGATACAGAAAATCTAAATAACACTACCAAAAAGTTGACCTAATTGCCATTTGTAGATCACTACATTTATTTTTTTATTTAAAAAATTTCTTTTAGCATTTTTATTTATTATTGAGAGACAGACAGAGAGAGAGAGCGAGAGAGCATGAGCATGGGAGAAGCAGAGAGAGGGGGAGACACAGAAGGTGAAGGAAGCTCCAGGCTCTGAGCTGACAACACAGAGCCCAACACAGGGCTTGAACTCAAAACCGTGAGATCATAACCTGAGCCAGAGTCAGATGCTTGACCGACTGTGCCACCTAGGTGCTCCTAGATCACTACATTTAAAGAAAGCAGAACATATGTTCTTTTCAAGTTCACAAAAAACTTTCACAAAAATAGACCATATAAAGGACCGTAAAATAAGATTAGTAAATGTAAAAGTACTGAGAACATATAGAATGTTTTCTGAAGATGAATTAAGTTAGAAACCAATAACAATATGATACATTAAAACAGTGATTCATGTAAAACATCTAAATGCTTAAGATTAAAAACACACATTAATAGCATGGGTTAAATTAAAAAATTATAGGAAAAATAAAACATAATTTGATTGAATGATAGGGAAAATGTAAAAAAAATTATGGAGCATAGCCCAATTTGTGCTAAGAGGAAAATTTATAGCTTTAAATGGTTTATTAGAAATATGTACTTAAACAAGCAATGATATAATTTTCCACCCAAGATAATAGGAAAATGTTAACCTGAAGTAAATCCAGAGAAGGAAATACAATAAAAATAAGGTCAGAAATCAATAGCATAAGAAGACAAACGTAAAGAAAAGTACTAAATTTAGTTCATTGAAAAAATTAAAAATCAATAAAAACCCCTCACAAAGTGACCCGGAATGACAGAGAAGCATTGTAAGTTGCCAGTATCAATGATGTAAAAGGGAATTACATGAGAGATTCCACCAACTTTAAGAGAAAGAAACTTGGTCAACTTCAAGGAAACACTTAACATCTCTTGGAAAACACAGTTTATTAGAGTTTATATAAGATAAAGTAAAAAATATGAACTGAATAAATTATTTATCAAAAACCTGTGACATATGTCTTCACTGGACAATTCTATCCAATATGTGAAGAAGAAAAAATGCATGGAAAAAAAGATATGTTATAGAAAAATACCTCTTTTAAATGTAGATGCAAAAACCCATAGTAGGATATTAACAACTTGAATTAAATAACCTATTATGGCCAATGGAAACTTATCTTGGAAATGCAAGTCTGATTCATCATTTGGGTAAACCAATCAGTGTAATGTACTACATTGACTAAAAAATGGAGGAAAAGTATGATTATCTCAGTAGATACAGTAAGGATATTTAACACAGTTCAGTGCCCATCATGTTGAAAACTCCACATAATTGAGGAATGCTAGAAAATTTTCTCATACTGGTAAGGACTAAAGCAAAACAAAATAAAAACTATTTATTTTACTTGGTGAAATACTGAACACTTTCTTCTTCTAGAGATCTTCTCAAGGCAAGGATGCCTGCTTTCACCATTCCTATTCAATATTTTACTGTACTAGAATTCCTAATCATTACAATAAAGCAAGATAAAAAGTCATAAATATAGAAAAGGAAAAAGGAAAACTCTATTTGCAAGTGACATAATTTTTAATTTAGAAATCCCAGGTAATAAAAAAAAAACACCCCAAAACCCTACTGGTACTAAAATTTAAATTGAATAAGTTTTCAAAATGAAAAGTTAATGTAAAAACCTCTTTCTTTTTATGTACTTGTAAGAACAAATTGAAAACTGAAACTTTAAAAACCCATTTAACATAGCATTAAAAATTTATAAAATGTAAAATGACATTTTTGTTGTTCATTGATTTTAAATGAAGGGTTCAAATCAATTCAACTGGGAAAAATATCAACAATTGATATAGGAACAACTCAGTAGCCATATGGGAACCTTACCTCATATGAAATTAAAATTCATTCCAGACCAAAAGATAGAAGCTAAGACTATAAAATTTTCAGAAGAAAACATGTGTACATATCTTTGAGACTTAGAATTAAAGATATAATCATTAAAATGATGAATTAGATTTTATCAAATATAAAAGCTTCTGCTTCTTTAATTCACTATTAAGAAAATGAATAGAAAAGCCACAGATGGATAGGACAATTGCAAAATATATGTCTCACAAATACTTTGATTGAGAGTATATAATAAACTCCCATAACTTAATTCTAAAAATACAATAAATTCACTTATAAAAAACAGGGCTAAAGACTTCACATTTCATGGAGGATGATCTACAGATACCAATAATCTCTTTTAATAAGTGGTGCCTGGGTGGCTCGGTCATTTAAGCTCCGGACTTCAGCTAAGGTAATGATTTCATGGTTCATGGGTTCAAGCCCCATGTCAGGCTCTGCTGACAGCTCAGAGCCTGGAGCCTGCTTCAGATTCTGTATCTCCCTCTCTCTCTGACCCTCCCCCACTCACATTCACTCTCTCTCTCTCAAAAATAAACATTAAAAAATTTTTAAAAAGTGCTCAATATCTTTAGTCTTCCAGGAAACACAAATTAAAACCACAAATAATACCTTGATATACTCATTAAAATGGCTAACATAAAAAAGACTTGCAATACAAATGTTGTTGAAGAGCAGTGAAACTCCTCCTCCCAATTCTAGGCATATAAAGCATAAAATCAGTTGATATAAATGTTTGGCAATTTTTAAAAAATAAAGTTAAGCAGATAACCTTTTTTTTTTTTTTTTTTTTTTTTTTTTTTTTGCTTTTTGACCTAGCAATTCTATTTCTAGGTGTTAACCAAGAGAAAGAGAAAAGAAAAAAGAAAAGCTTAGGTCCAAAAGAGTTTTACTAGAATACTCATGGCAATTTTATCAATAATAACTGCAAACTGAAAACATAGCTATCAACAGAAAAATTGAAAAAAACAAAAACATTGTAGTATATTCCCATCATAATATAATACTTAGAAATTTTAAAAAAACATACAAACAACAAAATATCATAGGTGTTATGCTGAATAAATCATATCACACATAAAACAAAACATACTCTCTGATTTCATTTACATAAAATAAGAAGAAGTAAGATATGGTTGAAAATAAAATAGGAAATTTGTTGTGTCTGCAGTAGTAATAAACTCTTTGCTTCATCACTTGTATTTGTATGAAATGATAAAAAGAATGCTGTAGAAGGTAAGTCCCTAGCAGTGTGTTGAAGCCATGATAAGTTAGAACATGTCTTAACTGATGCCTTCTTGGTATATCTATTTACAGTAGTGTTTTTTGGTTAATACAGCAAAAATATTAGTAAATTCTCCCTTGTTACAACTACAGGTGGTTGGAATGATTTTCATAACCTAGAGCCACATGGCTTCTAGGAGTGGTAAGATATTAAGAATTGGACTGAATAGAGAAACCTGAAGGTGCAAATGCATTCATTAAATTTGATTATTTTCACTAAGTCACACTGCCTTCTAGATAGGATGAGCATCTTTGATTATATCTTCCTTATTGTTGATGTTATGCTCTGATAAATTAAATGAATTAAATCGTGTTTTGAGTGGATGAAGCTCTTTCACTTGGCAGAATATTAGTGTATAATAGGAGTAGGTAAGGGAGAAAACAACTATCATTTGTGAGTCCTATCATACAGCAGGTTCTCAGGTGTGTTCTCAAATTACCGTGTCCCATATAATTCCTACAACCACCTTGTGAGCTGGAAATTTTCATATTTACTTCAATTTAGACACAAGAGCCTTTGAATTTATGATAACCTCTAGGATGTTTTACTCAAACTCAGTTTTATCAATATCTAAAATCTTATACTTCTTTACCACTACTGTGGTTAGTTCATATTTTATTTTGCTTGGGCAGTGTTTACAAACCATATTTCTTTTTCTTTTCCCCATTAGAAAACATAGCACCCTAGCACCAGTACAGTGCTTAGCTGGCCAGCTTTACAAACAGGACTAGTCTCATAAATTGGTTGAGTGGGCATCAATTATAAGACAGATAGATGACATTATTTTCCTTGGTTACTCTTCTCTAATTTAGGCACATATTTTTACTTTGGTGAACTCTAATCTCTATTTCTCTCATTTGGCTCCCATCTATTTTGTTTTGTTTTGTTTACTTATTTATTTTGAGTGAGACAGAGCACGTGAGTCAGGGAGGGACAGAGAGAGGGGGAGAAAGAATCCCAAGCAAGCTCTGCCCTGCCAGCACAGAGCCTGACACGGAGCTTGATCCCACAAACCATTAGATCATGACATGAGCAGAAGTCAAGAGCTGGACACTTAACCAACTGAACCACCCAGGTGCCCCAGCTCCAGTCTATTTATTGAAAAGACTTATTTTAAGTGCCTAGTCTGTGAGAGGCATTTTTCCAGGCACTGGGACTGTAGTGAGGAAGAAAAGACAAGACTCAAGCTCTCATATATTTTGCATTCTATTGAGGGGAAGCAGAAAATAAATAAATAAGCAATACTTTAACTTAGGGCAAGTTTTAGGGAAGAAAACAAAGGTGGCAACAAAACAGAGTTGGAAATGTGAGCAGTTTTCTTAGATTGGGTGAATAGACCTTTCTGGGGAAGTGAAACTTCAGTTGAGACCTGGATAGTAAGTGTTACTAGTGATGCAGATGTCTGGAGAAAAACATTTCAGATTTTGGGAATCGCACATACAAAAGTGTTATGGTGGGAATGAATGTGTTGAGGAATCCATTGAAGGCCAGTGTGGCAGGAACTCATTGAAAGTTGGTAAAAGGCAAGTTCAGGAATATAAGAAATATACAATTAATTTCTTGGAAGCATTGGAGCATTTTTAAGTGTGTGAGTAACATCATCTGATTCCCTGTTGAAAAGCATGAGTAGGGAGAACAGGAGATTATTGACACAGTCCAAGTAGAAGGCAACGATAGCTCTAGTAATGTAGACATCCAAAATGGGTAGAATAACATAATTTAGGAGGCCAATTCCTATCCGTTAGGGTGCTGGGGCTGACAATCTAACTTATTTTAAAGGTAATGCTGACCAGTACTTAATGATAATGGGAACAAAGACAAGTGTCTTTTCTAAATCATGGACCAAAATCATTTAATATGGTTTGATTTAGTGATTGAAGGTCTAGTCTGCACTTGATGTTTTCAGTTTGTGTTTGTATTCTAGGAGTGAAAGTGTCACAATCCCTGCCTTAAATTGGATTGCTGGACTTCACTTCAGACTTACTGAATTTCATGCATAAGCCTGGGAATCTGAATGTCAACTCATTTGAGAACCACTGGTATGCTAACTATGCACCTATTTTTGCAGTGCAGGGATGGGGAAGAAAAATAGACGTGGTAGATCCTGTTCAGATTGTCCCCCTAAGTTTAAGATAAACTTGGAAGAGAGAGTGATTAGATTGAAGACTGAACACTTAGATCAAGACTGAGTACCTACAGAGATAGTATTTATATTGAAGGTCAGGTACTAAGGTGTAATGAAAAGAACTCTATGCAAAGTAATTTGAGGAAGAGTAACCCATGTGGAGAGGCAGATATTGGGGAGAGGGGCTAGATTACATTTGAAAACAGCATGTGTCATGTTTAAAGAGCAAGAAGAACAAAAGTTAGAGAAAAGAGGGAATGTTATGAAAATTGAGGAAATTGTAGACAATTTCTGATTGGGTTGTGTCCTTCAAGAAAAAATATAGTAATTGTGAATATAAATGTTGCTACTATCTTTGGTGACCAAAATTTGCTAAGCATGAGGATACAATGGGTTAACCAGTCATATCAAATTGGATGGCTTCTTGCTGACTATTTTCCTAACTTGGCAAGGTTGTTTGTAAGGCATAATGGAATACTAATCGAAGAAAGGAAAATGCAAGGCCTGGAGAAATGGTTAGTTCTCAGGACCTTGTGCAGTTCCAAGAAGATCGAAGAACTTGGGCTGGATCCTGCTTATGTTATATTTTAGTAGGAGTTGTGATGGTGTACAATACTTGAGAGAGAACACAAATAATTTATTTGTTGGATTGTTGGAGGGGACTGATTAGTGCTAAGACAGTGAAAAAGCCCTAATAAAAGCAAACAACCAGCACAACAAAATTAAGAGGGGGAGTTTTTGTGGTCTGTAATGACAGTGTATCTTGTATTAATCTGCCTGTGCTCAATAATTACAAACTTTGGAGTAATATTTTTTGTAAAACAATATTATTCAGAGGCATTAGAGAGCAACTCAAAGCAGGCTGTGATAGCTGTTATGATTATAAGGTTCATATGGAAATTAAAAAAAAGAAAGAAAAGAAAAAGAAACACCCCCAAACAAAAACTAAAATAGCTAAAATCACAAAAAAACAACAGAACTAAGGAAATTGCTTCATCTAACTTTAAGACATCATGTAAAGCTACAGTAACCAAGACAGCATCATACTGATATAAAGATAGAAGTTCATAATAATGAAATACATTTGAACTTATAAAACCGTTCATGCTTACTTGTTCAATTGATTTTTGACAAATACACCTAAGCAAATGAACAAAGAAAGAACACTTTTCAATAGATGGTGTAGGAACAATTGGATATCTGTATGAGGCAAAAATGAACTTCAGTCTCTCCCTCCTACCATACACAAATCAAAGCCTGAAAGAAAGGCACAGGAGTTATATGCCACTTATACCTCAATAAAGCTGGGGAAAGGAGAGAAAAAAAAGATGATGAGGAGATGTCAGCAAGATGATTAAATGGGAGTTTTTACCCTTCATCCACCCCCAAATAAAAACTGTTTTTGACAACTACTCACAGATGGGAGTACCTTTATGTGAACCCAGAAGTTCAGAGGAGACATTGTAGCACTCTGTTGGACCAAAACAAATCTGAGAATAAACATGCTGAAAGAGGTAAGAAGAATAATTTCACTTCATCTGCATCACCCTCCTTCCTCAAGCCTACATGAAAAAAATGCCAAGAGAGAATTCTCAGTCTAAAATTTCTCCCACAGAGAAAGTGAAAGCTTGGAGCCCTCAGTTTCCCCGACTGTGTGGGATTTGGTCCAGGAAGTCCACTTTCATCTCATCCCACCCAAATCACTGAGGGTATTGGCATATCTGAATAGTCTGGAGCAGCTAAGAAAAGGGAAGTTGCACAGGGCTCAGAGTTATCAAGAGTATGTACCAATTGTAAATATAGATAAACAACATCATAGTACCTGAGTATATAATAGAACTGAAGGGAGAGATAGATAGCAGTACTTCAATAGCCCACTTTCCATAATGGATAGATCATCTACACAGAAAATCAGTAAGGAAACATTGGACTTAGCTACTGCTATAGATGAAATGGACATAACAGATATACACAAAACGTTCCATTTTAACAGCAACAGAGGACCTATTCTTCTCAAGTACTTATGGAACATTCTTCAGGATAGATCATATATTTACCATAAAACAGGTCTTTTTTTTTAAAAAAATATTTTTATTTACTTCTAGGAGAGAGAGAGAGAGAGAGACAGCGTGAGCAGGGGAGGGTCAAGAGAGAGGGAGACACAGACCCTGAAACAGGCTCCAGGCTCTGAGCTGGCAGTCAGCACAGAGCCCGCCGCGGGGCTCGAACCCATGAACCGCGAGATCATGACCTAAGCGAAAGTCAGACGCTTAACCGACTAAGTCACCCAGGCGCCCCTACCATAAAACAAGTCTTAACAAATTTAAGAAAAATAAAATTATACCTCATGTCTTGTCTGACTACAAAGATGTGAAACCAGAAATCAATAACAGACAGTTGGAAAAATGGAAAATTCACAAGTATGTGGAACTTGGGGGGGGGGGAGGAAAATAACTTTGCAAACTGGAAGTATTAAAGATTTCTTAAATTAGAAGAATTCCAATAGCCATAAAAGAAGAAATTTATGAAATGGACTTCATTAATGTTAAATATTTCTGTTCATGAAATATACCATTAAAATGAATAGGCAAGCTGGAAACTAGAACATGTTCATAAATAATATATCTGGCAAAGGTCTTATGTCCAGAATATATAAGGAATTCCTATAGCTCATTAATAACACGACAAACAGTACAGTTGAAAAATGAGTATATAATTTGAACAAACACCTTATAAATTACAGCAGGAGATATATCAATTGCCATTAATCCTCTAAAAATTCTGATCATTAGTCACTAGTGTAATGCAAATTAAAATCATAATGTATTATAATTTAACCCACTTTATTGGTTAAAATTAAAAAAAAAAAAAAAAGAATCCAAAAACTTGAACACCTGTCAGTGCTAAATGTAGTTGAGGCTATGGAGCAATTGGAACTTTCAAACATTGCTCATGGAGTGTAAAATGGTATAATAATTCTAGAAAAATTTTTGGGCCTGTTTTTTTTTCTTCGTTGTTGTTTGTTTGTTTTTTGTGAAGCCAAGCATACAGAATGCTTCCAAGATTCCCAAAGTCAGATGAACATGTCCTATGAAATTCTTCCCTCTCGAGTGTGATTAGGGTCTGTGAATATGATAGGAAGTCGCTCATTTGATTAGGTTACCTTATATATGACCCTGATTTAGGAGACAGAGTGAGATTCATCTATTGGCTATAATCTTTTTAGCTGCAATGTTGTGAGTTGGTGACATGGATAGGACCTGTGGGCATCCTGTAGAAGTTAAGAGTAACCTTGGTTAACAGCCAGTAAGAAAATGGGAACTTTAGTCTTAAAACTACAAAGAATTGAATTCTGCCAGCAACTTGAATGAGCTTGAAAGGACTCTCAGGCTTCAGATGTGAATACAACCTCAACTAATTGCTTGATTTCAGTGCTGTTGGACTACTGCAGTATTTGTGGGAATTTGTTAACCAGCTATAGAAACCTAATGCATACTTGTTAATTTATCATCTTTCTCTTTGACAATGTGATACTCAATTGTGAAACCTTGTTTAGTAACTGTATCTGTAAGGAAGGAGTGATTTAAGTGGCCCATCATATTGTAATTAATCCCTGTCTTCACAGAATCAAAATATCAGCTTTAAAAATCATAATCTTGTTTCAACGTAGTTATATCTTATATATATGTCTAATATGATTCACTTTCTAGTGCAAGACTTTGTAATTAATTTTTCTGGGTTCTCAGAATATGTTGTTCTAAATTATGTTTTCTTTTTTTTTCAGATCTCTTCTTTTTTTTTTTACAAATAGTTTATTGTCAAGTTGGTTTCCATATAACNGATTTCTTCACTCGTTATGGGTCTGTTCAGGTTTTCTATTTCTTCCCGTGTGAATTTTGGTAGTGAGTGTGTGTTTAGGAATTTGTCCATTTCTTGTAAGTTGTCCAATTTGTTGGCATATAATTTTTCATAGTATTCCCTGATAATTGCTTGTATTTCTGAGGGGCTGGTTGTAATAAGCCCATTTTCATTCATGATTTTGTCTACTTGAGTGCTCTCTTCTTTTTGAGAAGCCTGGCTCGAGGCTTGTCAATTTTGTTTATTTTTTCCAAAAACCAACTCTGGGNTTGTCTTTAATTTAATGTCCAGTTTGTCTGATATAAGTATTGCTACCCCAGCTTTCTTTTGACTTCCCGTAGCATGATATATAATTCTCCATCCCCTTTTAATCTGAAGGTATCTTCCATTCTAAAATGCGTTTCTTGTAAACAGCAAATAGATGGATTTTGTTTTTTATCCATTCTACTACCCTGTGTCTTTTGATTGGAACATGCAGCCCCTTTACATTCAGTGTTATTATTGAAATATGTGGGTTTAGAGTCATTGTGTCCTTTGTGGGATTCATAATTTGTGGTGGTGTCTGTGATATCTTCGTTCCTTGCAACACTTCCCTCAAAGAGTCCCCCTCAGGATTTCTTATAGGGCTGGCTTAGGGGCTATAAATTCTTTCAATTTTTGTTTATTTGGAAAGACTTTTATCTCTCCTTCATTCTGAATGACAGGCTTGCTGGATAGAGGATTCTTGGCTGCATATTTTTTCTCTTCATCACATTGAAGATCTCCTGCCATTCCTTTTTGGCCTACCAAGTTTCAGTAGATAGGTCTGCCAGCACTCTGATAGGTTTCCCTTTGTATGTTAGGGCCCTTTTCTCCCTAGCTGCTTTCAAAATTCTCTTTGTCCTCATATTTTGGCATTTTTACTACGATATGTCATGCAGAAGATTGGTTCAAATTACATCTGAGGGGAGTTCTCTGTGCCTCTTGGATTTCAACACCTACTTCCCTCCACAGGTTGGGGAAGTTCTCTGCTATAATTTGTTCCCCTCTCTCTTCCTCTTCTGGAACTCCTACGATATGGATATTGTTCCATTTGACTGTATCACTGAGCTCTCGAACTCTTCTTTCATGTTCCTGAGTCAGTTTGTCTCTTTTTTTCTCAGTTCCTTCTTTTTCTATAATGGTGGCTTCTAAATCACTTATTCCTCTTTCTGTNTGTATGTTAGGGCCCTTTTCTCCCTAGCTGCTTTCAAAATTCTCTTTGTCCTCATATTTTGGCATTTTTACTACGATATGTCATGCAGAAGATTGGTTCAAATTACATCTGAGGGGAGTTCTCTGTGCCTCTTGGATTTCAACACCTACTTCCCTCCACAGGTTGGGGAAGTTCTCTGCTATAATTTGTTCCCCTCTCTCTTCCTCTTCTGGAACTCCTACGATATGGATATTGTTCCATTTGACTGTATCACTGAGCTCTCGAACTCTTCTTTCATGTTCCTGAGTCAGTTTGTCTCTTTTTTTCTCAGTTCCTTCTTTTTCTATAATGGTGGCTTCTAAATCACTTATTCCTCTTTCTGTCTCTTCAGTCCATGCATTGGACACCTCCAGTTTATTATGTATCTCATTTATCGCATTTTTTAATTCATCATATCTATTTTTAAGCTCCATGTTGTTTGTAATCATAGTTTCTTTGATGTTGCATGCTTTTTGCAAGCCCAGCGATTAATTTTATGATTATTTTTCTAAAATCTTGTTCAGTAATGCTGCTTATATCTGTTTTGAGTGGTATTTTAGCTGTCAGTTCTTCCTGGAATTTCTTTGGAGGAGAGCTCTTTCGTTTTGTCATTTTGGTTAGCTTTCTATCTCGTTAGTTTTAAAAGCTTGTTATGCTCTCTGCACCATTGAGCGCTGCTGTACCCAAGAAGGCTCTTTGACTGTCCAGGGCCTATCCTTTCAGAAATTGTTCTTTGAATCTTATCTCTTGGTCTCTCTTCTTGAGACCTTGGTTATTTTATTTTCCTAGTCGTAGGGTATTTGGGACTCTCCACCATGTGCACATTGGCTTGTTTCTTGAGGTAACCCTGGAGAAGAAAACAGACAGACAAACACACAGGGAACAAAGGCACACAAACGCACAGACACATCCAACAAACACGCAAACTGAAAGGGAAAAGGAAAAAGTAAAGAGAAAGAGGGAGGAGGGAAGGCGAATAATAGAAAATAAAAATACATTAAAAATGTCAAAAGGAAGAAAAGAAAAGGAAAAAAGAAGAAAGCCAATAGAAAAAAAGAACAGTTTAAAGCATATAACCAGATTTCCCAGCTACAATTAAATAGCCGGGTGTATGCAGTGCTGGTTGAAGAGCATAGAGCAAGAGAGAGATGACAGGGCGGGATGAGGCAAAACTGGAAATGAAATGAACAGGCAGAAGGGATAAGAAGCTTTTTTCAAAGAGCGAAAGGGTGGGATATGGTTGAAGAGGTGAGAGAAAGACGCTGGTGTTATCCAGAGAAAGTATATAGTCTGATTACTTCTGAGAGAAAGAGATGAAAATGTTGGTAGGTGTAGAATTTACATCTACAGAATGGACTAAATGTGATTGTTTAAGCAAGCCAGTGACCAGAATTAATAAGGGCAGTGCTCTGATTAAAAAAAAAGGGGGGGGTAGGAGGGCAGCTCTCTAGCAGTGATGGGCGTGGTTTGATCCCATGGGTCAGGTGGGAGTCCTGCCTTGGCGGTTGTGGGGAGAAGAGTGGCGGCGCTCCAGTCCCTTCTTGAACCAAGGGCTGCAACTCACTTTTTTGGATGTGTAAACTCCCTGTGCCGGGGGTGCAGCTAAGGTTGGCCACGCTCTATATCCCAGGCCAGGCCTCGTTTCCAAATCCCAGTCTGCGCGCCCCACTGAAATTGTCAGAGACACAAACTCGCAGGTGATTCCCTCGGGGCAGTTCGAGGCCTCTTGCCTTATCCCTGGGAATTGAGCCAGAAGCCGCTGCTGCAGTCTCCTCCTCCAGGTCGGGTTGGCAAGCGAGGACTGGGGTCGCCTGGGACAAGTGCATCCTGCCCAGGATCAGCTGGAGAGCAGGAAACTGGGTCCCTCTGTGTCCCATCACCCAAAACACGAACTCGCAGGCAAATCTCTCAGTTTTAAGCCCTTCTCCTCTCCTCTAGGGTTCCAGCCGAGCCAGAAGCACAAAGGCATGGTCGCTGCGCGACCCCTCCAGGTTGAGTTGGTGCACGCAGGAAGTTGTTTTCCTGGGGATTGTCAGGGACGAGTGCGTCCTGCCGGGGGAGAGCAGGAGATTGGGTCCCTCTGTGTCTCAGGCGGAGGTTTTTCTGTTCCGCAGTGACAGGGACAGTGTCTTGAGCAGTTTCGGCCTCTCTCTTTCTCCTCTCACTCCCTTCAGAGGGGGATCGCCCCCGTCCCTCTGTGTCTCTGGTCCCGGCCCAATTTTATCTTCCCCAGTTCGCACTCATGTTAGAAGGTTTTCTCAGTGGACTCTGTCTCCTTTTCCTCCCAAACTCCTGGATTCTGTAAGGGTTCCTATGGCTTCAGGCCTTCTCTGTGTGAGATATGGGCGTGAGTGCAATGCACGGGGTTCCCTGCTTCTCCACCATCTTGCCCCTCTCTCCTAAATTATGTTTTCTTGTCCCTATTAACTCATACTTTTCTCCAACATTGATGCTCATTTACTTATTACTAGCCTAGAGATCTAATTCCTCAGGTTTCTTTCTTCTCTTTGTTCTTAATTGTGCATTAATACAAAATGTAGGGCAGGGCCACCTGGTTGGCTTAGTTAGGCATCCGAGTCTTGATTTCGGCTCAGGTCATCATCTTTTGATTTGTGTGTCTGTGCCCTGGGTTGGGCTCTGAGCTGACATTGTGGAGCCTGCTTGGGATCCTCTCTCTCCCTCTCTCTCTACTCCTCCTCCACATTCTCTCTCAGTACATGCATACATACATACATACATACATCTTTTAAAAATGTAGGACAAATTCAGAAACATTTCAAAGACTAGATTCATTAAAATGACCAAGCATTTTATTCATGAACATTGGAATAGGGGCAAACTGATTTTAGGTGAGGATACAAAATATCCTACTCAAATATATAGATTAAAATAATATGCTTTTAAATTATTCCCCTGAGTTATTCAGCTTAAACTTTTCTATCCAGGGCTCCGTGGATAACTGAATACCAATTTCCAACAGGAACAAAGGGTCATCAATGAAAACTTTTTAGAAAAGTGCTATTATCACCACTTTACCACTTTCAATCAAGACTTTTGCTTAGTCTCATCATTAAACAATAATACTTCCTGTTAAGCTAGATTTCAGACAGATTAATGTGATTCTATTCATATACCATCCAGTTTGGAGTAGAGTTTTTAATTTTTTTTTTAATATTTCCTTATTTTTGAGAGAGAGAGAGAGAGAATATGAATGAGCAGAAGGGGGCAGAGAGAGGGAGACACAGAATCCGGAGACACAGAATCTGGGGTAGTCTCCAGGCTCTGAGCTGTCAAGCACAGAGCCGGATGTGGAGCTCAAACTCATGGTCTATGAAATCATGACTTGAGCCAAAGTTAGATGCCTAACTGGACTGAGCCACTCGGGCACCCCTAATTTGGAGTAGAGTGTTGACTGGATTTTTGAAGTGTTGCATAATTCAATTAATGGTTCAGGGTGATGGAACCCTTTGGACAGGGTGATGGAATAAAAGCTAGGGATCTGGATTCTTGCTTTGACTCTCCCATTTTTCTTTCATTTTGGTAGGATTAATCATAACTGTAAGTTATTGTTTATGTTGATATATTTAATACTAACAAAACAGTTTCATGAGGTCATGGATATGACTGTCTTGATCACCAGTGTGTTTCTAACAGTATATTGCTATTCATAAAATGGATGTTGTATGTTAAAATGAATTAAATAGCTCTTGACTTAAAGTATTTAGGGGCACCTGGGTGGCTTAGTTGGTTAAGCATCTGACTTTGGCTCAGTTCATGATCTCACAGTTTGTGGGTTCGAGCCCTGTGTCGGGCTCTGTGTTGACAGCTAGCTCAAAGCCTGGAGCCTGCTTCGGATTCTGTCTCTCCCTCTCTCTCTGACCCTACCCTGCTCACGCTGACTCTCTCTCTCTCACACAGAAATAAATAAAACATTAAAAAAAAATAAAGTATTTTAGGAACAAAATTAGGTGTTCTCGTATACCTAATTTATTTCTCACAGCACCCAATAGAATAGGGATTAAATATTCCATTTGATGCTTTAATAGAAGTTTTCCTTGATTATGTTGTTTGTAAACAAAATTCAAAACCAGATATGTGGCACCAGCTTGCCAAGTCAAGGCTGGGAATGTAGGCATTTACTTTGTTAGAGAACCCAGCAGTGGGTCTGAGGGATATTCTTGCTTCTTTTCAACAAAGTCAGATAAGAATATGGAAAGTAGAATTTTATGGTTGTCCCACAAGGTTTCTGGTAGTTCGTGTGCATACACCTTCTCTTCACTATTCAACTAAATGCTAATGTAGATAATTCTGTGAAGGAATACTGCAGAAACAATTAAGTTCCCAAGTCACTTTATTTTAAAATAAGGAGATTATTCAGGTGGGCCTGACTTAATCTCATGATCGCTAAAATCAGAGGTTACTCTTCCTGCTTGCAGAAATGGAAGTCTAAGAGATATGCACCAAGCTGTTCCTAGAAGAAAACAAATACTTCTGTTGCAAACAGCGTATGGCAGCCATATGACAGGGAGCTATGGACAGCTTCTAGGAGCTGAGTGATCCAGCCAACTGTTAAAATGTAACTGATGACCTTGGGCTTAAAACTGCAAGGAATTCAGTTCTTCCAACAATCAGTGAGCCTTAAGAGACAGCCCTCTGCCCATATGGAAACGTTAGTACTGACCAATAACTTGATTTCAGCCTAGTGAGAGTCCTAGTTCTGTGCCTAGATTTCTGATATAGAGAAATGTGACATAATAAATAGGTATTGTTATAAGCCAGTACATTTGTGGTAATTTGTTATGTGATAATAGAAAAACAATAAATAGGGAATACTTTCAACTTACTAGAAATCGTACTGGGAGTTGAAAGCATTGATTTGTTTTCATACCATGTTAGAGAAATGGACAGTGAATGGTGCAGATGGCAAATGATTCAAATTTGCATCTTTATCTAGACCCATCTTGGATAGTATTAAATATTAGGTGCTCATTAGATTTGTAAAATAAAAGTTAAGAGTGAAACCACTTTGAATTACCATTCTAAAATGACAGGAACAATAATAATCCTTATATTTTATTAGAAATGAGAATATACCATTTTCATCACATTATATGTACTATCAACATGACAACACAATCAGCAAGACTTATCAAGATGTTAACCTTGATTGTTTGATTAATGCATATTTATTAGTTTTCTCTACCACAAAGTTACTGGGTTTTTCCTGCTTTCCATATTGTCCTTTTTTTTGGAAGTGAGTCACTATGAGTAACTTACGCTTAATGGGTGGAAATTATGCTCTACCTACTTGGAAGAAAGTATTTTCATAAATTATTTATCTCTGTGGTCTTCTATTTAAGAAATCCCATAACTCTAATAACCAGACATTCATCACTCTAATCAGTTGAAGGGCATTCTGTTAGATACCTGATCAGTACTCTTCAAGGCTGTCAAGAAAAAAAGTCCAAAAAAACAGGCACACTGTAGAGGAACCTAACGAGCCATGACAACTAAATATGGTGTGATACTGTGGATGTGATCCTAGAGAAGAAAAGCGATATTAGGTAAAAACTAAAGAAATCTGAATAAAATATGGGGGTCAGTTTTTTAAAAGTATCCATATTGTTTTATTACCTATAGCAAATATTCTATATTAATAAAAGGTATTGAAGTCTATATACTGTATTTTCAATTTTTCTGTTGATATAAAACTATTCTAAAAGAAAAGCTTATTATACTCAAGAGAATGAGAAGACAGGCCACAGTATAGGAGAAAATGTTTGCAAAAGACACATATGATAAAGGATTGTTACACAATATTTAGAAAGAACTCAAAATAATAATAATAATAATAAACTACCCACTTGAAAAATGGTTCAACGACCTTGAAAGACACCTCACCAAAGAAGATATCCAAGATGACAAAAGGCATTTGAAAAGATACCACATCATATGTCATCAGGAAAATGCAAATTAACAATAGTGAGATACCACCATATATACTTATTAGAATGGCCAAAATTCAAACACTGACAGCACCAAATATTGGTAAGGCTAGGGAACATCAAGATTCCTCATTAATTGATGATGAGAATCCAAAATGGACAGCCACTTTGGAAGATAGTTTAGCAGTTTCTCATAAAACTAAATATACTCTCACAATACTATTCAGCAGTTATACTACTTGGTATTTGCCTATATGAATTGACAACTTATGTCCACACAAATACCTGCACATGGAATTGCCAAAACTTGGAAGCAACCAAAATATCCTTTAGTAGGTGAATGGATAAAAAAGCTGTGGTATATCCGATAATGGAATATTATTCAGCACTAAAAAAATGAACTATTAAGTCATGAGAAGATATGTTGGAAACTTAAAAGTATATTACTAAGTGAAGTCAATCTGAAAAGGCTACATACTATACAAAGGCAATTATATGACATTATGGAAAAAAAGCAAAATTATGGAGGCAGTAAAGAGATCAGTAGTAGCACAAGCCTAGATGGGAGGGAGGGATGAATAGGTAGAGCACAGAGTATTTTTAGAGCAATAGAACTATGCTGTATGGTACCACAATGGTGGATAGATGTCGTTAGATATTTCTCAAATGCCATGGAATGTGCAATTCACTAAAACTGAACCATAATGTAAACTATAGTCTTTGAGTGATAATGATGTGTCAGTGTGGGATCGATTTTAAAACCCTATCACTTTTTTGATGCAGGATATTTATATTGTGGGTGGTTGTGCCTATGTGTGGACAGGTATTATGTGTGAAGGCTGATATTTCTGGTCAATTTTTGCTGTGAGGATAAAACTGCACCCAAAATAAAGTCTATGAAAAACAACAGAAACAAAAAACATATATGAAATTAAAATTATAAAAAGAAAATTAAGAGTATGGCTTAAGCTTATAAAAGAGTAAAAGAGTATTACCTTTCTGATTGTGAATTCTAATAATGTCAATTACAGAGGTAGAAGAAGGAAGAGAGAAGGAGAAGAGGGGTGAGGAGATGAGTGGCTGGGAGGGGAGGGAAGGTATGGGGAATGGAAGACCAGGGTGAAAAAATGAGATGGGAGTTGGAAGTAAAAAGGGTAGAGCTAACATTGGGAAAATTAAATAACCTCTCTTAGTTTTTTATTTCCCTTTTGTAAAATTGGAATAAAGCCAAATTCTATAGACTTACTGAAAGCTGTGAGAGTTATAGCAGTGTATGAAAATGGATTAATAAATGATATGTTATTCTTTATTGTGTTATTATTTTAATAAGATAAATTTTAAATGAGAAAAACATTGCAAAGACATCACAAGTGGGAGGTTGTAATCTTTCACTAAACTATTCACATTGTGTTATTCATTAATTTTGGAATTAGGCTTAAACAGATATGTAATAGGTATAGAATGTTGTTAGGGTTAGAATTAATATCAAATACACACAATTATGGGCGTAGATTTTTTTTAAGAGCATATAATTAGAACAAGTAAACAGGGTGCTGAGTGAATGTGGTCCAAAGAATAAATAGATTTGTCTTACATACTTGTGAAAGCAGAATAGTTGGAGGGAGATCATGGCATAACTCTGATTCCACTTTTCTATGTTTCTTTTATATTCGTATGTTGAGGTGGGTTACAAATTGCCCCCAGCAGTTCTGGGTGTTAAATTCAGAGCCATTTTCCAGAGAAACAAAGAGGCTGTCTCTTCCTGGATCTTATTTCTAGATAAAAGAAAGCTTTCCCAGGGGCGCCTGGGTGGCTTAGTCGGTTAAGCGTCTGACTTTCCCTTAGGTCATGATCTCGCGGTTCGTGGGTTCGAGCCCCGCGTCAGGCTCTGTGCTGACTGCCAGCTCGGAGCCTGGAGCCTGTTTCAGTCTGTGACTCCCTCTCACTCTGACCCTCCCCTGCTCACGCTGTCTCTCTCTCTCTCTCCTAGAAATAAATAAAACATTAAAAAAAAAAAAAAGAAAAGAAAAGAAAGAAAGCTTTCCCAGCAGTCACACAGCAGATTTGGATCTCATGCCCATTCCTTTGCTAATACTGGCAAAGGCAACATCTTTACCATGATTGGCAAAGACCAGTCCTCTGAGGTCTAGGAGCTCTGGGAAGTCATTATCTCTACCATCTTTTGGACCACATTTTTGGGAAAGAACCAGACACAAAAAGATGAACTTACAATGTAATAAATACAAGTGTATAAAGTAATAAGGGTAGTGGATAATGCCCTTCCACGTTTGGTACTTTACATGTATTTAAAGGCAGAGTAGATACATAATATCTAATTTGAACAGCCATTAGGTTTTTTTGTTTGTTTTTTTTTTTTGAAAAAAATAAAAACCAACTCACTTGTGAAAGAATGATGAGACAAAATGTGGTAAGAAACAGTCTTTTAGTAAGTCCTTGTCTCAAAACTAATTTACTCAAATGAAAAAAATAACAGTGGAGTGTGCTAGAAAAGCTTTATCATCAGAAGTGGCTTATAATTTGAATGGCTGTCCTTACTTTTAGTTACTTTCACCTCTATAAGCCTTAGTATTATCCATGTAAAACAGGGAAGTTTATAATAAATTCTACTCATCACTGTTCAAGTAATCTAAGACATAATACACATGAAGGTAATTTTAAATACAAATGGGAGGAATCATTTCTGAAAATTAGCTGTTTTCTTTTCCCATTTTGTTTTTACCGAATCATCACTATTTTCCTCAGAATAATTATGTCAGTACATTTCATCCTGAAATGTTTGTGTGAATAAAAGGCATAAATTGTCATATCTAGTTAAAGATATAATAGGTTTTTTGATTGTATTGTTCTAGCACTTTTCACTTCAGATTACTACTATTTTGTTTTTATTTATCTTATCTAATAAAATTAATTAATATATTCTAAATTATCTTGAATAGACAGATTGTTGGGCATTCTAAGTTTATAAATGTCTTATAAATGAATGCAACTGTTTTTACTTTCTTTTGGTGCAATTTATATGGGAAAAAGATTTATCAGAATTTACAAGGTAAAACAAATTGAGTAATTTTTGATAGGCTAATCTAATGAGTAATAATGAAATGAGTGCAATTTTAATTAATGTTTTGTTTTTGTTAAGAAGGATACATTTGAATGGGACTAATCTCACCAGACCTTTCTATGATTTTTCCTTGATGCTTTCTAAAAATTTCAATCTTAGAATTAACCAGCTGTTTAATTTATTCAGTGTCTGAGGGAACTGAATATATAACTATTATATGCCTTTTTCTAGTACTAATTCTAAAGCAATGTCATATTCCCCAGCCATGTTTGCACATGTCTCCATTACTTTCTTTTTCCTACTAGTCTGTGCCATTGAGGCCCTCAGCACACCTAAGAACTAACACCACAGAAAAAATGACCTGACACATTTAGAATTAGATAAAATGAGGGTGTAAGCAGAGGCATAAACCATCATTACTTGTTCCTTCAGATAAAATGATCCTTTTCAAAAGCCCTTTCAGATCTCTTTCTCTATTACAAGTACATATTTTCTGATAAGAACTCCCATCTATACTACCCCTAATAAGTGTCCATGGGATTCCCTCCTGAACCATGATGATTTGGCAAGCAGTTTTCTGATAATTTGTCATATTTCTTGTCACATTTCTTCTGTGCTACCAACACTGGAATGTACTTATTCTATAAATAATCATATGACTTTGGGGGCACCTGGGTGGCTCAGTTGGTTAAGCGTCCGACTTCAGCTCAGGTCATGATATTGCGGTCTGTGGATTCGAGCCCCGCATCGGGCTCTGTGCTTACAACTCAGAGCCTGGAGCCTGGAGACACAGATTCTGTGTCTCCCTCTCTATCTCTGCCCCTTTCCTGCTCATGCTCTGTCTCTCAGAAATAAATAAATGTTAAAAAAATTAAAAAACTAATCTTATGACTTTGTTCCACTTTCACTTTTATGAAGTTGGTCTTTCACTAGAACTTAAGTTTCTACTTTACATGGACTGTTGCCCTAACAGTAGGACACAGAGATAAATGTGATCTGCTCTTTGTGTTCACAGGACACATATTGTATCAATGGTGACTGAAATAGAATAAAAAACTGAAGTACAATGTGACACATTCAGAAACAAAGGTAATAAAATATACTATCTATAGAAACGATAGTGACACATTACTAGATATTTTTCTTTTTTGGTGCTGAGAAGACCATGCTAGAGCCTACTTGCCTAGTTATGGGTGAAAGTGGAAATTGCAGTGGCCTCATGGCAGGATGAAAAAGAAGGGAAAACAGGGAGATTTGGATACATAAAGATATACATGGAGAGCTATCCATGTACTTTTAGCATCCTCTTACATTCCACTGAGAGATGTGAACTGCTTTAACACGACTTTTGGTTTCTCATTTCACTTTGAATGAAGTATCAGGATGAAAGTAAGCTAAGAACAACATTAGCTTATATTGTCTTTATCAACAGCCATTTTGTAGAAAAGTGAGTGACACTCTGTGAAGTCATGAAAGGTGTCCCAAGAAACATAGTATCTGATCAGGGTAAATAGGAGTTTTAGGGAATGTTTAAAGAGAGGAAAGTTAAGGATACAAGGTAAAGGAAACAGGAAGTGCAAAAGCTCAGGGATGTGATTATGCATGAAGTAAGTACTCAGTAACCGTGACTAGTTTTACAAGGCCAAAGCATGATGTTCAAGAGTTTGGGTAATGGAGTAGAATTGGGGTGTGTGCAATGTGTGTATGCATCTAGAAAGAAAGGTATTTAATCTCTTACTATACATTGGAATGTTTCAATTCTTTATTATTATAAACAGTGCTGCAATATGTAACCTCATACATATGTTTTGTTTATGAGCAGGCATTTCTTTAGAATATATTTCAAGAAGTACAATTGGCAATCAAAGGGAAAATGCAAATATTATTTTGAAAGCTATTATCAATTTGCCCTACATAGACTTTGTTCCATTTTTATACTCCCCAGAGCAAGTGAGACCTTGACTACTTTGTCCCACAACCTTACTATTGTGTTAACATACTTGAATTTTTTAAAATTTGATACTGAAAATTAGTATCTCTGTTTTATGTTTTTTATTGAATGAAGTTTAACACCTTTTTAATAATAAAAAATTTTAATGAACTGTATCTTTATGTCTCTGGAACACTATTTTATTTGGTTGCTTGTTTTTCTAGATTTCTAGAGGTGCTTTACCTATTAGGGGAGATTTTTTCCTTTTCTATTTTTTTTTTTAGTTTATTTATTTTGAGAGAAAGAGAGAGAATGAGCAGGGGCTGGGCAGAGAGAGAGAGAGAGAGAGAGAGAGAGAGAATCCGAAGCAGGCCCCTGCCCAGCATGGAGGCTGACGATGTGAGTTTTACTGTTTTCTACTCCTGTAAGTGGAATCATGCAGTACTTGCATTTTTGTAACTGACTTATTTTAATTAGGATAATGTCTTCAAGATTCATCCATGTTGCATATGACAGGATTTCCTTCTTTTTCAGAGGTCAAATAGATTGTACATACATACCACATTTTATTTATTAATTAATCCATCAATGGACATTTAAGTTGTCTCTTGGTTTTGTAAGTAATGCTTCAGTGAATATGGGTGTGCAAAGATCTCTTCAAAATCCTATTTTCAATACTTTGGATATACACCCAGAATTGAGATTGGTAGATCATATGAAATTTCTCTTTTTATGTTTTGAGAACCTCCACACTATTTTTCCATAGTGGCTATACCATTTTACATTCTCATTAACAGTACACAAGGATTCTAATTTTCTACATGCTTATCAACACTTGTTATCTTTTGTTGTTTTTGTTGTTGTTTTATAGTGGCCACCATAAAAGAAATGAAGTGACACCTGATTGTGGTTTTGGTTTGCATTTCTCTGATCATTAGTAGTGTTGAGCTTTTTCATTTACTTGTTTGCCATTTGTATTTCTTTGAGAAATATCTATTCAAATTCTTTGCCAATTTAAAAATTATGGTATTTGTTTTTGTTGTTGTTTTTTTCAAAAATATTCTGGTTAAAATCTTCTCAGATATATAATTTAGAAGTATTTTCTCCCATTCTGTAGGTTGCTTATTCACCCTGTTTTTGTTGTTGTTGTTACCCAGAAATTTTAAGCTTAGTATAGTCCCATTGGTCTATTTTTACTTTGCTGCCTGTGCTTTTGTGTCATGTCCTAGATATCATCGTCAAATCCAGTGTCATGAAGCTTCTCCCCTAAGTTTTCTCTTAGGAATTTTATAGTTTCAGATCTTAAATTTAAATGTTTAATCCATTTTAAGTTAATTTTCATAGATGATGTAAGGTAAGGGTCCTTCGTTCTTTTGCATGTACTTATCTAGTTTTCTCAGCTCCATTTATTGAAGATACCTTCGTTTCTCCATTGTGTAGTCTTTGTACGTTTGTCAAATATTATTTGATCATATGTGTGAAAGTTTATTTCTGTGTTCTGTTCTCTTAAATTGGGCTACTTGTTTATCTGTAAGCCAGTATCATGCTGCTTTGATTACTGTAGCTTTGCAGTATGATTTGAAATCAGGGATTATGTGGTCTTCAGCTTTTTCTTTCTCAAGATTATTTTTGCTATTTGAGGTCTCTTTTATTGTCATATAAATTTTAGAATAATTTTTTTCTATTTCTGAAAATAGTGTCATCAGGATTTTGATAGAAACTGTTGAATCTGTACATTGCTTCATGCAGGATGGGCATTTTAACAATATGTCTTTCAATTCATGAACATGGGATGTCTTTTCATTTAATTTGTCTTCTTTAATTTCTTTTATCAGTATTTTGTAGTTTCTCGTTTACAAATTTTTCACTTCCTTAGTTAAATATCTAAGTATTTTATTTTATTGATGCTACTGTAAATAGGATTGTCTTTCTGATTTCTTTTTCAGATAGTTTCTTGTTAGAGTCTAGAAACACAACTTATTTTCAAATTAGTTGATTTGTATCCCACGCTTGACCAATTCATTTATAAGTTTCAGCAGTTTTATAAAGTAGTCTTTGGAGTTTCCTACATATAAGATCATGTTATCTGCAAACAGATAATTTTACTTCTTTTTTATTTGGATGTCTTTTATTTCTTTTTCTTGTCTATGTGCCTTGGTTAGAACTACTACTATGTTGAGTAGAAATGTAAGAGTATGTATACTTGCCTTTTGCCTGATCTTAGAGGAAGTTTTCAGTTAGTCATTATTGAGTGTAATGCTAGCTGTTGTTTTTCATATATGGATTTTTTTTTATCTTGAAGTGTTTTCCTTCAGTCTTTAGTTTGTTGAATGATTTTTTAACCATGAAAGGATTTTCAACTTTGTTTAATGTTTTTTATCTATCAGTTGAGATATTTACATATCTTTTATTTTCCCTTTCATTTTGTTAATGTGGTGTATTACACTGATTGATTTTTGTGTGTTGAATAATCCTTGCATCCCAGGAATAAATTCCCTTTGATCATGGTGAATAATCCTTTTAGTATACAAATGAATTTGGTTGTCTAGAGTTTTATTGAGGATTTTTATATGAATATTAATAAAGTATATTGCTCTATAGGTTACTTTTCTTATACTTACTTTGGTTTTGCTATCAGAGTAATGCTGGCCTTAAAGAATAAGTAAGTAAATATTCCCTCTTACTTAATTCTTTTTTAAAAGTTTGAGAAGAATTGATATTTGTTCTTCTTTAAATATTTGGTAGAATTCTCCAGTGAAGTCATCAGGTTCAGAAATTTTCTTTGTTGGGAGGCTTTTGATTACTGTTTCAATCTCCTTACTAGTTATAGGTCTATTCAGATTTTCTATTCCTTTGTGATTTAGTGTTGGTTGATTTTGTATTTCTAGGATTTTTTCTGTTTCATCTAGGTTTCCAATTTGTTGCCATACCTTTTTTCTTAATCTCTTATAATTTTTTTATTTGAAGTAGTAAAGGCTATTAATGTTCTAACCTAAAAAGGACATCAAAATACACATTTTAAAACTACCATGAATTTATGATAAAAGCTCTCAACAAAGTGGGTGTAGATAGAACATACTTCAACATGATAAAGTCCATATGTAAAAACCTCACAGCTAACATCATACTTCGTGCGAAATGGAGAGCTTTCCTGTAAGATTGGGAACAAGACTTTTATTTGACTTGTCACTCTAACTCTTAGTCACAGAAGCAGACAATAAAAAGAAATAAGAGGCACCTATCCTGGTAAAGAGGAAGTTAAACTGTCAGTATTTGCAGATGACAGGATATTATATATTAAAAATCCTAAACACTCCACCAAAAAACTACTAGAAGAAATAAATTTGGTAAAGTTACAGGACATAAAACTTAATACAGAGAAATCAGTAGTATGTCTATACACTAAAAACAAAGTATCAGAAAGAGAAATTAAGAAAATAATTTCATTTATAGTTGCACCAAAAAGAATAAGGTAATTAGGAATAAACTTCACCAAAGAGGTGAAAGATCTCTACTTAGAAAACTATAAAACATTGATGAAAGCAATTGGAGATGATACGAATGAAAGATATTCTGTGCTCATGGATTAGAAGAATTAATATTGGTAAAATGTCCATACTACTGAAAGCAAATACAGATTCGGTATAATCTGTGTCAAAATACCAAATGTTGATTTTTTTTATAGAATTAAAACAAATAATCCTAAAATTTGTATGGAACTACAAAAGATCCCAAATAGCCAAAGCAATCTTGAGAAAGAAAGACAAAGCTGGAGGTATTACAATTCCAGATTTCAAGGTATACTACAAATATGTAGCAATCAAAATAGTACAGTACTGGTACAAAAAAAATGGACACATAGATTAATGGAACAGAATTGATAGCCAAGAAATAATCTCACAATTATATGATCAATTAATCTGTGACAAAGGAGGCAAGAATATACTATGGGAAAAAGACATTCTCTTTAACAAATGTTAGGAAAACTGGGCAGCATCATGCAAAATAATGAAACTGGACCACTTTCTTACACTATATAAAAAAATAAACTCAAAGTGGATGAGTGACCTTAATGTGAGACCTAAAGCCATAAAATTTTTAGAAGAGAACCCAGGCAATAGTTTCTCTAATATCAGCCATAGAAGTACTTTTCTGGATATGTCAGGGAAGGCAAAGCAACATAACCTATTGGGAGTACGTAAATATAAAAAGCTTTTGAACATGAAAGGAAGTCATCTACAAAACAAAAAGGTAACTTACTGAATGGGAGATGATATTTAGAAATGAGATATCAGATAAGGTGTTAAGATCTAAAATATCAAGGCCTGAATAGCAAAAAAGAAAAACAAAAACAAAAAAAACAAAAACCCACAAGCAGTCTGATCAAAAATGGGCAGAAGACCTGAACAGACATTTTCCCAAAGAACACATATAGATGGCTAACAGACACGTGAAAAGATGCTCAACATCACTATTCACTAATCAAAACCACAATCAGATATCACCTTCTACTTGTCAGAATGGCTAAAATTAAAAAGACAAGAAACAATAAGTGGTGGCAAGAATGGGGAGAAAAGGAACCCTCATACACAGTGGGAATGTACATTTATGCAGATACTGAGGAAAACGGTATGGAATTTCCTTAAAAACTTTAAGATAGAAATACCATATAACTCAATAATGCCACTACTGGGTATTTATCCAAAGAAAATAAAGACACTAATTTGAAAACAAAACAAAACACATATGCACCCTGTGTTTATTATTATAAATAATAGCCAAGATATGGGAGTGTCCTCAGAGACCATTAATAAAAAAATGTACAAAAAAGATATGGAAGACATATATACATATATATACGTATATATGTGTGGTAGTGTGTGTGTATGTGTATATATATGAATGTCAATATGAAATGGAATACTACACAGCCAAAAAAAAAAAAAAAGATGAGATCATGCCATTTGAGACAACATTGATGGACCTAGAGGGTATCCTGCTAAGAAAAATAAGTCAGACTGACAAAGACAAATAGCATGTGATTTCACTCATATGTGGAATCTGAAAACAAATGAATAAACAAAAAGCAGAATCAGACCTATGAAGACAACAAACTGATGATTGCCAGAGGGAAGGGAGGTGAGGGGATGGGCAGAATGAGTGAAGAGTGGGAGATAGAGCCTTTCAATTATGGAATGAGTAAGTTATGAGAATTAAAGATGCAACACAGGGAATATAGTGAAGGACTTTATAATAGCCTTCTATGGTGATAAATGCTAGATATGCTTGTGAGCATAGCATAATGTATAGAGAAGTTGAATCACTATGTTGTACATGTAAAACTAATGTAACGTGTGTCAACTACACTGAAATTTTAAAAAGTTATTCATTTATTATTTACTTGTGTATATATTTAAAATTTTTTTTAAATTTTTTTAATGTTTGAGAGAGAAGGAGTGAGCAGGAGAGGAGGAGGGAGAGAGGGAGACACAGAATTGGAAGCAGGCTCCAGGCTCTGAACTTTCAACACAGAGCCCTACACAGGTCTCAAACTTCTAGAATACTGACATTAACTAAAGGATCACTAGAAATATGGGGATACAAAACTGAAAAACAGTGGGGCAATGGTATCTAAAATATATTATTATAGCTCAGTGTATGAATTTTGTGTCTTTACCATGAGTAACAACTTTCAGAATGCAAAAATTTTGAAGAGAACTATGAATCTTTATGTCATTAGTTATTGTATCCATAGTCATTATACAAATGCAAGATAAAGGTTTTATTACACACATATTTAGGTAGATATAGATATAGATAGATTGTAGATCTTAATGATTGTGAAACACAGTTTATTATTCAGGAGAATAATTTTGCTGATAATACATTTTCCAAACTAAAATTTGTTAGTTGTTCTGCCCAATGGAAATATGTATTTAGTGATTTAGAAACAAATTTAAGTAAGTAGACTAAAGGAAACTAGTCACTTGGATGGATTCCAGTGTAGCAAAAGAAAACAAAAAAAGGCCTGTGTCTGTAAGGTTTCATTTTGATTTGACTAGATTATGGTGAAAACTTTATCATTAAGTCAATTACTTCATGTAGGTAGATTCAATTTTCAGCTGTGTTACCAGGTCCCCTGATATGTTTTTATTTAATCTATAGAAGATTAAACTTCAATAACTGGCTCACTAATCTGACACTAGAGATTAAAAAAATATCTCTTGAGGTTTTCTACGGCATGTTTTTCAGTGGAGATATAGAAAAATATTTTGTACCCCAAAGGAAGACTGAGTACAAAATAGGCTTTTGGAAGATATAATATACAGAAAAAGCTCAGGATCAGAAAGGAAGCATGGGGGGCGCCTGGGTGCCTTAGTTGGTTAAGCGTCCGACTTTCGCTTAGGTCATGATCTCGCAGTTCGTGGGTTTGAGCCCCGCATCGGGCTCTGTGCTGACTGCCAGCTCAGAGCCGGGAGCCTGTTTCAGAGTCTGTAACTCCCTCTCTCTCTGACCCTCCCCTGCTCACGCTGTCTCTCTCTATCCTAGAAATAAATAAAACATTTTTAAAAAAAAAGAAAGGAAGCATGGGCTCCAGTGCCATGTTTGGCCCACACCAGTTGTATGAATTTGGGACAATTATTACTCTTTTTGAACCCATATGCTTCAAATATAAAATAGGATAATAAAGTGGACATTACCTTCACGGACTTTAACTTACCTAACTCATTACTGTCTCCACATTCTCTGTTAAACATAATGGGTGACCAAGCTCTCTGAACTCTTGGTACTGGGAGACTACTCTCTAGGATACCTATATACTTTTTCCTATGAAAATAGTTTTTGGATGTCAAGTTTCAGATATTCCCTGTACCACCCCCCCCAAAAGATATTTATGTGCTTATACTTGGTATTGTAATTACATTATTTATTATATTTATATAAACTGATAAAATATGAGCATTTAAAAGTTTTTTTTAATATTTTTATTTATTTCTAGGAGAGAGAGAGAGACAGCGTGAGCAGGGGAGGGTCAGAGAGAGAGGGAGTCACAGACTGAAACAGGCTCCAGGCTCTGAGCTGGCAGTCAGCACAGAGCCTGATGTGGGGCTCGAACCCATGAACCGTGAGATCATGACCTAAGCGAAAGTCGGACGCTTAACCGACTAAGCCACCCAGGTGCCCCAAGCATTTAAAAGTTTTGATTGCTTTGGAAAGCCTATAAAGATATGAAATACAAAAATTATACATCTTTGGGAAGTACAATGGTTAAGGATGGGAAATAGCATAAATATGTAGAATTTGGCAGACAGGTTCACAAACATTTTAAATTATGATTCCATTTAAAAATAAAATCTAGACACTAACAAAGGTCAGTAATGGGTGTGATTTATGCAGAATATTCACTAGAATCTAATCAACAGATCAGAAAAAATTAAAGACCCTTATCCTATATAAGTATGTTTTAAATATTTTAGTTGAAATAAAATATTAAACTGAATTCTGAATATGGTAGTGGAGCAAGCGATCAACAGGTTTTGTTACAGGTAACAAAATACTGGGATAAAAAAATGATTTAAAGACCATAGAACATCATAAAGCAGAGGGAGCCAGGAAGTTTACTTTTGAAAAAACTTCAACTGCAACAGCTAAGAACTGAGTTTATATCCTTCCTTCCTTCCTTCCTTCCTTCCTTCCTTTACCCCCTCCTCTCACTCTTTTTCTTTCTCTTTCTTTCTTTCTTTCTTCTTCCTTCCTTCCTTCCTTCCTTCCTTCCTTCCTTCCTTCCTCATGAGAATATTACCCAGTGTCAGACTGTCCACTATAATATGCAAATGAGGGGGAAATACTAGGGACCCCCTGTCAACAGGCAGAGATCAGAGAGGATTCTAACCTTGAAAGGCAGAGCTATATAAGTTGAACTTTTGAGTTAGCTATTTTCTGAAATGGCTACAAAGGATCACAGATGTTACCTTTGTAGACAAACTTCAGGCACTTATTACAAATATGTGTATATAATTAAAGGCATGCATGTTCAGATAACTAAAGAAAATGATTTTAATGAGTGAGCAGATAGGAAATCTCAACAAATAATGAAAATGATTAAAAAGGAAATCTTAGACCTGATTTAAAAAGCATGTAACTATAATAAAAAAAAAAGTAGGTTCAGATGATTCAAAAAATTTGATGATTGGAGAAGAATTAGTTAACATGAAATAACTCTTTTAAAATTAAGCACTATGAAGAAAATAAAGAAAGCAATTTGAGACAGAATGAACAGAGTTTCAGAGATCTATGACAATAGTGGTCACAACTATCTATATAGACGTGACTATCTATAGATAGTACCAACTATCTATCCATACACATATATCTCATAAAGGGCTTGCATTTAGTTTATATAAAAAACACAACTCAAACTCAAAAATAAGAAGACAAAATAACATAGGCAAAAGATTTGGATAGACACTTTATAAAAATATATACAAAGAACTAATGTGCATATTAGAATCTGCTTAGTATTTTAGTTAGCAGGAAAAACAAATTAAAATCAGAAATGAATTACCATCATGCAACCATTAGAATGGCTAGAATTTAAAAAGAGAAAATTATGTCTAGAATGTAAATGTTCATTTCAACTGAACTCCACATTTCAGCTGAAATGTTCATACATTGATTGCTGATGGGAATGTAAAATAATGTGACTATTTTAGAAAAGTTTGGCAGTTTATTGAAATTTAAATATATTCCTAACATGCCACATTCCTAACATGTCTTTGTATTCTGTTTGAAAGAGAGGCCACTGCCTGGGGCATGTTTTTCTCATGGCAGATCTTAGAACCCTAAGAAAAATAGTAAGAACATGTGCTATTGTTTGAGGCCATGGCCAAAACTTTCATACTCATTTTATTGGCCTAAGCAAGTCATATGATTAAATTAAATATTGATAGCTCAAGGGAATGTATTCTATACTTTATGTGGGTGGCACTGCAAAGTCACATGACAAATGTAGATATTTTAATTCAGGGGCAGTGGAGAAAATTCTATCCGTCAGAGATGATATCTTATAATACGACATTAGCAACTATTAACATCACTATCTATTGAAGAAACAGGATGACAAATGGCATATTAAAGAGGAAGAAACCTTAAAAGAGGCTGATAGTGCTTATCCAAGTACAATGTAATTTATTGAGCATTTTTTAAGGGAAATGTTTCCCAACCAAATTTTAAGCAATTTCAGTGTCTAGACATAAAGGGACTCTGTGATAGTGTTGGAACTAAAGCTCAAGTCTTCTTTTTCCCATTTTCCTGGGAATAATCATAACATTTGTAAATACAATATATGTAATTTTTGTGTATTATCTGATTTTTCCTTTAAGAATGCTGAGAGGTACGATTTATTACTGAAATTGTTTTATAGATGAGCAAAATAGAATATCAGAGAAGTGAGGTGAGTTGTCCGAATTCACTTAGCCTTTAAAATATCATGGCTACGAGTCAAACCCCTATCTTCTGAAACCAGTCACAGTATTTGATAGTTATTAATTCAGATTTGAACACATTGAAAGTGTTCAAAAATACTAACATAATTGAATTTACACACATGAGCAAATACCGCTTTGGTTCAGTAAGGAAAGAATAAATCTCAAGTCTGAAGGAATTGTTTCCTTTCACATTCTACCCTTTTTGAATATGCAGAAAAAAATCTTTACTTTCTTCCAATTTTACCTATGTATGATCAGAAAATAACAGCAGTTCCTCAAATTTGCAGTTGTTAGTATATAACAAAGTCTCTTTTTTCATGCTATAACTAAAGCAGATAACATTGTTATCTCCATCTTATAAAAAGGAAACAGATGGCCTATAAAGGCTTGCCCAATATCACAGCAGCAATATTAGCAGCTAAACTAAAATTTCAACCAGGTCTGTTCTATTTTTTTTTTTAATAAATTCCATTCCATTTGTCTGTGATTATTTAGAATGTAGCCTCGAATGTAAAATATCCTCCTCAACTCTAGAGAGATGATTACATTGAGACCATTTAATTGCAGTAATTTTAATGTCTTCATTAAAAATTTGTTATATTCTAGTCAAAATATGTCCACATTTTCTGGCAGTTCTTAATGTTTTTAGGCTGCTGAGTTCCCCATAGGACCTGTTGAAAACACTTAATTAAGAGCTAATTGTTCCAGAATATGTTAATTTTTACTTTGTTAAGTGTTTATTAGTGTAGATCCTCTGTTGAAATCCCCCCACCTCATTTTTTCCTTTTTTTTTTCTCTTAAGTGTTAAATTGTCTTGTTGTCAATATCCCTCAGGAAGCATCATCTTTTCATTTATGGCTTAAAATTTTATCTGCCGACCCCATAGGAAATGGTGCCACTTGTCGCAATAGAAAAAGGGACAAGGAAGAAGAATCCTCTATTCCTTTTTTTTTTTTAACTTTTTAAATGTTTTATTAATTTGAGAGAGAGAGAGAGAGAGAGAAGAGAGACAGCGTGAACAGGGGAGGGTCAGAGAGAGAGGGAGACACAGAATCTGAAACAGGCTCCAGGCTCTGAGCTAGTTGTCAACACAGAGCCCGACACGGGGCTCAAACCCACGAACCATGAGATCATGACCTGAGCTGAAGTCGGGTGCTTAACCAACTGAGCCACCCAGGTGCCCCAAGAATCCTCTATTCTTAAAATGCCCCCTTTTTTCCTGCTGTTTGCAACCAGAAAGTTATTCCAGTGCTCCAATACTGAACTCCCCAAAACATGTTCCATACACCGAAAAGAGTTTCAATGGGCAACTGTGTTGAGACACGCTGAATATAGCCCTTTCCCTTTTAATATTTCTATTGCACATATTGAAGCTCTGAAAAGAACGAAGAAAATTTTATCAGTTTTTAAATTCATAATCTAAAGACTTATGAAGAAAAAATATTATTTAAAGTCTTTCTCAAGCAAAGTAACAAAACCCATGTGTGAGACTGTGGTGGCAGTAGGAAAATCATTTTGTATACTTGATTTACAAATTATTATTTTCCTTTATATTATTTTACAAATTGGAAAATTATTTACAAAATACTTTTGTTGATAGCAATTAGGACTGATAAAATGATCAGAAATGCAGTCAAACCTTTAAATAATAACTTTATTTGTAATAAAAGTGAACAAAATACAAGTTTTCAAGAATAAAAAGTAGGACATAAAATGAAGCTACATGGTCTACAGCTATTAAAATACTTAGTTCAAAAATGCTATCTTGTTACTCAGTAATAAAAATGAATGCTTAGCATAAATGAATTTAACCAAGTCACTATTCAGGAGTAGGGTGTTCTAAGTTAGAGGAAACAATGTGATTCTTAGATTTCACACAGACACCATAAAACAGGAACTTAGAATCTACAGGGCCTTGGAAGGAAGGTTAGAAGTAGAACATGTGGGTGGAAGCTACATAGAACATAAATTTGCTCTATATCAGAGATAATTTAAAGATAGATTATGTGTTATTGTGGCTAGAGCTATCATTTACCAGACACACAGTATACATCAGACTGTTCTAAACTTATTGAATATTGAATACGTACAGTCGTCCTCTAAGCAGTCTCATTATTACTGCTTCATGGATGAGAAAACTAAACTCAGAAACATTTCCAATGTCACGTATCTTTTAAATGGTAGAAACATGATATAAACCCAGATAACACGTGGCTTCAAAACCTGTTTCCTTAGCACTTGTTATAGTTGTCCTGTAAGAGAAATAGTTACTCATCCCTAAAAATATTCAAGCAGAAATTGAAAATCGACTTGCCAGGCATGTTGTAGAAGGGAACTTAAAGCATATAGAAGGAAAGTTAGACTTCAGTCTTGAGTTTCTGATTGTATACAATTTCTAAATTTGTCTTCATAAAAAATAAACCAAAGCTTAATAATTCTGCAAGTTGTTGAATATATTAGGTCATATCTTTTACTTTTCTTGGATCTTTCACTGAGTTTCAAATAGAGCTAGCCACAGCATAAGTCAGCAATACACATTTGCTAATTGAGTAAGTTTTAATTACTTTTATGTATCTCATTGAGAAAATTTAGAACTACTTCATGTTCCACCAAATTCCTCTTGAGGTCAGACTGACCTTAACTTCCACAGCATTTACTTACTTTCCTCCATTTGGATGAGCCCTCTCTGTCTCTCTTCTCCTCACCTATTCAAGGCTAACGGTCTCAAGTGTTTCAGTAACTACATCTTCTGTTGCCTCTGCCCCATTAACTAACTTCCTTCCTCCCTTCCTTCCTTCCCATTTCTTTCCTTCTTCCATCTTTCCCTCTCCTCCTCTTCCCTTTTTCTCCTCTCCTTATCTTTCCTCTCTTTCACTTACCTCCCCTTCTCATCTCTTCCCTTACCCTCACTCATTTATGTAATGAAATATTTATACAATGAAATATTTTGTTGAATGAAGGGAATGAAGTATTGATATATGCAACAATATAGATGGACCTTGAAAATGTAAGTGAAAAACGAGTGTTATGAAAGTCAACATATTGTATGATTCAATTTATTGGAAATATCCAGAATAGGCATATCTAGACTGTAACTAGTTGAGTAGTTGCCTAGGGCTTGGATAGGGTCAGAGGAAGTAATAGTTTGGGGATAATACAAATATTTCAAAATTAGTCAGTAGTGGCGGTTGCAAAACTGTGCACATGCTAAAAACACTGAGTTATACACTTTGAAAGGGAGAATTTTGTGGAATATCTATTATATCTTGATAAAGCTGCTATCAAAAACTATATGTGTGTATACACACATACATATACACTGATTCATGGATACATAGACATAGATTACTTACTTTTTTTGGTAAACTTACGTATTTAGGGATCATGTAGAACATAATTGTATATTTTCTTCATAGAGTATTAATAAAATCAAGTCTTCCCAGTAGAATTAGGACATAGCTGTTGTTATTTCTTTTTATTATAAACTTTTCAGAATTCATAAAACAAGTGTGGTCATTTAAGGTATCATATTTTTAATGCATCTTTGTGTCAAGGACACAGCATCTTTTTAAGAATTCTCTAAAATTCTGAGGGAGTTTGAATGCTCTTTTGTGCCAGAAATATCTATCTTGTAATTCTGGCCCAGACACAAGATATGAGTGTGACCTTGGCAAAATTACCAACTTTTCTGAATTTTAGTTTATTCAGACAATGAAATGAATAAGTCAGAGTTTTTGGTATTTATTTTTATTCTATTTTTGTGTCCTGGTCCCTCTGTCTTCAACTCTTTTTCTCTGTTTAGTGCTTTGTACATACTCAGTTTTGTTTTTTGGCAGTTGTGGCTAAAATAACTAAATTATATGATGCTCTCTACATATAAATACTGGTAAAACTATGCACCAAGTTCCCACTATGTTAAATTCTATGAGGTATGGAATTCTCTGTACTTCCTGAAAAGGGCCTATTATGTTGTTGGGGAATAAGATATGTAAACACATAGGTATAATGCCGGTTAGAGAGAAATTAGTACTGGGCAGAGGTTAAAAAAATAAGGATAGGGTATTTATAGCTGAAATGAAGGGATAGACATGGGACATCAGAGAAATTTATAAAAGAGGAAAAATATGGTAAGTGGAATAATGATCATCCAAAGATGTTAGCATCCCAATATCAGTAACTTGTTTTTACTTTTAATGTGTTTTTATTTATTTATTTTTGAGAAAGAGAGAGAGACAGCATGGGCAGGGGAGGGTCAGAGAGAGAGGGAAATACAGAATCCGAAGACAGGCTCCATTCTCTGAGCTAGCTGTCAGCACAGAGCCCGACTCAGGGCTTGAATCCGCTAACCATGAGATCATGACCTGAGCTGAAGTTGGATGCCTAACCGACTGAGCCACTCAGGTGCCCTAGTTGTTTTTATTTTTAAAGGAACTTTTTAAAAATGTTTATTTATTTTTGATAGAGAACACAAACAGGGGAGGGACAGAGAAAGAAGGAGATAAAGAATCCTAAGCAAGCACTGACATATCAGTGCAGAGCCAGACATGGGGCTTGAACTCACAAACTGTGAGACCATGACCTGAGCCAAAGTCAGATGCTTAACTGACTGAGCCACCCAGGCACCCTCAATCTTTGTAGCTTGTAGAAGTTTTAGTTTAAATGACAAAAAAGAATTAATGTTGCAGATGAAATTAAAGTTGCTAATCAGCCGATCTTAAATTATCCTGGGTTATTAAATGGGCCCAATATAATCACAACAGTGCTTTTTTTTTTTTTTATAGTTTATTTTTGAGACAGAGAGAGAGAGAAAGCATGAGCAGGGGAGGGGCAGAGAGAGAGGGAGACACAGAATCTGAAACAGGCTCCAGGCTCCGAGCTGCCAGCACAGAACCCAATGTGGGACTCGAACCCATGAACCACAAGATCATGACCTGAGCCAAAGTTGGAACCTTAACCATCTGAGCCACAACAGTCCTTAAATGTAGGAAAGAGAAGCAGGATGCCTGGTTGTCTCAGTCTGTTGAGTGTCTGACTTTGGCTCAGGTCATGATCTCACCGTTTGTGAGTTCAAGCCCCAAGTCGGGCTCAGTGCTCACAGCTCAGAGTCTGGAGCCTGTTTTGGATTCTGTGTTTCCCTCTCTCTCTGCCCATCCCCCATTCACACTTTGTCTCTCTCTCTCTTTCAAAAATAAATAAACATTAAAAGATAAAAATAATAAAATTAAGTTAAAAAGAAAAGGAGGCAAAAGAGTTAGCAAGAGAAAGATGTGACTCTGAAGAAAGGCACAAAAAGATGCAATGTTGCCAAGTTTGAAGATTGAAGTGGGCCACCTAGGCCAATAGATGACTTCTAGAAGCTAGAAAGAGCACAGGCATGGATTGTTTTCTATAGCCTCCAGAGCACTGTATAGTCATATTGAATCCTGGACTTTAACTCAGTGGGATACATGTATACATACTTCTAACATTCAGGACTGAGATTTTTTTTTTTTTCCTGAAGCCACTGAACTTTTGTTAGTTTGTTGTAGGAACAATAAGAAATTAATACGAAAGGCCATGATAGAAGGCTATCATTGCATAGTCCTTATCTGTGGAAGTTTGTATTTTTGACAGATCACACTCATTCATTCATCCATTCATTAAACAAATATAGATAGTAATTTCCAGGCATAATTTCAGAAGCAGAGATGTAGCTGTAAGTCAGACAAAATTCCTATCTTCTGAGTACTAATGGATTAGTGGGAGGCAGTACATAAGCATACAAACATTTAATCAGAAAATTAAAAATCAGTATGTTTATGTTATTAATTTCATGAGCTTTTATTGAGTACCTAATATATGTCAGAACTTGTGGTTGCCTGAGGGTATAATTGGTAATCATTAAAGGCAGCAAAGGAAAACAAAATTAAAAAAAAATTAAAAAAAAAAAAAGGCAGCAAAGGAAAGTCCTTCAAAGCAGAGGCCCTGAAGCCTCACAGTTTGGTTTTTATTCCCATTTTATCCATTTATTATCTCGTGACCTTAGGCAAGTTACTTAATATTGTCTGAGGCTCCTAATCTGAAAAAATATAGATAGTAATAGTCCCTAAATCATATGGCTGTTATAAGGATTAAATAATATAGAATATTTGGAAAGTATTTAGTATAGTGCCTGCCTCATTGCATATACAATACAATTGCTTGATGAATTAAAGAAAATATTAATCAAACCATCTCATTTTGTCTGCAGAGAATTCAGTCTGGGGTAAAGAGACATACATTATATAAAAATTTCATATATACTATGAAAAATATTAGATCCCAGCATTCATATAAGTTAGGGTCTAAGGTAACCAGGGACTATGAAATGTATGCTTTTCTGGAAACACAGAACTTTCATGCCTATATTTTTAGAAAGATGACTTTCTTCAAATGGTTCAAACCACTCTGAGGAAGGAGCTGACTCGACATCTTCCAAGCAGTAGAGGCAGAGGAGATCATGACACAAGCTCTTTGTCATCCTTTACATGGTCCAGTGTATAAGAAATGGGAAAAAGACAATTCATTTTTCAAGCTCCTTCTTGTACTCCTTGCGTGGGCTGGATTTTCTAATGGTTTATCTCAGGCCATTTCCAGCTTTTCTTTAAGATCAATATTTCAAACACAATACATTCTGGATGTGTGTATAGGTTTGAGCGTTCACGTGTGTTTGCGATATTGTGTTCCATTTCTAACTTTTGTATTGCTGATATAACTGCAAAACAGGAGAGACAGGTCTACAGAACTCTACAAAGAGCAGGCGATCAATAGCAAAGTGAATCCTGTTAATTTATAGGGGATGAAACTATATGAAGGACAAAAAAAAAAAAAAAGATGGTGAAGGAGGAGAAAGAGAAAAATATATCCAGGTGATTGGCCCTGGAGATATGCAGTAGCTGAATAAGAGTCTTCAGGGCCTACCAATTTTTTTCTTCTTTTGAAATTACAAGTAAGTTATTCAAGATACAAATATATTTCTGGATAAAGAACAACCTAGCAAGACAACAACTTCCCATTTAGCTACTTTTCTGTTCATCCATCCTGTAGGCTGTATGTAAAGTGCCACTGTAGTCAAAGGAGTCAACACCAGGTAATTATAATAATTACAGTAACAATGGGAACCCAGTGAATCCATTAGATTATCCTCCTAGGACTGAAGTGAAAAGAAAGGGAAGGACGATTGAGCAGCAGCTTGTTTTAGAGCTATCAGAAAAATATAAGCTGGTAGGATTGTGAGCAAGCATTTGAACTCAGGATTAATAATCTTGGTAGCTCAACCCAGACCCCTTAGTGTAGTCTATCTTACTACCCACCAACCTACATTTAAGAGGAAGGTGAGACTTTCATCAATATCAAGCATTCCCAGTCATCACTTACTCCACCTTCTATTCATCCTCTACTCCAGCTCGATCCACCTTTCTGGGTAACTTGCCTTTCTCACTTCAAGTGCCTTTTCCACTGTTCTTCTGGGTTTTAACGTGCAGCTATCCATCCACTGCCTGCTTTTGCAAATCACTTAACCTTTCATTCATCCAGTGATGTAACTGAATGCCTGTCATATAACTTACCGTATCATTTAATTAGTGCTTACTGTGTGCTAGGGATAAGAATCACCCCTTGACATACTGTATTTTGTTTATTCTTGAAAAAAACTTTATAAGAATCATATTTTATCCCAATTATTTACTAGGAGCATATGATTAGAAAGTGGCAAGGGAAGAACTTGGACTCTCCTATTGGACTTCCAAGTCTATGCCCTTAATCACTGTTCTCTATGGCTCTATATACATGCTATGGGTACTAGGCTCAAAACAGCCAGTCCTTCCTTGAAATGACATCAAGCTTGATGGGCCAGACAGGGAAACTGTTGATATCTATATTGCAGAATGAGAACCTTGGTTGAGAGAAGGGTACTCTTTTGGAGCATAGAAGAAGAAAAGGATTTTGGCTGGCTGTTAAACATAATCTTATAAACTGAGTGGAGAGGTCCAGAAAATGGTGTCCTGCCAGAGCTGCGAATATGTTAACAGACATGCTTTTGGAGAACTGCACATGATATACAAGAATTGGAGTATAGAGAGGCAGACAGTTAGTTGTAATACAGTATGATATATCATATGTTAGTGGTTTTCAGGACATGATACAGGGACACAGAGATGGGACATCTAGAATATTCCCATAGTGTGAGAGGTCAAGGATGTGTTTGGGTGTTGAGTTTGATACATTCTTTATGGATTTTGGATACTAACCCTTAATCTGATATGTCATTTTCAAATATCTTCTCCAATTATGAAGGCTGCCTTTTAGTTTTATTGATTGTTTCCTTCACTGTGCAGCAGGTTTTTGTCTTGATGAAGTCCCAATAATTCATTTTTGCTTTTGTTTCTCTTTTGTTTCTCTGGTGACATATCTAATAAGAAGATGCTATGGCTGCGGTCAAAGAGGTTGCTACCTATGTTCTCCTCTAGGATTTTGATGGTTTTGTGTCTCACATTTAGGCCTTTCATCCATTTTGAATTTATTTCTGTCTATGGTGTAAGAAAGAGGTCTTGTCTCATTTTTCAGTATGTTGCTGTCCAGTTTTCCCAACACAATTTGTTGAAGAGACTGTCTTTTTTTCCACTGGATATATTTTCCTTATTTCTCAAAGATAGGTTGCCCATAAGGTTGTGGGTTCATTTCTGGTTTTTCTGTTCTGTTCCTGGATCTATGTGTCTGTTTTTGTGCCAGTACCACACTGTCTTGATCCCTGCAGATTAGTAACATAGCTTGAAGTCTGGAATTGTTATGTGCTTCCGGGTTTTCTTTTCTTTTTCAATATTACTTTGGCTATTCAGGATGCTTTATGGTTCCACACAAGTTGCAGGATTGTGTATTCTAGCTTTGTGAAAAATGTTAGTGTTATTTTGATAGAGATTGTATTGAATGTAGATATAGAATGCTTTGGATAGTATACACATTTTAACAATATTTGTTCTTCCAATCTGTGAGAACAAAATGTTTTCCCAATTCTTTTTCTTCTACAATTTCATTTAAAAAAATTTTTTAATGTGTATTTTTGAGAGAGAGAGAGAAAGAGAGAGAGGGGAAAGGAGGGGCAGAGACAGAGGGAGACATAGAATCTGAGCAGGCTCCAGGCTCTGAGCTATCAGCACAGAGCCCAACATAGGACTCAAACTCAGGAACTGTAAGATCGTGACCTGAGCTGAGGTCATACACTTAACCCACTGAGCCACCCAGGTGCCCCATCTGTAATTTCTTTCTTAAGTATGCTATGGTTTTCAGAGTATCTTTTACCTCTTTGGCTACGTTTATTCCTAGGTATTTTATGGTTTTTGGCTCAATTGTAATTGGGGTAAGTTTCTTGATCTCTCTCTCTACTGCTTCATTATCAGTGTATAGAAATGCAACTGATTTCTGTACATTGATTTTATATCCTGCAACATTGCTAAATTCATGTGTCATTTCTAGCAATTTTTTGGTGGAGTCTTTTTTTTTTTTTTACAAATAGTTTATTGTCAAATTAGTTTCCACATAACACTCAGTGCTCATCCCCACAAGTGTCCTCCTCCATGCCCATCCCCCCTCCCCCCACATCCATCAGTCCTCAGTTTTTGTCAGCATTCAAGAGTCTCTCATGGTTTGCTTCTCTCCCTTTCCCCCACCATTTCTGCCCTTCTTCTCCCCCTTGTTCCTCCGTCAAGTTCCTCCTAATCCTCCTATACGTGCAAACATATGATATTTGTCCTTCTCTGCCTGACTTATTTCGCTCAGCATAACACCCTCAAGGTCCATCCATGTTGCTACACATGGCCAGATTTCATTGTTTCTCATTGCCATGTAGTATTCCATGGTATAGATAAACCACATCTTCTTGATCCATTCATCTGTTGATGGACACTTAGGCTCTTTCCATGTTTTAGCTATTGTGGAGAGTGCTGCTATGAACATTGAGGTACATGTGCTCCTATGCATCAGCATTTCTGTATCCCTTGGGTAAATTCCTAGCAGTGCTTTTGGCTTTCTGCATAGGGTATCATGTCATCTGCAAAGAGTGAAAGTTTGACTTCTTTCATACTGATTTGGATGCCTTTTATTTCTTTTTGTTGTCTGCTTGCTGAAGCAAAGACTTCCAGTGCAGTAGTACAATATTGAACAACAGTGGTAAGAGTGGACATTCCTGTGTTCATGACCTTAGGTAAAAACTCTCAGTTTCTCCATTGAAGATGATATTAGCTGTGGGAATTTCCTATATAGCCTTTATGATGTTGAGATATGATTCTTCTATCCTTACTTTCTTGAGGGTTTTTGTCAAGAAAGGATGCTATATATTGTCAAATACGTTTCCTGCATCTATTGCAAAGATCATATGGTTATTATACTTTCTTTTGTTTTTTTATTTTTTTATTTTTTTACAAATAGTTTATTGTCAAATTAGTTTCCACATAACACTCAGTGCTCATCCCCAAAGTGCCCTCCTCCATGCCCATCCCCCCTCCCCCCCACATCCATCAGTCCTCAGTTTTTGTCAGCATTCAAGAGTCTCTCATGGTTTGCCTCTCTCCTTTTCCCCCCCCATTTCTGCCCTTCTTCTCCCCCTTGTTCCTCCGTCAAGTTCCTCCTAATCCTCCTATACGTGCAAACATATGATATTTGTCCTTGTCTGCCTGACTTATTTCACTCAGCATAACACCCTCAAGGTCCATCCATGTTGCTACACATGGCCAGATTTCATTGTTTCTCATTGCCATGTAGTATTCCATGGTATAGATAAACCACATCTTCTTGATCCATTTGTCCGTTGATGGACACTTAGGCTCTTTCCATGTTTTAGCTATTGTGGAGAGTGCTGCTATGAACATTGGGGTACATGTGCTCCTATGCCTCAGCATTTCTGTATCCCTTGGGTAAATTCCTAGCAGTGCTATTGCTGGGTCATAGGGGAGTTCTATTGTTAGTTTCCTGAGGAACCTCCACACTGTTTTCCAGAGGGGCTGTACCAGTTTACATTCCCACCAACAGTGTAGGAGGGTGCCCATTTCTCCACATCCTCGCCAGCATCTAGAGTTCTCTGATTTGCTCATTTTAGTCTATACTTTCTTTTATTAATGTGGTGTATCACATTGATTGATTTGCGGATATTAAACCACCCCTGCAGCACAGGAATAAATTCCACTTGATCTTGATGAATAATTTTTTTTATTTTATTTTTATTTTAATGTTTTATTTATTTATGAGAGAGAGAAAGACACAGCGTGAGCAGGGGAGGGTCAGAGAGAGAGGGAGTCACAGAATCTGAAGCAGGCTCCAGGCTCTTACCCAGCTGTCAGCACAGAGCCTGCCATGGGACTTGAACCAATTAACCGTGAGATCATGACCTGAGCCAAAGTCAGACGCTTAACCGACTGAGCCACCCAGGTGCCCCTAATTCTTTTTTTTTTTTTTAATATATATATATATATTTTAAACTTTTCTTTTTCAGAGAAGGGGGAAGGAGCAGAAAAGAAGAGGGAGAGAATCCCAAGCAGGCTCTACACTGTCAGCACCGAGCCTGATGCAGAGCTCAAACTTATGAACCATGATATCATCACCTGAGCTGAAGTCAGATGCTTAACTGACTGAGCTACCCAGGCACCCTGGTGAATAATTCTTCTAATGTACTTTTGAATTTGATTTGCTAATATTTTGTTGAGAAATTTAGCATCTATTTCATCAGGGATACTGGCCTCTAATTCTCCTTTTTAGAAGCATCTTTGGTTTTGGAATCAAGGCAATGCTGGCCTCATAGAATGAGTTTGAAAGTTTTCTTTCTATTTTTATCTTTTGGAACAGTTTCGAAAGAATAGGTATTAATTTTTCTTAAATGTTTGGTAGAATTCCTCTGGGAAGCCATCAGGCCCTGGATTCTGTCTGTTGGGAGGATTTTGATTACTGATTCCATTTCTTTACTCCTTATGGGTCAGTTCGAAATTTTCTATTTCTTCCTGTTTCAGTTTTCATAGTTTATATGTTGCTAGAAATTTATTCATTTCTTCCAGATTGCCCAACTTGTTAACATATAATCACTCATAATATTATCTTTTAACTGTATTTCCAAAGTGTTGGGTTTGGTCTTTCCTCTTTTATTTGTGATATTATTTATTTGGGTCCTCTCTCTGATAAGTCTGGCTAAGGGTTTATCAATTTTGTTATTTCTTTCAAAGAACCAGTTCCTACTTTCATTAATCTGTATCATAATTTTTTTTTATTTCTGTAACATTTATTTCTGTTTTAATCTTTATTTCCTTTCTTTCACAGATTTTAGGCTTTATTTGCTAGTTTTTATCCAGAACCCGTAGGTGTAAATTTAGGCTGTATAGTTGAGACTTTTCTTGGCTCATATGGAGGACCAGTATTGCTATATACTTCCCTCTGAGGACCACCTTTACAACCTCCCAAAGATTTTGAAGTGTCGTGTTTTCATTTTCATTAGCTCCCTTAATTTTTTAAAATTTCTACTTTAATTTCCTGGTTAACCCATTCATTCGTAGTAGGACTTTATTTAACCTCCATGTATTTGTGGTCTATCCAAGTTTTTTCTTGTGGTTGACTTTAAGTTTTTCTTCTGATTGTGGTCTTAAAATATGCAGGGTGTGATCTCAGTCTTTTTGTAATGGTTGAAGCCTGATTTGTGATCTATTCTGGAGAATGTTCCATGTGCTGCTTTAAGATAAAATGCTCTGAATATATCTGTTAAGTCCGTCTGTTTCAGTGTTTCATTCAAAGTCATTGTTTCCTTATTGATTTTCTTCTTAGATGATCTGTCCATTGTTGTAAGTAGGACATTAAAGTCCCCTCCTATTAGTGTATTATTATCAGTGAGTTTCATTATATTTATGATTAATTGATTTATATATTTGAGAGTTTTAAAGTTGGGGGCAGAAACATTTACAATTGTTAGCTCTTCCTGATGGATAGGCCAGATAAGTATGATAAAATGCCCTTCTTCATCTCTTATTTCACTCTTTAGGTTATTTTTTTTTATTTCATAGTGTATGTCAAGTTGGTTTTCATTTAACACCCAGAACTCATCCCAACAAGTGCCCTCCTCCATGCCCATTACCCCCCTTCTCCTCCCCCGACCCCCATCAGGCCTCAGTTTGTTCTCAGCCTTCAAGAGTCTCTCATGGTTTACCTCCCTCCCTCTCCCCAACTATTTCTCCCCTTCTTCTCCCCCATGGTCCTCCATTAAGTTCCTCCTAATCCACCTATACGTGAAAACACATGGTATCTGTCCTTCTCTGCCTGACTTATTTCGCTCAGCATAACGCCCTCAAGGTCCATCCATGTTACTACACATGGCCAGATTTCGTTCTTTCTCACTGCCATGTAGTATTCCATTGTTTAGATAGAGCACATCTTCTTGGTCCATTTGTCACTTGACAGACACTTAGGCTCCTTCCATGTTTTGGCTGTTATTGAGAGTGCTGGTATGAACATTGGGGTACATGTGCCCCTGTGCATCAGCAGTCCTATATCCCTTGGGTAAATTCTTAGCAGTGCTACTGCTGGGTCATAGGGGAGTTCTATTGTTAAGTTTTTGAGGAACTTCCATATTGTTTTCCAGAGGTGTTGGACCAGCTTACATTCCCACCAACAGTGTAGTAGGGTGCCCATTTCTCCATATCCTCACCAGCATCTAGAGTCTCCTGATTTGTTCATTTTAGCCACTCTGACTGGCATGAGGTGGTATCTCAGTGTGGTTTTGATTTGTATTTCCCTGATGATGAGGGACGCTGAGCATTGTTTCATGTGTCTGTTGGCCATCTGGATGTCCTCTTTGGAGAAGTGTCTGTTCATTTCTTCACTGGATTATTTGTTTTCCAAGTGTGGAGTTTGGTGAGTTCCTTATAGATCTGGGATATTAACCCTTTATCTGATATGTCATTTGCAACTATCTTTCCCCATTCCATCAGTTGCCTATTAGAGTTACTGATTGTTTCCTTTGCCATGCAGAAGCTTTTTATCTTGATGAGGTCCCAATAGTTCATTTTTGCTCTTGATTCCCTTGCCTTTGGGGATGTGTCAGGTAAGAAATTGCTGCAATTGAGGTCAAGGAGATTGTTTCCTGCTTTCTCCTCTAGGGTTTTGACGGTTTCCTGTCTCACATTCAGGTCCTTTATCCATTTTGAGTTTATTTTTGTGTATGGTGTGAGAAAATGATGTAGTTTCATTCTTCTGGATGTTGTTATCCAGTTCTCCAGTCTTTAGTTTAAAATCTAGTTTGTCTGATATAAGTATGGCAGCTCCTGCTTTCTTTTGGTGTCCATTAGCATAATAAATTGTTCTCCATCTCTTACTTTCAATATCGAGGTATCTTTGGATCTAAAGAGTCTCTTATAAATAGAATAGTGATAAGTCTTGTTTTTTTTATCCATCTTTATACTCAATGTCTTTTGATTGGACCATTCAATCCATTTACATTCAAAGTAATTACTGATAGATATGAATTTATTGCCATTGTATTACCTGTGAAGTCACTGTTCATAGGATTGCTTTTCTTCCTTCTAGTCTTTGTTGATTTTGGTCTATTTTTCCCTCTCTAAGTGTCCCCTATAATATTTCTTGCAGAGCTAGTTAAGTATTCCTGAACTCCTTTAGTTTTTACTTGTCTTGAAAACTGTTTATCTCTCTTTCTATTCTGAAAGACAGCCTTCCAGGATAAAGTATTCTTGGTATATTTTTTCCTATTTAGCATGTTGAATATATCATTCCACTCCCTTCTAGCCTGCCAGATTTGTGTGGACAGGTCTTCTGATAATCTTATGTTCTACCCTTATTGATTAAGACCCTTTCTTCCCTATCTCCTTTCAGAATTCTCACTTTATCTTTCTATTTTGCAGTTTTCACTATGATATGTCTTGGTGCTAACCTGTTTTTATTGATTTTCAGGGGAGTTCTCTGTGCCTCCTGGACTTGAATGCCTGTTTCCTTCCCCAGATTGGGGAAATTCTCAGCTATAATTTGTTCTAATGAGCCTTCTGACTTGTTTTCCTCTTCTTCTGGGACTTTATATTTTTTAAATTTTTTTGATATTTTATTTATTTCTGAGAGAGACAGCATGAGCAGGGGAGGGTTAGAGAGAGAGGGAGATACAGAATCCAAAACAGGCTCCATCTGTGAGCTAGCTATCAGCACAGAGCCCAACATGGGGCCTGAACCCACAAACCCCAAGATCATGACCTGAGCTGAAGTGGGACCCTTAACTGACTGAGCCACCCAAGCGCCCCTGGGACTTCTTTAATATGGATATTATGACACTTTATGGAGTCGCCATGTTCCCTAAGTCTACATTCATGATCTAATAGTTTCATTTCCTTCTTCTTTGCAAATTCATTATTTTCATACTTTTACTTTCTGTGTCACCTATTCATTCCTCTGCTTTTTCCATCCATGTAATGATCATATATAGTTAGTTCTGCCAGTTATTTAGAGCATTTTTTTTGGCCTGAATGTTTTTTAGGTCTTTTTTCTCTGCAGCAAGGGTTTCTCTGGTTCCTTCTATGCTTTTTACAAGTCACGCTAGTGTTTTTATAACTATTGTTCAAAAATCTTTTTTTTCAGACATATTGCTTATATCTGTTTTGAGTAAATCCCTGTATGTGATGTCTTCTTTTTTCTTTTGGGGAGAATTCCTTCCTCTTATAATTTTTGTTTGTTTGTTTGTTTCTGTCTTTTGTGTGTAATGAAAACTTGTTGTTTTTTGCTCCTGAGAGTAATGCTATATTTAGGAGGGGTCATATACTTTCCAGGGCCTGACACTTCAGAAAGTGTTTCTGGTGTATACTGTATACATTCTGTAGTTGTGTTTTGGCCACTCTTTTCCACAGGTCACTGCTGGTGGGCAAGGAGAAAATAGCATCCCTCTGCTTTCTCATCCCCAGAAAGGGGGCTTTTGCCCACTGCTGTTAAAGAAGCCCTCACAGAAAAGTGAAAAATCTCCTGTCTTGTGTCTCAGACTTCTGTCAGATCCCTGCCCTCCCCCCATCTGTGCCTGGCCCTTCAGTATGTCTGGGCACTACATTCTCTTCTTTTCTCTCTGGCATGTGACTGGGATTCAAAATTGCAAATCTTGCATTTGGACATTGCATGGAGTACACCTGCTCCATTCCTCCAGAGGATAGCCTTTCTGTGCTGTGTCTGGTACCATTTTGTCCCAGAAAAGCAGTCGCACAGCTCTGCAGGGACTTAGAGTTTATGGTGAAGCACAGGAAAAAGTAGTTACCAGGTGATCCGCCTTCTGTATGTACTTCTGTCCCTTGCTGATGACTGGCCACTCAATGCCCACTTGGTCTTTTGTCCTTGGAGTGGCAATATATCCCCTTGCTAATGTACTCCAGGAAGGGGAATACTCTCTTCCAGGGCAGCCAAGGGGTTGCAATCCCTGTAGCAGGCTGTCCACTCCCAGGCCTCTGCCCTTCTTTTCCCAGGAGCTCTGCTACCTGCCTGGTTTGACTCTGGCAAATGGCACAGACTTCCAAAACCTCAGAATTTGAGCTTCACTGTTTGTGAAAACTGTGATAGTCAGTTTCTCTTGATTCTTCAGTCAGTGGTTTTAGGGAGGTTTTTAATTGTGTGAACCTGATGTGCTGTGCTCTCTCCCCCTTTCTTCCTCCTCTCTGCTTGAAATGGGCTCCCTCCCCTCCGTGAACTGCAGCTTTCCTCTCCTCCAATTCACATCTTTGCACCTCACACCTGCATCTCCCTCTAATTGTGCAGATTGTTTTCTTAATCTTCAGATTGACTTCCTAGGTGTTCAGAATGATTTGATGTTAATCTAGCTGTGTCTGAGGGATGAAGCAAGACCAGGGTCCCCTCTACTCCACCAACCTAACTCCCTTCTCTTTCCTGTTAAATTTCTAGGGAAAGTCAGTCACAGAGACTACCAGGGAATCATTCATGATATTAATTACAATTGTAATTAAATAAGCAATTTTATAACTAATTTGTGATGTTTTCCTCTTATGGTAGGATGGACTCCATTAAGAACAGGAACTAAGCTGATCTTGTTTGTTTGTTTGCTTTAATCTTTAGCATTCAGCATGGAACCTGACATATATTAGTTAAGTTTATTGAAATGCATAAGTAAACAATGTGGAAATGACCCCCAGAACTTATAGGAAATTTATCTCTAATGGCTCCATTTCCCCCCTCAATCCCATGGGTCACAGAGTGAATGAGAGGAAGTAACGATAGCCAGTATTTTTAAAGTGTCATCAACTGAATAGTATATTAAGGTTAAGGGAGACACTGGTAAAATTCAGACTGCCAGGCCCTGTTCTAAATTTATTTTCAGTGAGTCAGAATGGGGCTATGAATCTCTTAAACAACACTTTATAGGGTTTTTATTCAATTTCCCTATACTACATGCATTCATATTACCTTAGATAGTCAAAGAAATATTTGCTCTTAACTAGAAAATGGACACTAGGCAGATAGCAAATGGGAGAAAGACAGAATTAACAAGCGGAAAGACACAACAATGGGAACAAATTTGGCAAATTTGGTAGACATACAGCTGAAGCTCAAAGCTCTGGACCACAAAATGAAGCAGGGCATGAAATGAGGCTACAGATCTACACATTTTGCAGATCACTAGTGATTAGTATGTTGTGAAAAGATATTTAAATTTCAACTTCTAGATTTCTTGAAGAAGCACAGAAAATTTCAGTCTGATCAACATAAGGTAGAAGGACTGATTTTCAGCTCTGGCCGTGAATACACATCGATAGGGAGAATTCTAGTAAAGAGCAATATAGCTGACTCTAATGATTCAGAGACTGTTGTTGCCAGAAGAAGCTTTTGAGCCCATTCGAATTCCTCATTTAACAGTGCAGGAAACTGTCCTGAGAGAAGTGATTTTTCTCAGGGATAAACAATGATTACATTTTGGTGAGCTGGATTAAACTGTCTCTTCCCTCAAGGTCCAGTGCTTTGTGTTCTGTGTGAATCTTTGTAAATAATACTTTGAATTTAAATCTCAGCTGGCAAAACTTTTGAGCACTAAGTGCTCTAAGTTAAATGCTGTCCAAATTGTCCCATCTAATTTTTTTTTTCCCCAAAATATTTTTATCTTAAGAAGTTTTCTTAAGAGATTTTTCTCATTTTGGATTTATACTTACAGGCTTATCCTTTCAAAAGGAAATATTCTCATTATATTAAAATAAAACCTGCTGAGACTGGATATTCTAAATAAAATATACAATCCACTATGTATGTGTATATGTGTATGTATATGTGTTACTAGTAAATGCCCACACAGTGCTAGCAGTAATATATATTGTGGAAATTAGTGTCTAAATTAATGTTGTGTGACTATAGCTAGAAAAAAGGAACCTATTTTATTACATAATAAAATGTTTTTAATTGTTGGAGTAGAACAGGTTTATAACATACCATTAATTTTTGGAAAAGCCAACTTTTTCATTGATCAAAAAATGTAGGGGCGCCTGGGTGGCTTAGTCGGTTAAGCATCCGACTTTCGCTTAGGTCATGATCTCGCGGTTCGTGGGTTCGAGCCCCGCGTCGGGCTCTGTGCTGACTGCCAGCTCAGAGCCTGGAGCCTGTTTCAGTCTGTGACTCCCTCTCTCTCTGACCCTCCCCTGCTCACGCTGTCTCTCTCTGTCTCTCCTAGAAATAAATAAAACATTTAAAAAAAAAATGTAATCGCTCATAGCAAAACTGAAAATAAAATAAAGAATAGCATTCCTGAAAGGGTGAAAGAAAGTGAAATAAAGTGACACAAGTAGGACTTTGAATACAAAATGGGATATAATCAAGGAGTAGGTTGATAGCAGAGCTTACACACATTCAGCTTTTTGAAGTCAGTTGTTTACATCAAGAGCTTTGAAGTGCTAGCTTGTGTTTTTATTTTAATTCTGAAACAAGAGCTTCTATAAAGTTAATAAAACAAATTTTAATGAGTTAAAGCTAGACTCATTCTCCCTCTTTCTCTTGGTGCTTTAATTAAAGAAGCTTTTGATACTGTGTGTATATCTTACTTCAGATTTAAATCAAAGGTAGGGGTGCCTGGGTGGCTCAGTCAGTTGAGTGTCTGACTTTGGCTCAGGTTATGATCTTGTGGCTCATGAGTTCTAGCCTTGCATCTGTGCTGACAGCTCAGCTTCTGCTCAGCTTCTGCTTCAGAATCTGTCTCCGTCTCTTTGCTCCTCCCCTGCTCATGCTCTCTTTCGCTCTCTCTCAAAAATAAATAGACACTTAAAAAATTAAAGGTAAATATATGGGAAATTTTCTGTGTTAACATCAATATTTTAATAAAAGTTTACATATAACATATATATGAATAAGGAAAGGTAGGAGAGCTTGGAAAGGAAATAGAAAGAAAAAGATACAAAGGCTCCTTGCCTTCAAACATATTAGTGAGAAACCTCTGGCATAGTCTTCAGTTAGAGTGAAACTCAATAGTAAGCATTTACCCAAAAGTTTCCTCTCGTGGAGGAAGGTATATAATTGTCCTGGAAAGCTGATAGGATATTTGGGGAATGGAATTTATATGGTTCCTGCCAAGTGACATTGATGCATTGGAGAAAGTAAATGAAATGCTGTGGATGATAAATCTCCAAATGAGAGCAAAGGGTGAAAGCCAGAGGGCCTCCTAGGCAACATACAAGAGATTTTATCTACTAAAGTCCAGAAAAGACTAAGGATCAGGTTAAGGAATTAATTATAAGAGTGACAGAACTCTAGGTTGAATTTTAAATCCTACTAAATTTACTTATGCAAGGTCACATAAATGATGTGGGGGCTCATAGACTTCGGATGAAATTATCAGTGTTCATGTATATAAAAATCTTGAAACTTCACATCACCTGGAACTCTGTGCCTGCAGAAGTGACCTCTTAATCCCTGTTAGAGGCTAGTGCTTCCTGGCTTTTCCTTGCTTCAAGAGAATGTCAATGTCTTCACCTTGCATATTAGCATGTACTTTACTCCTGACTGCAAGACTATAACACTAGGGCCAAGTCACAACATAACTAACTATGGTAAAGTACTGGGTCAATTACAAGGAAGAAAGAGACAGTGTGTGGAAGGAGTTGCAGAGTCGAGTTAATTTATACTAATAGGATCCTGGAGCATGGAGAGGATTGTATTCTAAGACTGGTGGGTTAAAGGGTAAAATAATAAATTTAAATAAGGGAGGTGAAAGAAGTCTAGTATGAGTAATAAAGGGAGAATATAAGTGATATCAGTTACAATCTCAAGCCCAGCTGCAGTGGTGCAGTTTGTCTCACTAATGTTCCTTTTCAGCATTTCTGTAGGAAAAGAGACCAATCAGAATCCTGTAAGAATTGTTCCTAGAATTTATTATATAAAGAAAGTGTGTCCATTGGCACAAGAGGCAGATATTGTTGTGTTGTTCCACCAAGATCTCTTAAGGACAGAAACACTCATTTCCCCTGCATGAGAGTATGGTGGCTACTAACTCTTAGATGAGTCCCTCTGTGTGAATTAATCTTAGCTGAACGGATTAGCTTTGCCCAGTGTCACTTTCTTTCTACGGGCAGCCTACCTCCAGTGACAGGTTTACATAGCAGTATAAAGTTCTGGTCACTTTTGCTCAAGGCTGGATAATTCTGAAGTACCATGCCAGCTTCAGAGCCCTTTATGGATAACCTAAGACCTTTATTATAATTGCATTGTACTTCAGTACTTTGCTCTGGCCATTCCTATGTACTTCACTCTTCAAAGGTGTTGAGTATCCTCAAGGATTCATCCCAATATAATGCCTACATGCTAATCTCTCAGAGTCTTTTTTCTGAGGATTATGACCTACTTTGCATAAATTAGTACCACAGAATAGGTCATATTTTATTGTATTGATTTATGATTATAGGAAATATACATAAAACTCACCAGCATCCATAATTAAACTAAATCTCCATGATGGCAACACATTGGTTTCATTCACCAACAGATCTCTAGGAGTAGTTACTCCACAAATATTTGTTAAATGCATACATGGGTGAATGCATACATGGGTAGATAATGCATACATGAATTAGAGTGAAGCCCCTAGTTTAGCCCCTAGTTTGCAACACAGAAAGAGGTCAATATATAATAACAGTTGTGGTTATCATTTTACATTGATTATTAATGGGATAAAGAATCTAACCTATGGACAATTTTTTAAATCTATGACAGTTTTTATCAAAGTAATATATAACTGAGTCTTGTCAGTTGATTGATAAATATGTAGTAAGTTCCTCAAGGGATGCTCATTCTCACTATTGTTATTTAGCATAGTACTGGAAGTCCTAGCCTCAGACAGCAAAAAGAAAGAAAAGGCATCCAAATTGGTAAAGAAAAGTCAAACTTTCACTCTTTGCAGATGACATGATACTCTATGTAGAAAACCCAAAAAACTCCACCAAAAAATTGCTAGAACTGACACATGAATTCAGCAAAGTCATAGTACATAAAATCAGTGTACAGAAATTGTTTGCATTTCTAAACACCAGTAATGAAGTAATAGAAAGATAAATCAAAGAATTGATCCCTTTTACAATTGCAGACAAAAACCCCATAAGATTCCTAGGAATAAACCTAACCATAAAGGTAAAAGATACTCTGAAAACTACAGAATACTTTAAAAATAAATTTCAGAAGAGACAAATAATTGGGAATACATGGTGTGCTCATAGATTGGAAGAACAAATATTGTTAAAATATGTATACTATCCAAAATAGTCTATATACATTCAATACAATCCTTATCAAAATAACTCCAGTATTTTTCAAATAGCTAGAACAAATAATTTTAACATTTGTATGGAGCCATAAAAGACCCTGACTAGCCAAAGCAATCTTGAAAAAGAAAAGAAAACCTGGAAGCATCAAAATCCTAGACTTCAAGCTATGTTACTAAGCTGTAGTGATCAAGACAGTGTGGTACTGGCACAAAAAGAGATGCATAGATCCAAGAATAGAATAGAAAACCCAGAAATGGATGCACAACCATATGGGCAACTCATCTTAGACAAAACAGAAAAAAATACCCAATGGAAAAAAAAGACAGTCTCTTTAACAAATTGTGTTGGGAAAACTGAACAGCAACATACAGAAGAATGAGACTAGACCGGCCATAGCAACTTCTTACTAGACATGTCGCCAGAGGCAAGGGAAACAAAAGCAAAAATGAACTATTGGGAATATATCAAGATAAAAAAAAAAAAAAACTAAAGAAAAAAAAAAAACTACCGCACAGTGAAGGAAACAAGCAATAAAACTGAAAGGCAAACTTTGGAATGGGAGAAGATATTTGCAAGTGACTTATCAGATAAAGGGGTTAGTATCCAGAATCTACAATGAATCTGCCAAATCCAATACCTCCCAAAAGCAAATAATACAGTTAAGAAATGGGCAAAAGACATGAATAGATATTTTATCAAAGAAGACATACAAATGGCTAAAAGAGACATGGAAAAATGCTGAACATCACTTATCATCAGGAAAACCAAATCAAAACCATGGTGAGATACCACCTCACACCTGTCAGAATGGCTAAAATTAACAATTCAAGAAGCAACAGATGTTAGTGAGGATGCAAAGAAAGGGGGCACACTTTTGCAATTTTGGTGGGAATGTAAACTGGTGTAGCCACTCTGGAAAATGGTTTGGATTTTCCTCAGAAAGTTAAAAATAGAACTACTCTAAAACCCAACAATTGCACTACTAGGTATTTACGCAATGGATACAAAAATACTGATTAAATGGGTACTTGCACCCCAGTGTTTATATCATCATTATCAACAATAGCTACATTATGGAAAGGGCCTAAGTGACCATTGGCTGATTAATGAATAAAGCAGTTGTGGGGTGTGTGTGTGTGTGTGTGTGTGTGTGTGTTCAAAAAGAATGAAGTCTTTCCATTTGCAATGGATGGAGCTAGAGTTACTATGTTAAGTGATATAAATCGGTCAGAGAAATACAAGTACAGATGATTTCACTTATATGTGGAATTTAAGAAGTAAAACAGATGAACATAGGGGAAAGGAGAAAAAAAAAAAGATGTAGGCAAATCATAAAAGAGGCCCTTACCTACAGAAAACAAACTGAGGGTTGACAGAGGGAGGTGGCTGGAAATGTGCTAAATGGGTGATGGGTATTGAGGGCACTTGTTATAAGCACCAGGTGTTGTATGTAAGTGATGAATCACTAAATGTTACTCCTGGAACTAATGTTACATTATATATTAACTAACTGTATTTTAAATAAAAACTTGAAACATAACAACAACAAAAACAACAACATAGTGAATTCCTAACATGAGTTAGAAACTCTTGGAGCATGAGGGTATGAAGACAAAACATGATAGTCTTTGCTATCAAGCATGTTGCATTTTAATGGAGGATGTTGGAATGTGCGTTATTTGAAGAAGAATTTATTAGCATAGAAAATAGTTGTTAGAAGATTAAGAGAAAGGTAGAATAAAAATGATTTTTAAATATTTTCAATTGTGTGAAAGTTGCATAGTGAGAAAATTAGAAGAAAACATACCTAAATGTAATAATAACTTCTTTGGAAGACTACACGTGTTTTCTTCTTTGGGATTCTTATGGTTTTAAAGAATTCTGAAAGTTTTACTTTGTGTATCAACATTTTTATAATAATTAAAAACTAGTATTTTAATCAATATATGTTTCAGATGTATACACACTAGTTTATACTGTATTATATTTGAACTACAGTTACAGGGTGCTTTGCCTTTTGTTTAGAGATATTAAATTTCTAGTTTTATTCACTTGCATTCCTGAATGAATAATTTAAATATTCTTTAATCTTTTATCCTTTATAGAAACCCAGAAGGGTATGGAATCTATCTTTATCTCTGTCATTATGAAATTCATAGTAATCTTGTTAAATTAGAAAAGGTTAATCTTTCTGTATTTAATAGTAGAGAACATTTAAAAAAAACAGTTCCAAATTTATAGTATGCAAAATTCTCTTCAACACACAATTAATTTATAATTCATTGAATAGCTCTGATATTTTGAATACAGATAGATTTATTAAAATGCATGGACTATAATTTAATGGCTGGTTAGTTGGCTCTGTTCCTAGTTCCCCATTGTTGAACTTTAAAAACATGTTTTAATGAACAATTATCATTCTGTATTCAAAGTGCTCCTTATTTAGCAAATAGCTAGAAAACGTTAAATTACTTAGATCAGGTAGATTTTTCTATTCTTCTGGTGATAGAAACTAAGATAAATTTCTTGTAAAATCTAGCTCTGTGAGCAGAATTTGTTATTTCTAAACTTGTTTACATAGTTCCCACTCTATCAAGGACCACAAGTACATTTTCAGAACCAGTCATGGATCTGTGAGTTTAATTAATTATGTGACTCTCTAATTTTATTTTTCTAATTCTATTTTATATTCATGTTTTTAGTTTAATTAATATGTAAACTCACCATAACACGGTAATTGGGTCAAAATAATTGAATTGCATAAAGTGTGACCTCATAGTATTGCAAGGTTAATGTCAGGAATAGGCTAGATCTATTCTGTTTCTAGACCACTGGTTTGTTGATGTCTTCATGTAATCTAAAATCAGTCCAGTCTTTCTGTAGTATGATGTAGCCTGGCAGTAGAGAGTAATTCAAGCTTAAATATTGATTGATTAAGCTTGAGCATTTCCTCAATCCCTACCACTGAAGATTAAAATATTAGCACACTATTGTTTAAAAGTGGGAGCTGGTCATAATTGCCAGTCATAAAATACCCTGATTGTAACATTTCTGAGCATATAACCTTAAAGTTTTACAGTATTAGCATTCTACAATGTACAAGACACTGTGCTGGTAAAGTTGAGCAGAGATAATATATAGCCAGCTATAATGATGCTTTGGATTCCCTTATTCTTTAAATTATTTGTTCTTCCATTAACAAACATTCCCTCCTTTGTGTCAGGCACTGTATTATCCATTAACAAACAGCAGTGAAAAGAGCACATTCTTTACTGTCATTTTGCTCACTGACTGATTGTCAAGAAAGTGTTGTAAATCAACAATTCTGAATTGAGTGATAAGTACTCTGGTGTCAGTATTTAAAGCTGTAGGGATATAGTGGAATGTCTCATTATAAGTGGAAAAGACAAGACATATGGAAACTAGTAAGAGTTGGGGTCAAATAGGTTAAATAGGGCCAGTGATATATTATAATCTAGACCATCCACAATTGGGGGAGTAATTTCTTTTACAGAACTTTCATGATATTCCAACCCATATCTTATGTAAAGGAGGGATGTTGTAGGTGTGAGATTGCCTTTAGAAGAGTTAGCAATGAGATCTGTTTTTTAAGATAGTGCTTAGATTGATGTTAACCATTGGGCCATTTTCAAAGTGCTTTTTGATCTACTGTTATATAGCAAAGTGGATGTCAATTTGTCTTCCTTTTCTGGAACATGAACCTCATTTTGTGCATGTTCACCCAGAACCTCTAAATTTACTTTGAAAGCACAATAAAGATTGCTCAAGAAGAAAAACCTATGCGTGAAAATGAAGAATTCATTCTTCCATATAGTTCTAGATCAGGCTTGAAATCCAAAGAACTTTGGCTACCTCTGTAGCAAACTAGTTTTCTGAACCATATTCTTTTTTCCTCTGACCCATTTTTATACAGAAGCTAAATCTTATCCTCAAACAAAGAATAAGAATCTAAGATTTTCTAATGTTTGTATGTATGTGGTTTAGAGAAAAATACAATGTGGATTCAGAGAAAGTGGCATTATGCTTTTCTTCATGTATATAGCATTAGAGTCCAAATGTCCATCAACAGATGAATGGATAAATAAGATGTGGTTTATATATGCAACGGAATACCACTTGGCAATGAGAAAGAATGAAATCCTGCCATTTGCAACAATGTGGATGGAACTGGAGGATATTGTGCTAAGTGAGGGGAAGACAGATAAATGTGTTCACGCATATGTGGAATTTGAGAAACTTAACAGAAGACCATGGGGGAAAGGAAGGCGAAAAATAGTTTAAAAAAGAGAGGGAAGCAAACCATAAGAGGCTCTTAAATACAGAGAAAACTGAGGGTTGATGGAGGGGGTTGATAGGATTGCTGAGGAGAGGGGAAAATGGGTGATGGGCATTGAGGAGGGCACTTATTGGTATGAGCACTGGATGTTGTATGTAAGCAATGAATTATGGGAACCTACCTCCAAAACCAAGAGCACACTGTATACACTGAATGTTAGCTAACTTGACAATAAAAAAATGAAAATATTCCTAAAATATTAGGTTTTTCTCTAGCTAGATATGTGGATATATTTTGAATATAAAGTTAATTTTGAAAAAAAATAGAGTGCATTATTTAGGATTAGTCTTGGCAACACATAACAGAAAAATCCATGAGATCATGACCGGAGCTGGAATCAAGAGTCAGATGCCTAATTAACTGAATCACCCAGGCACCCAATGTAGGTGAGAAAATTCTATTTTCAACTTTTTGAAAAACCTCCATACAGTTTTCCAGAGTGGCTACACCAGTTTGTATTCCCTGTCTCCACATCCTCACCAATATTTGTTGTGCCCTGAGTTGTCAAATTTTAGCTGTTCTGACAGGTGTGAGGTGGTATCTCACTGTAGTTTTGATTTGTATTTTCCTAATGATGATGAGTGATATTGAGCATCTTTTCATGTTAGTCATCTGGATGTCTGTTAGTTATCTGGATGTCTTCTTTGATAAAATGTCTATTCATGCCTTCTTCCCACTCCTTAACTAGATTATTTGTTTTTTGGGGTGTTTAATTTGGTAAGTTCTTTATAGATTTTCGATCCAACCCTTTATCAAATATGTCATCTGCAAGTATTTTCTCCCATTCTGTAGGTTGCCTTTTAGCTTTGTTGATTGTTTCCTTTGCTGTTTCTGCCACTACTATTAACATGTGACAAGTTCTAGCCAATGAGAGATTATTACGAGTTGTATGAACTTTCTAGGAAATTATTTCAAGAGAAAAAATCCTGCTGACAGAAATTTATTTTGCCTTTCCCTCCTTTTCCCTTCATGCCACCTAAAATAAAATGACAAAGATAGAGCTTCAGCAGCCACATTGAAACATGAGGTATTTCTAAGTTTGAAAGTCAGTACCAGGGCAGTTGAGACAGAAGAGCCCAGGGCTCTGATGACTATACCTGCTATGTCAGTTTTGACCTACATGCCTCTGGACTTACCTTATGTCTATCTCTGTTATGTTTGTGAGTTCGAGCCCCACATCAGGCTCCATGCCCAACTTAAGATTTGCTTTCTCCCTCTCCCTCTGACCCTTCCCTTTTGTACTTTCTCTCAAAAACAAAACAAAACAAAACAGAAAACCAACAGCAACAACAATAAAAAAAAAACTACCCTACATCTCTCTCTTAAAAAAAAGAAAAACGAAAAACTTAATAATCTACCATACAACCCAGCAACTGCACTATTAGGTATTTACCCAAAGGATACAAAGAATATTCATTCCAAGGGATAAATTCACTGGATGTTTATAACCACACTATCAACAGTAGTCAAATTATGCAAAGAGCCCAAATGTCCATTGACTGATGAATGGGTAAAGAAGTTGTGGTATGCATATACAATGCAATATTACAAGAATGAAATCTTGCCATTTGCAATGTCATGGATGGACCTAGAGTGTATTATGCTAAGCAAAATAAGTCTGGGGGTGCCTCGGTGGCTCAGTCAGGTAAGCATCCTACTCTTGATTTTGTCTCAGGTCATGATCTCACAGTCCTGGAGATCAAGCCCTGCACTGGACTTTGAACTGACAGTGCAGAGCCTGCTTGGAATTCTCTCTCTCTCTCTTGCTCTCTGCTACTCCCCTGCTCACACACTCTATTTCTCTCAAAATAAATAAATAAATAAACTTTTAAGAAAAGAAATAAGTTAGTCAGAGAAAGACAAATACCATACAATTTCAGTCGTATATGGAATTTAAGAAATAAAACAAATTAACATAAAGGGAAAAGGCAAACCAAGAAACAGACTCTTAACTCTAGAGAACAAATAGGGTTGTTGGAGGGGAGGTGGATGGGAGGTGGGGTGGATGTTAAATAAGTAATGAGCATTAAGGTGAACATGTTTTGTGTTTGCACTGGGTATTGTATGTAAGCAATAAATCTCTAAAATCTACACCTGAAATTAATATTATACTACATGTTAATTAACTGGAATTTAAATAAAAGCTTGGAAAATATACAGTAGTAAAGAGAAGATGTAAATATAATAAATAGATACATCACAAACTCATAAAGATTTTCCTACTAAGAAAAAAGGAGAATGGGATTTGTATGGAAAATAACAATTTTTACCATAAATTGATACTTTTGTCTGCAAATAGCAGGAAATCAAACTAAAAGTGTCTCCAACAATAAAGATTTTTTGTTATCTCAGATAGAAATAAGTAAGTTAAGTAAGCAAATAGATAAATGAATGAATAAAAATAAATAAATAAATAAATAAATAAATAAATAAATAAATAAATGGTAGTTTAGGGTTCTGCATGTCTGTGTCATCCTCGTTGTTGGCATATCATCTTGGGCAGGTCTCCACATGGTCCCATTTCCAGATTTCATGTGCAGACACCATGTCCAGAGGAGAAAGTCTTGTTTGCTCGATTTATGAACTGAGATAAAAACTTCCCTGCAACTTCCCAGCAGTCTTCCTATCATGTTTCATTACCCAACATTCGGTCACAAAGCCCTTGCCTGCAGGACAAGCTATTTAGTTTGCAAAGCCAAAGTCAAAATGATAGTCCAGAGCTCCTTGCTTAAAATTAAGAATTTCAAGATGGAAGTGAGAGAGCATTATACGAAGTATGAGGCCTTTGTAAGAATGCCTATGAAGTAGGTCCTTTATGCCTCAACAGATCAGCTGGCAAGGAGAGTGAGTTCAACATGATTAGCTTGAATTACAAAGATTCAAACCCTGGGGCCAGAAGAATCTTGTCGTTCATGAAGAATAAACCATTTGTAGAAGACAGTAACAAAACTCTGAGTTCTGTTTTGAAGGAGAATGAAACCAGTGTGTGTATAGACAATCCTGTTTTGTCACTCAAACTCTGTCTTTGCTACAAGTATAGGCAAACCAAGATGGAAAGAAATCCATCAACATAGCCACCAAAGTGTTTCAGGGTAAGTTTAGTAAGAATGATTTCATGAATACATAAGTAAAAAGGTATGTGATTATGGAGAGCATGCTAAATATTAACATACATTTTCAGGATGAAAATACCAAGAATGTTGAATTAGCTACTGTGGCATTAGGGTGCAAAAATTGCAACTAAATGATATGGTGAAGGGATGAAAGGGGAGCCAAACATTAATGCAGTATTCTGCTGTGTAATTTTTAAGGAATAAAGAATAATCTTTCCTCAGATTGGTTGTTGCCAGAGGCAGGGTGTGGGGGATAGGGGAAATAGCTGAAAATGATCAAAGGTACAAACTTCTAGTTAGAAGATAAATGAGTTCTGGAGACCTAAAACACAGCATGGTGACTATAGTTGATAATATTACATTGCATATTTGAAAGTTGATAAGAGTAGATTTTTAAAAATGTTCACAACACACATACACACGCACACACACTCACAATTGTAACTATATGGCATGTTAGATGTTAACTGTCCTTATTGTGGTAATTATTTTATGATATTTACATATATAACATCATTACATTATTTACCGTATTCAGTGTTATATATCAATTATATAATCAATAAAGTTGAACCAAAAATGGATTTTAATAAAGAATTTAGACTGCATTTGACTGATAGTTATATAAAAGAAGCAGTTTAAATATAGAAGTCTTTAAAAGCAATAGTTTACTACATTTCATTGGGCAGATAATAAGTGGTTAGGGTCATGATTATGAGTTGAATTGTGTTCACCAAAAATTCATATGTTGACATTCTAACCCCAAGTGCCTAAGAATGTAACATTGCTTGGAAATAGAGTTGTCACAGATATAATTAAGATTGTGAGGTTATTAGGGTGGACAGCAATCCAATGTTTTATGTCCTTACAAAAAGAAGAAATTTGGGTACAGAGACAGACAGGCATAGAAGGAAAACAATGTGAGGAGATTCAGATAAGTAAAATAATTCCTTTTTCTGCTGCATTTAATGTACTTTTAAATCTATCCATTGAGTTCTTTGTTTTAGTTATCATATTTTTTGGTTCTTACCTTTCAAGTGTGCTCTTTTTTTCAGACATATGGTCACTTTTTATAGTTTGCAGCTACCTTCTGAAATTTTTATGCTCGTCTTTAACTCCTTGAGCATAACACACATAATAATGTTGCAATATTTATCTTCTAATTGCAATATCTGGGTCTATTTCCACTATTTGTTTACAGTTCTCTGCTTGTTTCATAGTAGTCCTCCCCCAAGTAGTAGTCCAAGGCACCCCACAATGGATGCCTAAAACTGCAGATAATACCAAACCCTATAAGAACTTCTTTCCTACATATACATACATATCTATGATAAAGCTTAATTTATAAGTTAAGCACAGTAAGCAATCAATAATAATAACTAGTAATAAAATGGAGAAATTATAACAATATACTGTAATAAAAGTTATGTGAATGTTGTCTTTCATTGAAAATATTAATTGTGCTATACTTACCCTTCTTTTTGTGATGATGTATGAGATGACAAAATTCCTATATGGTTAGATGAAGTGAGGTGAAGGGTGTAGGCATTGTGATGTAGTATCAGGGTGCTATTGACCTTCTGGTGATATGTGTGGATCAGAATCATACCCTTCTGTACTGAAGTTGACCATGAGCAACTAAAACTATAGGAAAGTGAAACTACTGATGAAAGATGACTTCTGTACCTTGCATTACCTGTAAGCTAGTATGCCCCATTTATGTTGATCTTCTATTTGAAAATTAGTTTTACAAGATTAAATTCAGACACAGGATGGGGGCACCTGGGTGGCTCAGTCGGTTAAGCTTTGGCTCAGGTCATGATCTTGGGAGTTTGAACTCACCAGCCAGGAGATCAAACTGATCAGGAGATCAAACCAGGAGACCACTTGAGCCAAAGTTGGATGCATAACTGGCTGAGCCACACAGGCATTTTGATTTCTTGTCTTTCTTGATACGAGTCATTCTGACTGGTGTGAGGTGATATCTCATTGTGGTATTGATTTGCATTTCCTTGATGATTAGTGATGTTAAACATCTTTTCATCTCTCTGTTGGCCATCTGCATGTCTTCTTTGGAGATGCCTATTCAGATCCTCTGTCCATTTTTAATTGGGTTAATTCTGAGTTTTTGTGGGTTTGTTTTTTTTTTTTTTTGCATTGAGTTGTATAATTATTTATTTTGGATATTAGTCTTTTATCAGATATATCATTTGCAAATTATCTTCTCCCAAACAAAAAGGTAGGTTGCCTTTTTGTTTTGTTTATGGTTTGTTCACTCTGGAAAAGCTTTTTTAATTTGATGTAGTCCCACTAGTTATTTATTTATTTATTTATTTATTTATTTATTTATTTATTTATTTTTATAAAACAC